>NW_022196897.1:167469696-167512369 GCF_008632895.1 Mastomys coucha | reverse complement strand
AAACCAAAAAAACAAACCAAGCTAAACCAAAACAAAACAGAAACAAAAAATCAACCACAGTGTTTTGGGTCTGGGGACAATGAAGGAGCCTGGCTTCTTAAGGCAGAGAATACTCCAGTGGTGACATTTAGGCTTGTCAAACTTGGTTATTTTTGCTGGAAAGGCCACATCATATAGGCACATAATACTGCTCTGGGTTATAGCCAAGAAGGAGTTTGTGACCCACCTGGTATAGGTGTTAAATAGATGTGAATGATACTTAAGAGGGAGGCAAAACTTGAGGTGGCCCATTAATGTCCACTGTTCCTCATGGGCCACCTGTTCTTAGGTCACAGCTCTGGAACGGCAAGTGTTTGACTTCCTGGGTTACCAGTGGGCACCCATCCTGGCCAACTTCACCCACATCATCGTGGTCATCTTGGGGCTCTTCGGCACCATTCAATACCGGCCACGCTACATTGTGGTGGTGAGTCTGCTGTGCTTGGCTGCTTCTATATGTGAATAGTATTAGTAACAGCTTAGGCAGAATGTCTTAGGTGGACACCTGTCCAGGGTGGGTTTAAGGAAGCTTTTCCAAGCTCAGTATTGGGAAGGTCAGACTCAGAGAGTCCTGACCCTGCCACAACTTCAAGGGTTTTCTTCTAAGGGGTTGGAGAAAATCAGATATCCGTTTTCTGAAGCTGCTGGATTCAACTTCTACCATGTCGCTTTTGGTCTCCCTAGTATGCTGTATGGGAAGCTGTTTGGATTACTTGGAATGTCTTCATTATCTGCTTCTACCTGGAAGTAGGGGGCCTCTCAAAGGTGAGTAAAGATAGGAAGGGGCTCATCCACGGGGTCTTAGCCAGATCACTATTGTAACACTTGGTGTGGTTCATTGCACATTCCTAATGCTGATGGCGTTTGGTGCACAGTGCTGGCTGCAGCACCAGGACAGTTTTGCCTGTGATCGGTGCCTCAGTAGTTTGGGGAAACTGTTTTGTGGGTGGTGAGTGTTGCTGGTAAGGCTTTGTGGTTGTCAGTGTGCCAGGGCCTCAGGCCCAGGTAGCACAGAGGGTGAGTCTTCTGGAAGAGGGCCCTGGAACCAGGCAGTACCAGGGAGGAGTCGGGACTGCGTAGACAACTGGCAGAGATGTGTAGATGACTCCTTCTCCGGGATGGTGGGATTGGGGAACAAGCAGAGACCTTCCTCTTGTGGCCACATAGAGTCTTCTGCCCTGGCCAACTGCCATGTGCCACCGGAGGAAGCTCTGAGCTGGAGAGACACGTGGTAGTGTGGTGGACTGAGCTAGCCCTGATTGGGCTTATGCCAGTCACAGTTAGGGAGTAGCTGACATGAGGCCTAGGACCCACTGTGGCAGCTTTGGCCAGGGATATGAATGAAGGTTTTGAGGAAACTGTAATAGTGAATCCTGAGGTCTTTGTTAGGCAGGGAGCCTTCCTGGAGGAAGAGGTATGAGGGCTGAGGGCCAACAAAATCAGGCTTTCCCCTTGAGGAAAAGTTTGGAGACACTTGTTCCTGCCTTTTACAGCTGAAACCCAAGAGGAAAAGGTGGGGGGAGATTGGACCCTTCATCCTTCCCCACTTCAGCCTGTGGTTGGTAGAGACTGGTTGTCTCCTGATACAATTATTTTTCTGTTCCTTTGTTTCCAGGACAGTGAACTCTTGACCTTCAACCTCTCTGGGCATCGTTCCTGGTGGGAAGAGCATGGGCCAGGCTGTCTTCATGAGGAGGCAGCCACAGCTGGCCTGGGTGCACTGCATGGACAGTCCTTGGTGGTGGGTACTGGCTGTGCCATGGTGCATAGCTATGTGGAAGCCCTACACAGTGGCCTGCAGATCTTGCTAGCGGTGAGTGTGGGGTCAGGCACCCAGGCTGGGGGCTTGTTCTACCTGGGGCAGAGTTGGGGCCTTTCCTTCACACAGAGGAACCAGGTTTCCTCATTGTTAAGCAGGATTGCCTCCATATCTTGCAAGAAGTAAAGGAGTCAGGGTGGGCTTCTAACCTGGAGCTTGTCTTAGTCACTGTTCTATTGCTATGAAGGGACACCATGACCAATGCAACTCTTATGAAAGAAAGTATTGAATTGGGAATTTGCTTAGAGGTTCAGAGGTTTGGTCCATTATCATCATGGTGGGGAGTGTGGCAGCAGGCAGGAAGGCATGGTGCTGGAGAAGTAGCTGAGAGCTACATTCTGATCCATAGACAGAGAGAAAGAGACTGGGCCTGGCATGGGCTTTTGGAACCTCAAGGCTTTTGGAGCCTAACCCTAGTGACACACTTCCTCTGACAAGGTCCCACCTCCTAATTCTTATAGCCCTTTGAAATACTGCCACTCTGGTAAGTAAGCATTCCAATATATGAGCCTGTGGGGGTCATTCTTATTCAAACCACCATAGAACATCATTGTTCGTGTAAGACAGGCTCAGAAGCAGAATCAAACTGCAGCCTCTGATGATGCTATGGAGTAGCAGGCAACCAGGAACAGCAACAGCAAAGGTGAAGATGAATGCTCCTCTATCTCTGTAGCACAGGAGTAGAACAGGCCAGGGTGGAGGCTGATCTCAACAGAACTGTGAAAGGGAGCTAGAAGCCCCAGACCAGCCAATAAGGCTGCAGATGGGCCCCACTAATGACATTGTTTAATCCCAACAGGTCTGGTCATTAGGGTAACACTTCAATGCTTTTTCATGAGTCTCAGGGCCCTTGGGGATATTTCACAAGCTCTCATCTCCCAGGAGAGAAGGCAGGATGGGGACACACTCTCTGGCACACAGTGGGCTGACTGGACTGGCTGTGAGTCCACGGCTCTGAGAAGTCTGCCGCAGAACAGAAGCTGTGAGACAGGGAACAGTGTGGAGACCGGGCGAATTTCCTAGCATTGTGAGATACCACTGCTCTCCAGGAGTCCTGCTCTCTGAGCAGCAGAACGGTTCTGTACCCATGCAGCTCCTGGATCAGCCATACATTACCCGACTGCTTCTAGGTAACTTTCTCACCACCCTGTTAGACATGTAGAAAATTCTCTTAGCAGTGAATCACCAGCAAGTGTCAGGTGCCATTATCCTGTCAATGGTGACATCCCCCTGGACTCAAGTTGAACCTTGAGGGAAACACAAGTCTTGGTGAGTTCCGAGAAGCTGGGACTC
The DNA here is from genome assembly GCF_008632895.1 of Mastomys coucha. Lineage (NCBI taxonomy): Eukaryota > Metazoa > Chordata > Mammalia > Rodentia > Muridae > Mastomys > Mastomys coucha. Next base: position 167,509,218 of record NW_022196897.1, on the reverse strand, counting down.
TGTTATTTTCCATGTGTGTTCAGGAACCTGATCCCAGGGGAAAGTTCAAGGTGGCCTGATGTCACTCTACAGCTGTGATGGAGCACAGTAGGAAGTTGAATTCAGGGGTGTAGGGCCATGGGGTACCAGAGGCCCTGAGGTTCTGAGCCCCGAAGGCCTTTCACCAGAACCTTAGTCCATTTAGATGGCTAGGGAGCTAAATGGTGCAGAAAAAGTGCAGAAAAAGCAGTATGGGGAGAGGCCCAAGGAGGCATTTGAGGAACTGGTTTTGAGGCTGAGTTCCTGCTGCTCTGTCTTACTGCCATGGCAACACAGGTGGCCCAAGCTTCAGCCTCCTTGCAAGGCCCAGGGTCTGGACTCGACATGGTCTACCAAGCATGGAAAGTTGTGGCATCTGTGGAGATGAGAGATATATGGCCCACATGTTTGCTCTAAGACCTCATAGGGAATACAAGGATGAATCCAAGCTGGAATCTTCCTCAGCTATCTATATAAAGAAAGTATTGAGACAAACCGCCCACTCAGGAACAACAGATGGCAAGGAGGCTACCTATCAACAACACCAGCTGTTAAAGACCAGGCCAAAGGCATATGAGCCTTTCTGAAGAACTCTTCATATCCAGAGTGGGCATCAGGGGCATATGAACTCCCACTGTAGTCCGCAGCCCTCTCTTGCTCTCAGGGCCTTTCACACCCTGCTTAGGTGGTCCAGGTAGAGTTAGGTCCTTTTGCAAACACTCCATCTCAGGGTCCACTCTGGATACAGTGTCAAATCTGGGCTCCCTCACTGTTAGTAACTGGACCTCTTATTGTGTCCTGAGCTCTGTCATTCCAGGACAATACCTGTTTCAGTAGAGAATCTTGTCCTGGTCAGTCTAGACCCGGGTGCTTTATGTGTCTGGCTTTGGGTTGGTGCAGGGATTGGAGTCTTGAAAAGACCAAGCAGATAATGATTCATAAACTCTGCCTGGATGATCATGGAGAAAGATTATGTCATCAGGAGCCCTTCCAAAGGCAGTCAGTGCCTCATCCAGTCACTCCAGGGTACCTCAGCCTGCATAGAAAAGTAAGGGGGTGCAGAAGCTACTATAAATGCCTTGAACCCCAGCGAGCCTGAATCCCTGTGCTAGGTTCCCCTGGGAAGGATAGCCTGCTACTTCAGCATGTATCAGAGTAGGGCCCCACACATTTGGACCATCAGAAAGGCCAAATTCTGGCTTTATTTCTGGAAAAGTTTATAATAACAACTGACCAGATGGGAGGTATAGTGACACAAGCCTGCCATCCCACTGTGTGAGAAACAGAGAAAGGAGGACCACCAACTCAAAGGAGGACCACCAACTCAAAGGAGGACTACCTACTCAAAGGAGGACCACCTACTCAAAGGAGGACCACCTACTCAAGGGAGGACCACCTACTCAAGGGAGGACCTCCTACTCAAAGGAGAACCACCTACTCAAAGTAGGACCACCTACTCAAAGGAGGACCTCCTACTCAAAAGAGGACCACTTACTCAAAGGAGAACTACCTACTCAAAGGAGGACCTCCTACTCAAAGGAGGACCACCTACTCAAAAGAGGACCACCTACTCAAAGGAGGACCTCCTACTCAAAGGAGAACCACCTACTCAAAAGAGGACCTCCTACTCAAAGGAGGACCACCTACTCAAAGGAGGACCACCTACTCAAAGGGGGACCTCCTACTCAAAAGAGGACCACTTACTCAAAGGAGGACCTCCTTCTCAAAGGAGGACCTCCTTCCCAAGGCCAGCGTGGGTACAGAGCCAAACCATCTCCGCAAAATAAAGGAGAACTGGGCTGTGGTGACAGATCAGTTAGAAAGATGCTTGCTTTCCAAACATGGGACCTGAGTTCAGTTCCCCCAGAACCCATATGAAAGATGCTGGGCACCTGGAGATATTGACCTTGTACCATCACCATGTCTCAAGGCAATAAGGTGGAGGGTTCTAGGGTAGGTCACTTGAAGTTCTCTTCTGGATCCACATACATCATGGGTGCACACCGCTGAGCAAACGTGTATGTACCTCATACATACACACATATGGACATCATACATACATACATATGTGGACACACATACACATATGTATGTGTGTTCTAGAACTCCATAGATCAGGCTGGCCTCAAATTCATAGAGATCATCCTGCCTCTACCTCCCAAGTGCTGGGATTAAAGGCACAAGCTACCATACTTGGTTCATTAAATATAATAAATTGTATTTAGAATTAGGAATGGTGGTATGTGTATTTGTAATCTCAGCATTTGGGAGGTAAAGGTAAGTGGATCTGTGAGGCTCACTGCCCAGCTAGTCTTGCCTGTTAGTAAGAGATGTCATTAAAAAAAAAAAAAAAAAAAAAGGTGGAAGGAATGACATAAAAGGTTGTTCTTTTGCTTCCAAATGTACACGCACCTCCCTTACATGTACCCATAAATGCATGCACGTGCGCGCGCGCGCACACACACACACACACACACACACACACACACACTAAATCAGCCAAAGGGGCTTAAAACAGAAACCTGCTCCCTTACAGCTCCAAGATCAAAGTCCAAAGCTAAGGAATTAGTGGAGCTGGATCTCTCTGGGACTCTGAGAAAAGGGGTCCAGGTGTCCTCTAATCATGGGCCACAGCATTCTCTGGCCTAGGAAAACATCTGCATCTCCACCTGTCATACATTCTTTTACCTACATGATTGGCTGTCTCAGCACCCTCCCTCTGGTAAGAATGCCAGACTTTGGTTTAGGGTCACTTCACCTTACCTAATCACATGCTGATGGTTTGTGGGCCCTATTTTTAAAAATGAACAAATTCCAAGGCACCAGAGTTGGGCTTTGGAATGTGTTTGGCCATTTTTTTTAAAAAATAATTATTTATTTTATGTATGTGAGTACACTGTAGCTGTCTTCAGACACACCAGAAGAAGGCATCGGATCCCATTACAGATGGTCATGAGCCACCATGTGGTTGCTGGGAATTGAACTCAGGACCTCTGGAAGAGCAGTCAGTGCTCTTAACCGCTGAGCCATCTCTCCAGCCCTGGCCATGGTTTAACATATTACTAAACAATTCTCTAAACTCTTACTGGGCTCTGGCCCCTGAGGACTGGATGCGGCAAGCCACTACCTGTGAGGACTACCTCAAACTCTTTCCCAGTTATGTCCTGCTTGCAGAGAGGAGGAACATCTTGTCTTAGAGACCCACCTTGTTGTAGGTGGTTCAGCATGAAATAGGAGTATGTGCCCTTCTGAGAAGTGGTCCAGAGGGTCCCATCCACTCCAGTCCTGCCAGCTTCCTTCATTGTCCCCAAGCCTGTGATGATCACAAAAACTAATAGGTTGCTTTTTCCAAAACCTCATCATGACTCTGGTGAGGATACCATCTCCTAACCATGTCCCACCTAACCATGGATTTACTGGTGTTACATGAAACTAAAGAACAACCATAGCTGGTGAACATGGAATTGATTCTATAGACCTCTCTAGCACTGTTCAAATTATTGAAGAGCAGTGGGGAGAGAGACAGCCCCTGGGCTCAGGTGGTGCTACCTTTTGGACCTAGAGAACCATCTGAGCTTTCTGCCTCACTTATCACATCTTAAAGTCAAGACCATTTTGATCAATGGACTCAAAGGGGTGGGAAGGAGAGGTTTAGAGAACTGTGGAGCAGCAGCCACAGCAACACAGCCCCATAGGATTGTGGGTGCCACACCTTGAGCACAACCAGGTTAGTCCATGGCCAAGTCTGGTCACATCTTGAGAACCCCCCCCCCCCCCCCCCCCCCCCCCCCGCACAATCTTCCCAGTGCACACAATACTTGGCAGAGGTCAAGTTCATAGGACAACCAGCAACTTATGGAAGAAATTGAATTTCTACATCTGAGTACAACAAAGATATAATAAAGCATACAGTAGACAGTGCAGGTAGCCTTGCAGTCCACTACACCTCTACTACCCCCCCCCCCAGCCATCTTGCTTAAGTTCAGCCTACACAGCTGAGAGCTGAAGTTATGCTTCACCCCAATGTAACTCATGCAGAAGCAAGAGATGATCCCAGTTGAACCCCAAACATAAAGGAATACAAGCATGATCTTCATAAAAGAACTGATTAGTCAAAGGTCTCTGTCGAGAGTTCTGAAATTGAAGATTCTGAAAAGACAGTAACTGGAAACTAGAAAGACAAAGGTCTCCTTGCAAGGTACAGAACGATTTTGATGGAACTGGTGCTGGAGGAACAGAATTCTGCATGTCAGTGGGGAGACAGCTTTCAGCCATAATTTCTCAAATGGGAATGCCAGCTCACACATCTGGTCTGCTTGTACTTGTTTTTCCTGTAGAAAAGTGATGTCTCTGTTGTCCACTCTGGGTAGTAGGACACAAAGTGTCGGGCTTAGCTCTTACCAGACCACTGGTAAGGAAAGGCCAAGGAGAGGGAAAACTTCTGGAAGAGGCAGAGTAGAAACATGTTCAGGGAAGATCTGGGTGGACAGGGTGGACAGAAATGGTGAGGAAAGAAGGCAAGAATGTAAAGGTAAGATGTCATGAACCACCATGGGTGGCTTGAGATAGAGTAGATGCCAGCTCAGACAGAGCCTCTTCCCCAGGAGAACCTGTCCCCATTTCAAGCACTGTGGCCAGCTCTCCAGGGGAGGGGTGCAATCCTGGGGTGTGACCCTCCACCTCAGACTGTCCCAGGGGATCATAAAAGGCTATGTGAGAGACACCTCAGGCTTTCTTCTTAGTGAGGAGACTGACTTCCAGGCTCAGTTCTGGACTCATTCCTAGAATGCTGGAGTCCTAGAGGTACCCCATTCTGCACCTGATCTGGGTAGGGTCTCATGGGCAGTGAGAGCATGTATTTTCAGCTCTAGTCTGGTAAAGTGCTGTTTCCTTCTACAGTAGGATGTGGCGGCCTCTAGGTAGGCTGCTGGGTCAGGTCAGTGGGGAACCATAGCCTGGAGGGTAAGTGAATCCCTAGAGGCTGCTTGTTACTTTTGCAGAGGGACCTGCTGCACATCTGGAAATTTCTGCTTCCTTCCAGTCACACCCACAAACACTGAACACTGACTTGTCACCTCTATAGTAGCTTCCAGTGCATTCACTGGTCAGGCCACTCTTTGCTGCGGTGTTCTGAGACATCCACTCTGGCTCTCAGAGAACCCACTATCACTCCTGTTTAGCTGTACCTTTTGAAATATTCAGGTGCATCAAATCATCCAGGGTCCCAGCAAGGCAGAGACTTTCCCCCCAGACCAAGCTGTTGCCAGGGGGTAGGGTATACATGATACAGATGTTATGTTGGGGCGCCCAGGGGGGCAGTGCACTCTCCTGAGATTCATAGCAGCATCTTGGGTCCTAAACAAATACACAGAGAGTGAGTTGCCAGCACCAGGGCAGGGAGGCAGCTTTGCAGGGAAGTGAGTAGTTATGGAGGCTTCTTTCAGATCTTCAGGGTTCCCCACTAGCCATCTTAGTCAAAACACCATCCTGTCCACATAGACAGCCTTGCACACCATCCTGTCCACATAGACAGCCTTGCATGTCAGGAACAGAGGCTAAATGTGGAAGGAGGGCTTGTACCCTGGACTTCTGCTAGAACTGAGTAGAAGGGGCCCACAGGACATTGTATGGTGACATGAAGAATATAGACCTGAACATATGGGCTCAGAGGACACGGGGCATGACCTTGCCCCCTCCAAACTACTTCTCAGTTGTCCATGTTCCATAGGAAAGTTCAGCTCTGGTTTTCCATGTTTAGTCTTCCAAGCCCTGAAATGGGAAATAGCTACCACCATTCAGACTGGCTCCATCACCCTCCTCCACCCACGTGGTGGCCACTGAGTAGTGTGTCAAAGGAGAATGAAGTATTTGAAATGTGGGAGTTTGGGAAGCAATGCAAGTCAGTGCCACAGTTCCATTTTAAAGGGGAGGAAGTGGAAGCTTGCAAAATGCAAGGATTTTGTCAGGTACACATGAAGTCATCCTCTCAGTCTTCAAATTACTGCTACAGCGAGATGGCTTGACGTGTCTGGCCTCTTGGTGTCTTTCAGCTCCTGGGTTTCGTCTATGGTTGCTACGTGGTCAGTGTGCTTACAGAAGAAGAAGACAGCTGTAAGTGTACAGCTAACGGGTGTGACAACTTTGAGTGCTATGTTATCTGGGATAGGGTCTGAAGGTGTCCCTTACTGATGCCCCATGCCTACTGGGTATTCATTTCCTGCCACAGGCCTGACCATAATCATGGCAGTACAAAGATCTGAGAACTGGGGAGAGGGGGTTGTCTATGAAAAAAAGCCAGTAGCCCTCAGGTCCAGGGACACCTATCTTCATGACCCCTACAGTGACCCCAAGAAGGTTTGAGTCTTCAGTGGCAAGGTCCATTCTACCCATATTGATTGACACTTAGTGTTAGGTGGGACTCATTTAGATAGATTATCCTTTCCCCTTTGCATGAAAACCCTTTACAACTTAATTTTGATTTGCATCATAACACAGTAATGACTCAGGCCATCCCTTTGGGGACTCCCAGTCCTAACATAATCTCATGGGAAGTCCCTGCAGAGGAAGGATTGACAATGTGTGGGTGAGCGATCAGGAGTCTTGTGGATAGACCCTTCCCTAGAGTCAGAATTGAAATTCAAAGCCATCTGCCCCAGAGTGTTGGACTGTAGACTCAGCAGTTCCCATATTTAAGAGACTTGGGCTTGATTCTGGAGTCTGGTGAGGGATAGTCTCTTGAGTCTGGGATCAAGGCCCTGGTGCTACCTGATCTCCGACTGCAACTGGCTGCTGACGATGAAGCAGGAGCTCCACCTGCTCTTTGAATTCAGAACTGCAGCCAGCCCTGAGCTTCAGAAATGTCTTCTTCATTTTGTCCAACAAGCCTAGCATCCACTAGTGTGTGGGAGGCTTCATGGGGCAGGTGCTTGATGTAAGTGAAGGCTACGACTGGTTTAGTATTTGGAGAGAGTCTGGCTAGGTGGGGCCACCCATGGCCTCCCCCTCCTCACCCATCTTCTAACAAGGTCCATTCAAATCACAGAGCCACAAAACTGTGCACAGTGCCCCAGAGAGATCCCAGCAAGGTTTGAGATACAACGGGGAATGATTTGGGTTTGTGCCTGCATCCTTCACAAGCTCTGGCAACATCCCTCTTATTGGGAATCTGCCATGGGGAATGTTTTCCATTCTGCCATCTTTTCCATCATTTGGGTTTTATTTTATTTGGGCTTGATTTCTTTCAGTTGATTTCATTGGTGGATTTGACCCATTCCCCCTGTACCATGTCAATGAAAAGCCGTCCAGCCTCTTGTCCAAGCAGGCATATTTGTAAGTATGGCCCACTCAGCCTGCGATAGAGTGCTCACAACATAAGGCTCTTCTCTTTGGAGACTTTATCAGGCATCTGTCTGCCAATCCATCTATCCATTTATCACTCCCTTAAGATCATGGTCTAGTTAGGTGTCGGGGGTTCAGTGGCTGTAGAACTCTTCCCCCCATATTGAGTTCAAAGCTCAGCAGGGGTAGATTCTGTAATAACCAGGTTCTCGAGTCTCAGGAATGGGAGAGATACCAACAGGCCGCTCCCCAAGGGCTTCACTGTTTCAGGAAGGTAGAGGGTGTGGGTGTTTGTTTTCTATATTTGGCTGATCATATTTCCTTCTCCAAAGCAGTGCTACAGCCTTACAGATCTCATGGCTGTGCCTGGGCTTCCTGATGGTCCTGGAATTGCAGTCAGAAGGGGAATCTAGGGGTTCCCTTGGTGACTTGATCCCAGAGATTCCTTATGTCTGATTTCAGAGTATCCTAGTCTATCATGGATAATGGGTATCAGAAGTAGCAAGACTTCAGCTACCAGGATGAATAACGGAGGAAATACAGATCTAGGAAGGGAAGGAGCATCTGCAGGCTACCAGCTGCAAAGTCCTCAAAGTCTTGACAAATATGCTCCTAAGCCAAGCCTGGCCTCAATAAATCCCCATGTATAGAGGCAGTAGCCCTTGTGAGATTTATTTTCAATGGGGAATCTGACCAAGGTGAAACTCTTACTCCATGTCCAGTCCCATAGGAATGGGCCAGGGCCATCAGAGTATAAAATCAGTACCTTCCCTGTGCATGGAGAAGCCTAGCCCCTGGCATAGTTTTGCTATACCCTGAGCAACTATCCCTTTCTTGGTTTTGTGGGTTTTGCATTTGAAGTTTTCCAAAAGAAAGGACATTGACCTGCCTCTCTCAGGTTCCTCTGACCTCTGCCTTCTCCACAGGCCTGCATAAGTGAGGGAATGGCTGACCCTGCTCCTACAACCCAGCCTCAGCCATGGGAACAATGAGGAGAGTCCAGGCCTGGAGTTGCAGCTCTGCTTCCCTGCCTGCCTAGCATTTTTCTCAAGTTCACCTTGGATACCAGTGAGGGGCGGGGGACACTGCAGGCCAGGGTAACTACAACTGTGAATTTGTAATTTCTTTTTTTTTTTTCTAAAAAAAAAAAGAAGAAGAAGAAGAAAAGGCACGAGAGACTGTGGAAACAAACAATTCGCATCCCTGGTCTCCTTGGACAGCCAGCAGCAAATCTGGGCAATTTCCCTAGGAGTCCTCTGGGTGCTCTGTTGTGGGGTTACAAGACCTGCTTCCAGGGGAAGGGCTTGTCAGAGGACAGTAAGAAGGTTCAGCCCCACTAGCAGGTCCCTGTTATGAGCCACCAAGATCCAAGAGTGACTAAGGCCTTAAACAAATACTGCAGTGCCCCAGCTGCAAGGAACCCTACCACTCTCAAGCTAGGAGAGTACCATGGGTGAAACATGGAACCTGGGGCTACCACATAGATTCCTCTTTGGAGAAAGTAGATGGCACCACTCAGAAAGAAAGACCCTGGACAAGTGCCCTGAGAACACCTGCCATGTGAGAAAATAAACAAGATTGTCAAATAATTAGAAGTGGGGGTCTTGAGAGTCCCCCAAGGCTGGTCTATTCCAAAAGTGTAAAATCCAGTGTAAGGTCACTGAGATCAGAAAAAGTGTTTTCTCCAAGTGGGGAAGAGTTTGTACAGTGACTAGAGGTGGCTGGACACCTGACAGGTGTTGCTCTGCTGCTGAGAAGCAACCGAGACCTATTTAGCATGGACTAAGGTCCATGGCTGTGGGTATCTAGGATAGAGACTAGCTGAGCACTAAGGTGAGATCTTCTGCTTTATTATCTTCAAGTAGATCCAAAAAGCTACAGCAGAACCACTCCTCACACAAACCAGGAACTCTTCCTCAAAGCAGTATTATTTCTGGTGGACACTGGATGTCCTCAGCAGACTCACTTGTATGATCTGGGACAGGCTGAAGCAGGCAGGGTACCCACTCTGCCATGTAGTTCCTGGAGGGAGAAGAGGAAGCATATGAGTTCTGTTCTCATCAGACTTGTCTGAACTAGGGGCCATCGGCTTTACGGACTTCCTTGACCTACCACTCTGTTTAGAAAATTGTCAGACACATCTTGGGGACATATTGACCTCTGAGTACCCAAGAAGGCATGACTGCTACCTTTCAGCAAGGACAGGGATGTGACACATTTATGTAACAATTGAGGTTCATGTGTCCCTCCCAAGCCCAAATCTAGACCACATGTCTCTGAAGCTGGCCTCTCCAAGCCTGGCTTAAGCCCTTGATGACCAGCTAAACTAGAAGTGTCCCCCAGTTCTCTTTCCCTCTAACTCCACCTGCAAAGGATTCAAAATAGTAGGTGGTGTTGATCAGAGGAGGAAGTAAAGAGTGGCCTGGCCATCTCTAGAGTTGCTAAAAGCAAGACACTCAAGTTACATATAGGTTGCAGGAAGGATGCTGGGGATACCCTGGGCCTCACCTGGTTTAGGACAGGAATGTGCGTATGCAGGTACAGATAGGCACCCTGCATATAGGGCACAGCTGCAGGTTGGGGGCACACTCAGTGCAAACGAAGTGACCACAGGGCACAAAGACTACAGAGACAGCTCGATCCAGGCACACCTTGCATCTCCTCTCTTCCTGCAGCTGTCGCAGCTGTTCCTGCACATCCTCAGCTCCTGGGGACTCAAGAGTTCACCAGCACCCTCAGGGACTAGGAGACTGATTCCTCAGAGGGGAATGAGCTTTCCATACAGACCCACCCTCTGCACACCCTCCATGAAAGAGGGTGGCCCATCCAACTTATGTGGATCCCAGCTATACCTGGCTCATTGGCATCTTCAGGCTGGATCTCTCTTCTGGATCTGAGTAACTCAGGGCTTCCATGGGCAGGAGCTGTAGACAGTAGGAATGGATTAAAGGCCTCACTTCTGTGGGGAAGGAAGGCCTAGCCCAAAGAAAGTCTAGCAGCCACCAAGTTTCAGTTCTGACCTAGAGAGCAGGATTTGTATGGTGCTCAGCTGCTCATGAGCTTAAGGCCAGAAGCTTCCTTGAGGACACCAAGGACCCTGGCTTCCACTAGGGTACTTTTACCTGCCGGGCCCCTTAGATTAGGTGGTTACAGTCTGTATGTACTTGGCACTTTGGGAGAATCAGGAAGCAGATGATGATAGATGCCCAGAGGACTTGAGACAAGGGAAAGCAGGTAATGCCTAGAAGGGATGGAGGTACCTCTGGTCTTTGCCATTTGACCCTCCTCCTGGAGCAAAGCAGCCACCATTTATGAAGGTATGTGCTGAGCACACCTGGGCTTTGGGTCCATGCTAACCATTCCTGGTTGCCCCTGGGGGCAGGGGGAGACAGATAGAGACAGACAGACAGGACAGACAGGACAGACAGACAGGACAGACAGACAGACAAACAGAGACAGAGACAGAGAGCCCAAGGTCTCCGGGTTGTGGAGAAAGGCTGGTGGTCCGTGGCATGCTCATCTATATACACATGGATTTGTGTTCCCAGAAGGCACAGGTAAAGGTCCAACTCTGTTACATTGAGGATGCTGCATTATCAGAGCTTCTATCTAGAGGTGCTACCATCATTGGGTAGGACAGTAGACAAAACCCTGCCATGCACCAGAGTGTCCCACAGACTCATGTGCTTTTGAAATGGGTTACTGTTGTGTCACATCTCACAGCAATGAGGCTGGGGAGAAAAGCCTCTTGCTTGTGACCACAAGATTGGCAAGCACATCATGTGGTCCCTGAAGTCAGAAGTCCCCTTAGGGCCCTGAAGAACCTCAGAGCCCTGACCCACAGGTCTGAAGGAAGGGATCTGGAAAACTGTGCCCTCTGCATCTTTAGTCGACAGGCTTCTGGCTGCAGCCCAGTTGGCTTTAAGAAGCTGTGGCTAGTGCCCAGCAGAGCCAGCCTGGCATACGGCTGGAGTCTTTAGCAGCCTTCTCACTAGGAGCAAGGGGATGCAGTGCCTTGGACACAGCATGTGGACACAGCCCTGCTGACTGGCAGGTGGAGACACACAGCAGTCTTACCCACGTGCAGGCTGCAAACACCAACTAAACAGCAAAGGCTCTGCATTAGGCTCTCTCACCTGAGGAAGTGGCAGAGGCTGTATCTTCTGGTTCTTCCTGTTCCTGTTAGAGAGCCATGGATGCCTTAAGTAAGCAAAGCAGAGACTGCCAGCCCACCTGAGTCCTGAGGACAGATGGACTTACCCAGGATCCCAGCAGGGGGGTGTAGGCCTGTATTCTTTCCACAAAGTCCCTTCCTTTTGACCGTAGCAGGAACTGACACCTGGAGAAAAGAGCTCAGAAGACAGGACTGGACTCTTAGAGCCCCACTGTCACGTTCAAGCCTTGCAAGCCTTTGGGATCCGGGCATGCCTTCTATTCCCATGGAACCCATTACTTCCTGTGACAGGTAGTCAGGGTTGTATCCCCCATGGGCACCTTCTAGTAAGGCTGTTTTAGAGATGGGCTCTGAACACCTAGCTGAGTATCTAGAAAACGGCAGCAACTGGGGAGTGCCTACCCTAGGAGCCCTAGAGAGATCCTGATGTCTCAGAACCATGGGAGATGGGGAGGCTGTACAGAGTTCTTTGGGGCCCTTCTCATTAGTCAGAACTGCAGCAGCCCACAGGGCCCTTACCTGGGGAACCATCGGGCATGTTCTGTCCAGGGGTCATCCCCACGCTCCCAGCTCTGTAGACCCCCATAGCAGAAGAAACATCTCACCTTGTCCTGCTGGCCTGGGTATGGCAGAGACACATAGCTGGTAGCCCCACAGAGCTGGCAACCCCAGGGTGTCCCTCCATGGCCATCAGAGCTTAGGCAGGCAGGACTGGAATCTGCCAGCAGGTTAACAAGAAGGGAGCAAGGCACATGGACACCTCTCTTGTCTCAAAGGCAAATAAAGGCAATTGCCATGGGGCATGTGTCAGGAGGGCTCCAGAATATTCTGGAAAGGTCCAGCTAGCATTTGTGTTGTTCTCAGAGCATGTGGATAGGGTTGAGCCAAAGGCTTGGAGCATCTGTAGCCTGGGAGTTTCAGGGCCTCAAAGAAGGACTTCTAGTTACAGGATAAGGAGGTGACCCCTTCCATGTCAATTTATAGGCAGACTTGATTTTAGTGGCTCAGGCTTTAATCATCTCTGCTCTGTGCCCCTCCCCAAGCCATAGGAAAATGTGCCCGTCATGACCTTGAGCAGAAGCAAACAGGATTGCTTACAGGCATATCCCACAGCAGGTACCCATGGTCCACAAAATCCTGACATCTGTTGGCCTCAAGGAGACTCCTTTTCAAGGGAGCTCTAACTGTTCTAGACATTGACCCTTCATAACCAGTGTCCGATGTTCTAAATCAGTATGGACTCTTGACTGGCCGATGCAAGAAAAACGGCTGTTTCCTCCCCTGCTAGTCCCACTGCTAGTAGACCCATAGTGTCTGGCTACGCTCATACTTACAAAGCCCCTCAGTGGATCTCACTGACTCATTTTCCTTCAGTCAGGAAGAGACAGAGCCAGAACCTGAACCTTACTATGAATGAGGAGCAGAGCAGGCTCAAGGAGTGGTCTACATTTGTAACTAGAACAAGTACTCAAAGGATTTGTCTGGAGTTGGTCCCTGCACTAGCCTGGTACTTGGGAAGCCTGGGGGATTACCTACAAGATGGGCACTGGATGCTTAAGCTGGCCCCTTCCCCAATAGAACAGATTCTGGTTTTGTTGATTTGGGCCCAGGGATGAAAGGCATTAATCAGCTATAGAACCAAACCTGAAAGACACTGATAAGAGTGGGGATCTCCAAAGAGTGTGGGAAATCCTCAGAACCATGTAAGCTGAGTGAAACCACCAAGCCAGCAGACCCCACATGCTGAAGGACCTCAGAACAAGACCAGCATAAGCGCAGAATTTCATAGTGGCTTTGAGTGGGTTATAGTCCAAGCCCTGACCAGGCAAGGATGACAGGAGTACCTTTTATTAGTTACTCCCTCAGAGCAGGAATGAACAGAATCATTTGCCTGGAAAAGTGCTAAGTAGCATCCAGACCACAGCAAAAAGACCCCAACATTTACCTGTATGGAAGAAGCCAGCAGCAGCCAATGGCTCAGGCTGAATCCCCGCAGTAGATGGCCAGTCGTAGAAGGAGGCTAGACGAAGATCCTCTGAGTCCATCTCAGGGAAAGCAGGCTCCCCAAGGAAGGTAGCCCCAGAGGATTCTTCCTCTTCTGACAGGGGGCGCAACTGGCCTAAGATCTGCCCATCTAGGCAGTCCTGGTCCAGGACACGATTATATGGACAGTGGGGTCTATCCTGCTCCTCTGTGGGACCATTGCTATCTTCCCTGTGGCTTAGCTCTGGGCCACAGAACAAGTCCCTGGCCCTACCCTCAGGCCCCATGGAAAGAACAGCAGCCCTGAGCAAGTCTGCAGGAGAGAACATCACCAGCCCTGGAATGTGCCTGGAGACTTACCTCCAGCTCCTGCCTTTAGTCCTTTCTAGAATCTGTGGTGCCCCTGCTTCTAACTGTAACCATATGCTGTTAGATGCTCAGATGCAGTGATGTCCAGGGATGAGCCACTTTCTGAAAGAGGCCAGGGCAGCCACGTGCTCTTTGCAGTATGTCATGGGGCCTCCTGGCAGGCATATAACAAAGGCAGTGCTCCACCAGACAGAAAAACATCTCTCAATAGGGGGAGGGGCCAAGCTTGGGACCCCTCCAATGGCATCCCCTAGGCCTCAGGAAGAAGGTCATGAACATGAACAAAATAGAGGAGAGGGACTCTAGCCACTCAGGGTCCAGTTCTGGGTGGGTAGAGATAGACCCTGACATGGGCCTGCAAGGTAGGAAGCTAGGTTATCCAGGACAGTATGCAACCCTACCATTCCTTCCATACCAAGCCTAAGCCTGTGCTGATGTTCAGGGATGGCCACATTACTGCCTCATCTTGTCCCTAGCACTTAGGAGATCCCTGCTTGGCTCAGCCCTGAGCCAGAGTCATTTCATCTATCTGGTCTTAGGTTTTTCTTTATGTGTCTGGATAGCCTAGAGTCAATTCAAGGGTGGGGTATGCCCTGGCCTTTGCCTGGAGGAACTCGAGGTTTGGATAGTGTCTGTTCCAGGCCAGACATTTCCATTTGTACTGTCACATGGAATATCGCCTCACTAAATGAGCTCTGCTCCAGAACCTGGTCTTCACTAATCAGCCCCGGGTGAAGGATTCCATTGACACAGAAAAATAGGGAACAGAGAGGAGGGTCATTACCCCAGAGAAGCCATAGCTACAGGTTGGTAAAACAAGAGTCAAAGAAGACCAAGGGGCCAGCTCTGCCGTGGCTTGCACTGCACAAACCTTTACCCTTAAGTAGCTCTTCACTGATTGTGAGTTTTTAAATATATAATATTTTTATTAATTCTTTGAAAATTTCAGGCAAAACTGGGCATGGTGCTTCCTAGCGCTGTAAGGCAGAGGCAGGCAGACTTCTGAGTTTGGGTCTAGCCTCTCTAGAGTTAGTTCCAGAAACCCAGAGCTATGTAGAGAAATCTTGTCTCAAAAAAAAAAAATCCACTCCAACTTTATGTCCTTTTTCTTTTTCTTTTTCTTTTTTTTTTTTTTTTTAACGTATAACCCACTGAGTCCAATTTGTGGTGTCCATATACATATGGGTGTGGGGACATCCACAGGAGGGCCACAACCTTAAAGAAAACTGACCCTCCCTTTCCCAGAAGCTGCTGTCAATAGTCTCTCAGTTAGAGGTTGGGTCTTGGGAGACATAGTGAGGGCTTGGGGCTTGCAAGGTACGCATGGTTATTCATCCATGCAGTCCCAGCACTCATGAAGATAAAGCAGGAAGATTTTTGTGAGCTCAAGGCCAACCTGGGCTAGGTAGTAAGTTCTGTGCTAGCTTTTGCTAGAGAGAGCGAGCCCCTGTCTCAAAAATGAAAAATAAGAATTAATAGTTTGTAAGGAGCCGGGCAGTGGAGGCACATGCCTTTAATCCCAGCACTTGGGAGGCAGAGGTAGGCAGATTTCTGAGTTCGAGGTCAGCCTGGTCTACAGAGTGAGTTCTAGGACAGCCAGAGCTATACAGAGAAACCCTGTCTCGAAAAAACAACAACCACAACAACAACAAAATAGTTTGTAAAGAATAGAGAGCAGAGCAGATGGGGCAGGACTCCTGAGTCCTGAGGACTTATGAGCCACCTGTCTTGGAAAGGAAATCTGGGTCCCAATCTGTCTATGCATCTTACCCTGCTCACTTGCCACAGCAGAGGTCCAGTACACACAGAGCCCAAAGGCAGCTTTTCCAATGTAACTTGGCTTTAGAATGCCCTGAGAGGATCATGCCTCACAGAACCCCTCATTGTCCTTTAGGATAGGCATGGGGTTCTCACCATTTCAGAGATGTGGAAACTGAGGCAAAGTTAGCAGGTTCACTGAGTGCTGAGGTATGAGAGGTCAGCCCAGGAAATGGTGGCCTATCCTACTCCTGCTCCATACCAGGTCAAGCTCCACAGGGCTGGAGTCCCAGGAGTATCCACCATCATCAGCTCAGCCGATGTAGCACTGCATGGCACTGCAGGGATTTAGGACTCTGTCTCATTCCCTGCTGGGCCCACAGGCTAAGTATATGCCCATCTGTGGCGATAGAACCTTCTAGGCTATCCCTTAGGATATCACAACTTTTGCCTTTCTCTTTGCTTGCAAGCAAAAGGGAAGAAACACAGCTTTAGCATTTGAACCTGGAGCCTTGCCTCTCTGGGCCCCTTGCTGGACTTGGCTCCCCTGGATTGAGGCCACAGGACTGATAGAGGGAAACAGAGGCAGCTGAATCAAGTTCCTTCTCTGTGCAGACCTAGGCCTAAGTCCCTGAAGGTCTGAGCATTGGACTCTGGGCCTGCTGCCTTGGTCTTGGGGTCTGTGGACAGAGACAGTGTCTCCCAGCTATGACCACGGGCATTCCTGTTGCCCTTGTCTGAGGCAGCTGAGCCAGCTCCTCTCTCAATTGGAGATTTGAAAGCTCCTCTGGAAGACAGGGACATCCTGTACCTGTGAGCACAGAATGGAGACCTCAGGGCTGAACCTTGTTTGAGTGTCCCACACTCTGGACTAAGTGTGGCCATTTGACTCTTGATAAAATGAAATAAAATGAAAAATATAAGGCCCATGAGATTGTCGAGCAACAACATGGTATGTGCCAAAGGGGCTGAGAACAAAGCATCCAGGTGGCTGTTCCAGCTACATCCATGCTGGGACTTCATTAACACAGCACCCATCTCTACGACATCTTGCCTGATGCCTGTGTCCCTGCCATGAGCTCACACTACAAGCTGAGTCCCTTGCTAAAGCAGTACCTGGGTGGTAACCAGTTGTAGTTGACAAAGCCCTGTAGCTCACAGCACAGCCGTGATGTTACTTTGGGTCAGCCAAGGCCCAGTGTGGGGATTGCTTGTGCTATCCTCTGTATGGTTGAAGCCTTGGGGGAAGCCTGAGGCTTCCTGGTTGTGTTGGAGGAATGGATAAAATGGAGGAAAGGAAGACAGAGAAAGTCCAATGCCACTACCCCCTTCTATAGACCAACAGAATTCTCTTCTATATGGTTCTATAGATTGTCTGTTTTACCCTGAGCTCTATAGAGCACAACTCTAAGCGGGCTGAAGCTTGAGTATCATGTTGGCAAGGAGTAAATGTGTCAACATTGAGCTTTCTCCTGAAACCCTGGGCACTCCAATGGTTTTTCTCAGAGCCCAGGGCCCTTGAGGTATCCAGCCAAGGAAGAATATCTAGGCATCATGGGCTGGATGAGACGGCAGCAGTCTTCTGTTCACAAAGTCCAGAGGGACCTAAATGTCCCACAGGTTGACCCTTCAGACTGTGTACTTCTGGGCCCATGAGGAATCCAGGGTACAGTTAGGTTCAGCTTCAGAAAGGGCTGGATCAAAGAGCTCCGGGGCCTCAGGAGGGGCTACAGGGAAGGAAGCAGTAACTGTAGCCTGCGAGGGACAAGTTTGACACTATTTCCTCCAATTCAATTCAGTAAGAGTTGCTCAAGTGGATGGAGGTGAATGGAATACGAGGCTCAATGGAACTGTCAGGATCATCTATCCATTAGCCAACTCTTCTCAGGGACTTGGACTTTGTTTGAGTGTCCCACACTCTGGACTAAATACTCAGTAGCTGCACAAGGTCAATGGTTATGCTGTGGGACCCAACAGCCCACGGCCCAAGAACATCAGTCTCTAGGAGTTGGGAGGCGAGCCCAAGGTCATAATAACTGTTTCAGAGCACCCTCTACTGGACATTAGGGGAATGACAGCCCTGGGTCAGAGACCAGGTCCTGGAGAGTTATGGAATTAGCCACACAAAGGTGGACCAAACCCTTCAGAAATGCTGTGAGATAGATGAATCACCATTGTTATCTGGTTCTGAGGTATGAGAAGAACAAATGGCCAAATGCCAGGAAGAAGCAGAGGGACTTAGGGGGCTGTCAAGGCAGGAGGGATGTGTGCCCAGAGTCTGGAAGCCACAAGAACACGAGGAAGTAATCCAGAGATTAGCTAATAGGTGCTGGAGGAATGGGATGCATATCTGGACAGACCTTCCCCTGTGGAGCCCTGATTGAGTTAGGACTGAATATCCTACATTGTCATCGTGGTGACATAAACACAAGACTTCAGCAATAATAAAATGGATTAGCTCACATGACCCAAATTCAGGGCGGACTGCCTGAGGCTTACCTCCAACAACGTTTAGATAATGCCATCATTTGCATATCTTTCCCTCCCTGGGATAGCATCATTTCTTTTTTGTTTGTTTATTTTTGTTTTTGTTTTTGTTTTGAGACAGGGTTTCTCTGTATAGCCCTGGCTGTCCTGGAACTCACTCTGTAGACCAGGCTGGCCTCAAACTCAGAAATCCGCCTGCCTCTGCCTCCCAAATGCTGGGATCAAAGGCGTGCACCACCACCACCCGGCCTAATAAAGATGGCCAAGAATGGCCCCTTTACGTGCAGCAAGGCAAAGTCAGGGAAAGGCATCTCGTTTCCCCAAAGGCATGAGTTTAGGACTGATAAGAACTTCCAGAGTTCGAATCAGCTTGGAGTTATCTGATTGTTGTGTGTCTTGGAGGGCAACATCCACAGTAGGAGAGTCTCCTACCGCTTTCCTGTTCCCTGGACAGTTCATTCTCATTCCATGAGGAGAGCTTTTGGTTGTACATCTGGTCAGGCTGTCACTCTGGGTTAACAGCTTCAACAGTGCCTGGCACTTATCCAGCTACCACAGGCGTCTTCACATACTCCTTGTCCCAACCAGGCACCAAGCCCCTCTCCAGGGTTAGCCCTGCTCACTCTCTTTCCTGCCTTACCCTGCTGACCCTTGCCAATTTCACCTGGCTCTGGGCATCCCTGATTTGACTCCTATGATGCTAGCTTTGGGTATCTCTAACAGGGCCTCAGAATCCTTGTGGTTCCCAGGACCCACTCAGACACAGTTCATATCAGAATGATGCTGTGGCTGCCTTCTGGACCATCTTTGAAATTGTTTTATAAATGCCACCTGCTGAAATAGTTGGGCCTGGGAAGGGCTTGGAGACTCAGCCCAGCCCAGCCTCCTTCTACCTCAGAATCAGCTCTTAAAGCAGAAATCTCCTCCATCCCTTGTACAAGCAAGAGTCTAGGTGTGGGCATAGTGTACTCCAGGTCCATGTATGGATTTGCAGGGTGACGTGGGTGATTGACACCACCATTCTACCTGAGGGAGCATGACATTAAATATCAAATCAGTCAAAAACCAAACAACCAACCAACCAAACAAACAAAAATATCCTGACAAGTCTAGAGGGAACTTGTGAGTATAAGAGGAGGAAGCCTTTCTTGCCTTGTGAACCAGCCTTTTTTATTTTGCCCTGGGGGGACCCAGGCTAAGGGCCAGACTTGGTTGCCACATGAGTTGAATGAATATGCCTCTTTTTTGTTTTTGTTTTTGTTTTTGTTGTTGTTGTTGTTTTGTTTTTGAGACAGGGTTTCTCTGTGTAGCCCTGGCTGTCCTGGAACTCACTCTGTAGACCAGGCTGGCCTCAAACTCAGAAATCCGCCTGCCTCTGCCTCCCAAGTGCTGGGATCAAAGGCATGCGCCACCACTGCCCGGCTGAATATGCCTCTTAAAGCAGCCTGTGTCTGGAGGTCAAGGCCTGAGAGGTTCACATGATCCCAGAGTACCACAAATCCTGCTTGTTCTTCCACAGCCTAGGAGCTGATCGCCTGGAGATGCCTGGGGCCTAGGACGTTTGGTACTGTCCACACACAGATAAGCACCACTATAGCAGCTGTACTTCCTGGAAACCCAGAGCGAGGCAGTCAATAGGCCATGGCCCCCTTAGTGGGCAGCAGGCTTCTTGTCCAAGTTAGACTGCTCATCTTTGGCATGCTGTGCAGATGGAATAGAGACAAAGTTCATGAGTAGGTTGGAGCTCACACTGGTTGGCTGTAGCCTGGCATTGGCTCTAACTTCTTGGAGGCTTGCTTTCTGAGCTGCTTGGCTTTTGAGAGGTGGCTGCCAGTGCTGGCCCAGACAGCTGCACTCAGCTATGGATGCAAGAGTGGCTCCTGCTACAGAGAGTGGACCTTAGGGTTAGTGTCTGGGTTCTGGCTCCTGCTGTTCCTCTGTCTGGATCACCCTGAGCCAGTCAATAACCACACACCTAGATTCTAGTTAAGAGACACCCTAGAGACCAATCCAAAGACATCCTTTCTTCTTATTTCTCCCTGTCCTGACTGTCTGCCACACCACAGGCCTGATTTATGGTGACTTGGTTAAACTGTCTTTTTTGTCTCTGGGTTGAAGGATAGTACCTGGCCTGTGGACATCTGATGGCCAGTCACTGTACAGTGAGGCTGAGCAGACTGAATAACTTTTTAGGACCATATAGCATCCCTCCCCAGGAAGCTAGCAGGGTAGGGACCACTGGTATCCCATTCTGTACTTCCCAGGCATGGTTTAGGTGCTCAACTAATGCTTTGGGAATAAGTGACTAATAGATGTTTAGAGAGAGGAGTTGTAACTCATGGGAATTACTCAGGTTGCTGTTGAGGAGCAGAGAACAGCAGGAGCCCCAAGATCACAAGCTGATTTCCTGGAAGACAAACTAGACACCCAGAAAGTATGGAAGGACAGGGTATTCAGAAGGAGGTCTGCTGCAGGAAGGTTGTTCATTCTCGAGAGGATGTTCATAGAGAAGATTGGGGGCTGTCTCATTTGAGCCGCTGTGGCTGTCTGCATGGATAGGTGTCATTACTGCTGGCCTTCATAGGGTCAGCTGTTGAGTGAGCCAAACCCAGCACACAGCAAAGGCTTGATCCAACCAGGTGTTACTTAAATACAAGGTTTATAGCCTCTGGGCTCCATCCTTCAGCTCTTCTAACTGAAAACTTCAACCCAGCCTCCTTGGAGGACATCTAATATCTACAAAATGGCCAACAGATGTGCCCTTCAACCCAGTGATCCACCTGCAGGTGCCTCCCTCTGGTGTCTTCCTATTGATGATGTGTATCAGAAGCTAGGACATTTCTACAACAAATCCAGGGACCAAACACTCCCCAGAAGGGATATGTGGATGCATCTGGATGTTGGTCCCTAGCAATGTTCTTGCAATCACATAATGAATCATAAATTTGCTGGTTATTCCAGTTCCAGGCAATCAGACACCTTTTCTGACCCTTCACATGCACCAGGCACACACATAGTGCACATATACACATGCAAGCAAAACACTCATACAAATATAATTTATTTTAAAGGGGCTGGAGAGATGGCTCAGGGTATAAGAGCATTTACTGCTCTTTTAGAGGATCTATGTTCAATTCTCAGCATCCACTTTGGGGTCCGAACCATCTATAATTACAGTTCTGGGGTATCTGACCCCCTCCTTTGGCCTCCCTGAGCACCAGGCACACATGTGATGCATAGACATACATGCAGGCAAAACACTCATACACATAAAACAAAAATTAGTAAATCTTTTAAAAATTACATTCAAAGGATTTGTTTTACTTTATGTGTGTATGTGCCTGCTTGTCTGTATGTACATTACATGCATCCAGAGTGCCAGAAGAAAGTTCGGGAACCCCTGAGACTAGAGAATTGTAAGCCATCACATGGGAGTTGGAACTAACCCTGGGTCCTCTGTAAGAACAGCAAGTAGACTTAAGCACTGAGCCATTGCTCTAAACCCCAAATAAGACTTTTTAAACGAAAGTGCTATCTGCTATGCGGTAACAGGGAGGAGTCTGTGTGTGGTAGCAGGTTCACTGAGCAAAGAGCTTGCCTGAAAGTGAATGGCTAATGGGGTGAGTTCTTTGTTGGAGACTCTTTGAGGGATGAACTGAGCTTTCCCCACGTGGAACCCAAAGGGGGCCATCTAGCTTTCCTTAAAGTCCTCTTGTCTTTTACTCTGGGTGATGGAATCAGGTACAGAATCTATCGCGAACACTGGTCACATTCTGGCACTCTCCTGTCAGGACCAGACTGTCAGGGACAGGCTAGGAGGCCAGCCCAGCAGCCACAAAACTCTGGGACAGGTGTAGCTTAGCTACAACCTCCCACCGTCTCCCCAATAGAAGCCGCCCCAGGAACCCCACGTGACTCCAGACTCGCCCCGCCCCATCCGGTCTGGTCCCGCCCCTCCAGCGCGAGACAGAGTCCCAAGCGCGAAATCCTGGGCGAGGAGCCACGGTGCGCAGGCGCAATGGTGGCGACTCGACGGCACTCCCGGCCTGCCCCGCGCGCTGACGTCGCGCAGCTTCGTCCCAGCCGCCGCGGCCGCCATTGGAGTCGGCGCCCCCTCAGCCTGTCCGCTACCTTCCGCTGCTTCCCGCTGTTCCGGCCCGCGTGCCTACAGCCGCCGCCGCGCCCGGCCGCACCCGCGGAGTTGGCGGCGGGGCACGGGGTCGCGCGCGGCGTGACAGGCCCGGCCTCGCGGGAGGCCCGAGCCGGCAGCGCCCGGGTCCCGCGCCGCGCTGTTCATGAAGCATGTCGGCCACCAGCGTGGACCCCCAGGTAGGGCCGTCTCGGGACCACGGTCACGAGACTAGGCCGTGGACAGGGCGAGACAGGTTGCGGTCTGGGCCGCGCCGGGGACCTAGAGGCTGGGCTGGGATTAGGGTGCGGGGTCCGGGCTGGGAACAGGGAGGCCGGGTCAGGGTTTGGATCTCCGGGCCGAAGATTTGAATACCAGGCCGGGCAGAGTCCTGGGGTCCAATGGCGGGGTCGTTGGGTTTGGGTATGATCAAAGTATGGGAGATCTAGCGGCCCGGCCGGGGTCGCGTTGCCCTCGGGGTAGCGTTCTTCGGATAGTAACTTTGTGTTTCCTTTCCCGGGCTGGGTGGTGTCCACTCGCATATCCTGGCCTGCGGCGACGCAGAGAACAAAAGGACAAGATAATAAAGGTGAGGAGAGTTCCGGGAAGTCGTCCGGACTTTGGAGGAGAACGGGGCAGCGCCAGTCCGTGTGGACAGTTTCTCTGGTCCACCAAGCCAGCCTGGGATCCGAAACTTAGTTTCCTCCCGTAAACTTGGAGGAGATGAAGGTTTCCATTTCCGGGGTATTTGACAGATTGGAAGGGAACTAGAAAAATAAAGGCATACTCGGAGTAGTTCAGATAATATTTTGCAATTTCTCTCTTGACTGTTCTGCCAGAACAGTTACCTAGTGGGGAAAGAAACGATGTTAAGACGGCCTCGGAAAGGTTAGCGGGGCTGAATGACTGGTCCTCTGTTGCTAGGTACTGGATGGCTCTGGAGGAGAGTCAACCAGCTAGCTGTGGACCCGGGGGCCCTGCCCTCCACCCTTAGTTACAGTAATTTTAAGTTTATTGTTATCTCCTGTGATATTCTGGCTTGTAATAAACTTCCAGAACTCTTATGAGAACTCCAGAGTGACACTAAATCTTTGGAAGACTGTTTTTAACCAGTGTGTGTTGTTGTTACTTGGGTGTAACCAAATATGGTTCATCGTGTTTTAAGGCTGGAAAAGGCCCAACACTTTATTTACCATTCCTTTCCTTTCCTTTCCTGGCTGTGCACTGTAACAGTGGAAAGTAGGTGGAGAATCAGATGGTAGTAAGCTTGGGTTACAGCCCTTTCCTGCTGAGCATCCTGCCCTCAGATCTGTGTGCATAACTGGGCTCTTAAAGCATGTGTCCTCTGTTTGCCTGGAATAGATCTTCTGAGAATCTGTAGATTAGTCAACCCCGGAGGTTAGAAGTAGAGTGCTTGACTGGCATAGGGGAAACCCTGGGTTCAGACCCTACCTTGGGGCGGGGGAGGAGCCATCACAAGACTGGCTCAAAGTCTGGCTATAAGTTTCTTGCTCTTTATTATGGTTGCAACAAAATGACATCTGGCTGAATTATTATTATTATATTTTTACTTTAAAAAGGGAATTTAAGAAAAGTTGTACAATGCCATTTTAGCTAGTTATATAAACATCAGCTCTCTATAGGGAGTGTGCCCATTTTGAAATAAGATCATATCTACTAAAAACTAATGAAAATAGACTTTACTAAGATTTCCAAGTTTAAAAGTAATTTTTTTTAAAGCTTGAAGATAATATTTTGCAACTTTTTGTTCTAGTACAAAATGGTTCTTTGCATCAGAAGGATGCAGTTCATGACAATGACTTTGAGCCCTACCTTTCTGGACAGTCCAATCCGGTGAGTTTATTTTATTAGCATATTTTTTATTTAAATAATTTGCTTGTAACAAATTTACTATAATATTTCTACTTTTCTATCCCAAACAGCAAAGAGACATTCTTGAAAATATTAGGAAATGATAGTGTGGTCTTGAAGATTGGCTTTGTGTAAGTCTTTGTGCTGGGCCTTGGGCCTGAGTGATGAAGATGGTTTTCTTTGTGTAGAACAACCTCCTGTGGAGGTTGGGCACAAGGCAGGCTTAGCACCGTGGGCCGGGACTGGGGTGCTTTTTATGTTGTATAGGACTGTGGTTCCCTGAAGCTCTGTACCGAGTTATGATCTAGGAGAGTGGGTGAGTTCTGGACAGTGCAGCAGATTCCTTTGCTGTGCTGCATCAGGAGACTGGCCTTCCTTGAATCTTAGTTTCCTTTTGTATGAATAAAAGAATCCTGCTTGTAGGACTGTTGGGAGATTGGCATTAGAGAGGTTATGTGTAAAGCACAGAATTAGTACCTTATGGTCAGAATTTCTTACCTTCGGCACTATGGAACCCTTCCTGTTTTCATGTGTATGTATGTGTATGTGTATGGGCATAGGTCGTGTATCCAATGAGGTGTTCGAGAGAGGTGGGGGTGGAACATGTGTATAGACCTGATATTGAGGTCAGGAATGATCTGTCACCTTATTCAGTGATGCAGGGTCTCTTTTGGTAATCTCTGTCTTCACAAGTAGCCACCACACTCACCTGGTGTTTAGATGGGTTTGAAGGGATCCACACTCTGTTCCTAAATCCTGAGCAGCTATCACTTTAAACTGAGCCATCTCCCCAGTCGGTACTTTTATTTTTTAAATGTAACTATGTGTGTACATGCACAGGTGACCTCAGAGTCTAGAAGATGGTGTAAAAGCCTCTAGATTTAGAGTTACAGGTGGTTGTGAACTGCCTCTTGTAGGGGACCACAGTTCACTTGCCATATAGGGTGCTGGTAACTGGACTGTGGCCCTCTGCAAGAGCAGCAGGTGCTCAATCTCTGAGCCATCTCTCTAGCCCAGATAACTAAACATTGTTTTAATGTTCCCTTTTAACATTTCATGTGTATGTACAATGTATGTTGATCGTAGCAGCCTCACATTTCCCCAAGGTGCCCCTCCTACTTTCACATCTCTTTCCTCTAACTTCCTGGGACCATGGGCATTTTATGCCTAAGCGTTTTTTTGGCTGTTTTCTGCGGGTAGGATCACCTGCACCCATCCCCTGGCTTCTGCCCACTAGATTCCTTATGCAGCTCCCCTGAAAATTGTCTACAAGGTGTTTCCTGGTAACAAAATTGCTCTGCTTAAAAACTATAGGCAATCTGGGCATGGCGGTACACTTTAATTCTAGTATTCAAGGGTAGAGACAGGAATTCAAGGCCAGGCAGGGTTAACTAGTAAGACCTATCTCAAAACAAACAAACAAAAAGCCATATGCAATTTGAAATTTAGATTAAACCTTAGTCTCAGCCACTTTTAAATGTATGCTGCATATTTAGAGTTAAGCAAGGCTTTTTGTCTGGTCATTGTACCAGAAGGAAATGGATTACCTGCCCCCTCCCTTTATTTATTTATTTATTTATTTATTTATTTATTTATTTATGCTCATCTGCCCTTCTAGGTCATCTTAGAGCATTTTACAACTTTTCTCCATTTTCCTTCCCACCACATTCAGCATATCAGAAGCCTAAGAGTCTGAGGGAGCCTTAACCTATAGGGTTACATGGTTGCCCCTGAATATTTGGGCAGTCAGTATAGGGTTGCAGAACTGACTTGGCTTTAATCATGAGCCATTGGCCATGACAAGAACAAGAAGTTAAATAAACCTAGTCTTTTGAATATCATATTTCCTGTTTTTCTTTTTTGGTTTGATTTTTCAAGACAAGGTTTTTCTGTGTAGCCCTGGCTGTCTTGGAACTCCCCCTACAGACTGGGTTGGGCATCAGAGTCAGAGATCTGCCTATCTCTGCCTCCTGAGTTCTGGGATTAAAAGCTTTCACCACCACTGCCTGGCTCCTGGTTCTCTTATAGCGGTGGTATGTACTAAATATTAAAACAAGGAATAAGGGTTGCTTTACTATGTTCAAAATGTTTTTATAAATTAGGGACTCGTGGAATACTTGGGAGGAGTTTCTTAAAAGTAGAATCAATTTTCCCCCTTATTGTCAATTGCATGTCCCTGAAGTCTTGGAAACTGTGAAAAGGAATGTTCTTCAAGATAGCACCCTTAGCTTTAAAGTGGTACCTTCATGTGTGTATGTTCATATGTACTTTTTACTAAAGTACTTAACCAGCATATTGCTTAAGAATAAATTTTCAGCCGGGCAGTGGTGGCGCACGACTTTAATCCCAGCACTTGGGGAGGCAGAGGCAGGCAGATTTCTGAGTTCGAGGCTAGCCTGGTCTACAGAGTGAGTTCCAGGACAACCAGTGCTACACAAAGAAACCCTGTCTCCAAGAAAGAAAAAAAAAAAACAAAAAAGAAAAGAATAAAATTTCTAGGGCTGGAGAGATGGCTCAGTGGTTAAGAGCATTGACTGCTCTTCTGAAGGCCTTGAGTTCAAATCCCAGCAAACCACATGGTGACTTACAACCATCTAATAAGATCTGATGTCCTCTTCTAGAGTGTCTGAAGACAGCTTCAGTGAACTTACATATAATAAATAATCTTTTTTTTTTTTTTTTTTGGTCTTTCGAGACAGGGTTTCTCTGTGTAGCCCTGCCTGTCCTGGAACTCACTCTGTAGACCAGGCTGACCTCAAACTCGGAAATTCGCCTGCCTCTGCCTCCCACGTGCTGGGATTAAAGGCATTTGCCACCACTGCCCAGCAAAATAAATCTTTTTTAAAAAAGAATACATTTTCTAGAAATGTTCAACTTTATTGGGAGATATGTAGAAAGTAACACCACAGGAAACTTTCAGGTTTTCCCTTAAGCATGAAGCAGCTGAGGACCAGCATGACAGCCATTTACCTGTTTGGAGAAGTAGAGCCTCTAGTCATTTAGCAGGTGCCTGCTGTCTTTGTGTTACTTGTTTCTTCACATGGGACCAAACTGCCATTCTGCCCCCCTACTTTTCTGTAGTACATCCTTGTGCCCAAAGATTGTTTAAAATGCTGGATGGACACTGTCACTCTCCGTGTGGCAACATTGAAGTTTGTACCTCTGCTCATTTGTGAGGAACTGCTGGCCTTGGGAGCTCTTAGCTTATCTTGAAAATTAAGCCTCCTCAATCACGAAAGGTTTTTTATCGGAGTTTATGTGGTTTTTTTTTTTTTTTTTTTTTTGCCTGCAGCTAGAGTTAAATAATGCCGTGCCTTGTCAAGGCGCTCGCAGCCTCTGTTGTTTGTGAGTATCTGGGAGAAACTTGAAACTTGGGTTACTGCCATGTCTAGGCAGTTCTAGTAGGCTTGGATTAGCACTTATGTGCGTGGCCATCTAGCCTGTGTCTGGCTTGGATTTTTGTGGTTACATGTACATATTATAAATTTCCTTAAAAGGTCCAGTGGTGATGCCTAGTAAGGAGGGATTTGCTACTGCTATAGCTTCCCAGAGGGAAAAGGGACGGATGCAATGGGTCTTTACTTGCACCTTAGCAAGTTGCTTAAACAGATATAAAAATTCTTGTCAGAAACTGCTGTCTCTGCATATCAGCCAGTTATGGGTTCACACCACAGTCTCAGAAGATCAGCCTTGAGGAAAGACCAGGAAAGTGCCTGGCTGAGTGAGCGTGGTGTCAGGGTTCTCTAACATTTCTTTCGTCTGTAGTTTCCTCCTGAAGCAAGTGTATACATGCTGATTGACAGCAGTCCCAGGAGTCCTAGACACTTGCTCATTTTTTTCCAGCCTTGCCCTTAGTGATTCCTTAAACATAATGGATTTGATTTGATGAAGAGCATGTGTCTCAGCGTGGTCCAGAGATGATCTGCAGGGCTGGGAAGAGACTGTCCTGCATCTCCTTCCAGTTTCAGTCACTGTTCAAATAGTCTCAGAGTTCTTTCTTTCTCAGAAAAAAAGGGCAAAAGTATTCTAGTCCTTTAAAAGCCACCCCCTTTGTCACTCAGGGTGATTAAACTTGGATTAATAATAAATGAACAAAAGCTCTTAAAATTCTAGAACACATTTATGGCTTTGTTATACTTCACTGTTTCCAAATGACGTAGTGATAACAGCCATGGTTATTTAAATTCTCTTTAATTTTTTGGAGTGTCTATTTTGTTTATCTAATTTTCTAGTTATCAGGATCAGGAAGAAGAGGCCTAAAAGCTCCAAGTTGTATTTTCACCTGTCAATGGTCTTTGGCTTTGCCTAGAAGATGTGTTTACCTTCCTTGAGTTGTCTTGTTGTACCCAGGCTTTGATTAGAAATCTTAAATATGGTACTACCCAGTCAACTGATGAACTGTGGGAACCCAGGTGTTGTACTTAGAGGTGTGTTCATATGTGAAGAGCCATTTTTGAGTTTGATTGCATAACTTAGTTTATTCAACTGTGTCTCTGGTAAACCACTTCATACTGTAGCTTCGATGATACTGTGGAGCTACCAAGCCAGAAGGAACTGTTTGCTTGAGGCATTTACAAGCCCCTCTTAGAAGCTTCTGCTATGGATAGAGTTGGAGCTTAAGAAGACTTTACTTAAGTGGGCCTTCTGGTGTCAGATAGCGGGGTTTAAGAACTCACTCCAAGGATTTAATACTGGCAAAGATTATGCCTGTTCTTCAGGTGGAAATATTTCAGGAGGGCTTTGAGAGCTGTGACAGATCTTACTTCATAATCCTAAATTTACAAGTGAGTGTAAACCACAAGCTTATGCCTGGCCGTACAGAGGTAGGCGGAGGGCTTGGACAGGCTCTGTGTGCTTTACCAGTAGCCCCAGTGTATTTATTTCCAGGACATACTTGAGCTAAGTTGTTACACATCTTGACCAGAATAGGTACCAAATACTATAAACTAATGGGAACCACTTCCTTCCCAGGAAAGTTATAAATCATAGACTGGCAATCAGCTTGGCTTACAGAGTTGTGGGAGCAGCTGCTATAGGTCTCTTCTGCATAAAATGGCCTGGTTGAGATGGCTTTACAAACTTGCTTGATGCTTCCCTTTCAGAGACTGAAAGGAAATAGGGAGGTAATAGAAATTGGTCTGTCAGTGGGGTTGAGGTAAAAACTGGAGTTGGCCTAAATTAAAGCACAGTTTGACAGTGCTTGTGGGCCTCTCAGGTTGGAGAGAGTTAGGAAAGTTGTGGCTGCTGGTTCTGAGGCAAAGGGAGGGTGTGGCTAGGTGTGCTAGGTGTTTGGACTACCTCTGCCTGCAGCACTTTTCTGGAGATCTTAGTAAACAATAACCTTTTAATCTGGGATTTTACCTTTTCCATAGGGTTTAATTTTATCTTTGCTTATTCTGTCTTCCATTTACAGCTTTGAGAAGCAGTGAAGTCTCCCCAAGGCAGGTGCCGCAGATGCTTTTCTTCTTTGGTGCTTCTGTCCTACATATGTGTTTCTACATGTACATTTTTAGTTGAAGCATCACGCCCTGGTCTTGAGGTGTGATGATTTTTGCAGAGAAAGTTAGCTGGAATCTTTCTATTAGGATCTGAAAGAAACACAATTTTAGGGTTTGGAACAGGATGTTAGGGAGGTGTTGTGCTTGCATCTACATGTTCAGGTAGCATTTGGGCAGTACTGGCTGGAGAATAATGGGGCCACTTACTGTGTAGTGTTTGTATAGCTCTGTTTGTGACCTGTGTGCTATGCCTGTTCTTCAGGTGGAAATATTTCAGGAGGGCTTTGAGAGCTGTTGTTACTGTGATAGATCTTACCTCAATCCTAAATTGAGTCAGTCTCAGTTAAGGCCTAGGTATAAGTCAGAGTGACCTGAATACCTTTTCTGAGTCCTTACTGCTGTTTGTTGGTTTGTGGCTAGTGGGTTAGAATGACAGACCACCATTAGACCAACCAGTCTTCTTTGGGAGGACTGTGGCTTCAGCTTTGTATCCATGAAGGTATGCTTTCCTCACAGAGCAAGGCTTGTGCTCAGACCTCATTGATTCTTCTTCCCCTGGCCTTGTTGCTCAGGTTCTTTTGAAGGATGCTAGGAGGAGATGCACAGCAGGGGGTTGCAATGGAGGACGCAGAATCACTGGAATCTTTTCAAGAGAAGATATACCAAGTTTGGGTTTTTTTTATTTTTATAGAATACTTATAGTGACCTGTTTGTGGATGCTAAAAGTTTTTATTACAAGGAAGCAATTACTTCATGTTAAGTGATAGTTCTGAAATGTTCTGGTGCCTAGTGGCACTTTCTTACCTTCACTGGACATGTCCACACCTGAGCACAGATTGCCATACTATAGGAAGGTCTCTTCACTTACATCCCTGATGCTTCCTTTTCAGAGATTGAAAAGAAATATAATAAGGTAATAAAATCTAGCCTGTTGGTTGAGGTAGAAACTGAAATTGAGCCCAAAGCATGGTGCCTGATTCTCACCAAACCTTGGTTGAGTGTCTCTCCAAAGAGATGGTATCCCAAAGCTGCCAACTCTGAAGTCTACACCTGCAGGCTAGGAAACTCCTTAGGTGAAGTAGGGCTACTAGGTCAGGATGCTGAAGCATCCCATCCTCCTACCTTTTTGCCCTGTAACCCAGCTTTAAAGCCCCTCTTAGAAGCTTCTGCTATGGATAGAGTTGGAGCTTAGGAAGACTTTACTAAAGTCTGGTGTCAGATAGCAGGGTTTAAGAACTCACTCCAAGGACTTAATACTGGCAAAGGCACAGCAGAGAAGCCTTTGCTCCACTCTGAGCACCCATAAGTACCCAGGAAACCATGAAATGTGAAGGGCAGACCCTAATAAAAACGCAGCTGGGGTAGCTATCAGGAATATTGTGTAGGAGAGGGTCTTGAAGGTGATATTGAATACCAGTGCCCAGTTGTGTTAACAGGTCACTGAGCTGGAGCCTGCTGGTCTTATTGACTGTCAGAGCCATCTTAGTGCATTGTTAAGGCTGTCCTCATGCTCTGCTGTGCTATCAGTGTTCGTTGTAAATATTACCACTGCAGGATTGGGTTGAGTTCCTTGGATGGTAATGGCAGAAGGGTGGTTTGCCTGGGTCATTTCACCTGAGTTAAGATCATTGCAACTTGGGAGGCAGAGGCAGGTGGATTTCTGAGTTCAAGGCCAGCCTGGTCTACAGAGTAAGCTCCAGGACAGCCAGGGCTATACAGAGAAACCCTGTCTGGAACACACACACACACACACCCCCCCGCCATCTCACCCCCCAAAAAAATTCATTGCAAAGCAAGCTTTGTGCTTTGAGACAACAGTCTGGTTTTCATTTGTAACTAATAACTTTAGTTTTGACATTGGTGACCATATCTGTCATTTAGGAAGAAATAATCATGTGCTATATTATATTAGGCTTGTTTCTCACCTTTGTATGAGGTGGTTAGCATGCTGAGCTGTCTGACAATTGTCTAACTCATCACCTGTTTGTTTTCACAGAGTAACAGTTACCCCTCGATGAGTGATCCTTACCTGTCCAGCTACTATCCACCATCCATTGGATTTCCTTACTCCCTCAGCGAGGCACCATGGTCCACTGCAGGGGATCCTCCCATCCCGTATCTCACTACCTATGGACAACTTAGTAATGGAGACCATCACTTCATGCATGATGCTGTTTTTGGGCAGCCTGGGGGTCTGGGGAACAACATTTACCAGCACAGGTTTAATTTTTTTCCTGAAAACCCTGCATTCTCAGCATGGGGGACAAGTGGTTCTCAGGGGCAGCAGACTCAGAGCTCAGCCTATGGGAGCAG
Organism: Mastomys coucha; assembly: GCF_008632895.1. NCBI lineage: Eukaryota > Metazoa > Chordata > Mammalia > Rodentia > Muridae > Mastomys > Mastomys coucha. The sequence continues at coordinate 167,477,279 of NW_022196897.1, read as the reverse complement.
TTACACTTATCCACCAAGCTCCCTTGGTGGCACAGTTGTTGATGGGCAGACAGGTTTTCACAGTGACACCCTCAACAAGGCTCCTGGGATGAACAGTCTGGAGCAGGGCATGGTTGGCCTGAAGATTGGGGATGTTACCACCTCTGCAGTTAAGACGGTGGGTTCAGTTGTCAACAGTGTGGCACTAACTGGTGTCCTTTCTGGCAATGGTGGGACAAATGTAAACATGCCAGTTTCAAAACCAACTTCATGGGCAGCCATTGCTAGCAAGCCTGCAAAACCACAGCCTAAGATGAAAACAAAGAGTGGGCCGATAGTAGGGGGTGCACTGCCTCCTCCACCTATAAAGCATAACATGGACATTGGTACTTGGGATAACAAGGGCCCTGCTCCAAAGGCCTCAGCCCCCCAGCAGACACCATCCCCCCAGGCTGCCCCACAGCCCCAGCAGGTAGCTCAGCCTCTTCCTGTTCAGCCCCCACCTTTGGTCCAGCCACAGTATCAGAGCCCTCAGCAGCCACTTCAACCCCGCTGGGTGGCTCCTCGAAACAGAAATGCAGCATTTGGGCAGAGTGGAGGGGTCAACAGTGACAGTAACTCTGTTGGAAATGCCCAGCCTACTTCTGCCCCAAGTGTAGAATCCCACCCTGTCCTGGAGAAACTGAAAGCTGCCCACAGCTATAATCCTAAAGAGTTCGACTGGAATCTTAAGAGTGGGCGGGTGTTCATCATCAAGAGCTATTCTGAGGACGACATCCACCGCTCCATCAAGTACTCCATCTGGTGTAGTACAGAACATGGCAACAAGCGCCTGGATGGCGCCTTCCGCTCCATGAGCAGCAAGGGGCCTGTTTATCTGCTCTTTAGTGTCAATGGGAGTGGACATTTCTGTGGGGTGGCAGAGATGAAGTCCCCTGTGGACTATGGCACCAGTGCTGGGGTCTGGTCTCAGGACAAGTGGAAGGGGAAGTTTGACGTGAAGTGGATTTTTGTCAAGGATGTACCCAATAACCAACTGCGGCACATCAGACTGGAGAATAACGACAACAAACCTGTCACAAACTCCCGTGATACACAGGAGGTGCCCTTAGAAAAAGCAAAACAAGTGCTGAAGATTATTGCTTCCTATAAGCACACAACCTCTATCTTTGACGACTTTTCTCATTATGAGAAGCGCCAGGAGGAAGAGGAGGTAGTGCGCAAGGTGAGTTGTCCTTAGGCACTTATTACACAGGTGACATACACAGCAGGCTGGAGTGTAGTGGACAGTTTGTTGGTCTAGTGACATTTTCCTGGCCAGCCTTAGTCAGGGCAGGTTGAGTTGAGATGGTACAGTGGCATCTCTTTAACTTAGCTGTCACATCACTGCGATGAGCCAGTAGTGTGGTGTTTTGAGTGGATGTAAATGAAACTCTGTCACTTTCCTGTTACGAAATATGGTAATCTGGACCACTGTGTACATGAGAACAGAGAGTGAGAATGTGGGGAAGCTATTCTTTGTAGTGTCTGTCCATTCAAGCACACTTAGAAATCAGTGTTCGTGTGACCCTGGGAGACTGTCCATGTGGTTACATTGGCTGCACTGTGATGGTTCACCTGCCCAAGGATTTATGCTTTGGCACTACCACATAGCAGTTGGAAGCTCTGGGTCTGACAGTCACTTCCTGTTCTTTAGGAACTCAAAAGGCCTGCAGTTTGGGGGAGTTTAAACTTGCATCCTTTAAGTACTAAAGAGAATGGTGTGCTGGGGTGGGCGTGATAAGGAACTAACTTGGGATCCAGATATTTTGTAATTAATGGTTATATGGTTAGGTCCATTTGGCTGGAGATAGTTTTAACTGAGGCCATTTTGGTCTTCAGAACAGAAATGGTTTTCAGAAATGAGACAGATCTTAATATGTATTTTGAAGCTTTTATTACCTAAAAGTATTCATCCTGAGATTGTCCTTTTCATGAAATGTTTGTTGGATTGGCTTCCAATCTTTTTGTCCTAAGTTAGGTAACTTGCTTGTGTGAATAATTAAGCATTTTGAGGAAGGAGGTGTGGAAAAAACAATGTAGTAATGCTATTGCTGGTACCATTAAGTTATCCTTATTACAAGCACTGATAAAATATTAAGAAAGAAATGGCATTTATTTCCAGTAACTGAAATTCTTTAGGTTTAGCTTTTTGGGTATAAATAATAGACAGGCATTCCATAAAAGTGGCATGTGTTCTTAGGAATAGTTATTAGTGATTTTCTTTTGCTACTATCATCATATGCATACCTATGCAAACCCAAGATGCCTAGAGCATTTATAGATCAAACCACCTGGGACCACTGTGTTAGCATAGTAAGTAGTTAGGATAGTGCCTGCCTCCACTGAACAGGGATAGTGAATGAGACTTGGATGCTACTTTTATCTAGTAGCCAGCTGTTTGTGCTGTGCTCAGTTTTTTTAAAAATACTGAATTTTTAAGAGTCCCATTACAGTGCACTAGGTGGGGCTGGGGAAATGGTTTAGTGATTGGCTGGTAATCCCAAGGGCCTGGGTTCAATTCCCAGCACCCATATGACAGCAGCTGTCTGTAACTTCTGTCTCATGGGCTCTGACATGCTCTTTAGCCTCCAAGGGCACTGTACTCACTCATGTGACCTATATGTACTGGTAAAACACAAACATTCAAATAAATAACATCTCAGAAAACAAAAGAATGTTCAGTTCTTTAAAAATATACTAGCTCTCAGAGATTGATGATAGTCTTAGGGATAAAAATCTGCCCCTCATCTGCTTGTATCTTAAAATTTCCAATTGTTTTAAAACTTTTTCTTACTGGTTTTTTTGCTTTTGTTTTTGGTTTTTGGTTTTTTTTTCTCTTTTTAAGTTTTTGTGTGTGCCTTCATGAGTTTATTTGCATCCCATGCATGCAAGTACTTGCAAAAGAGAGATGAGGGTGTCAGATCCCCTTAGAACTGGAGTTAGAGATGTGGGTGCTCAGAATGAATTCCAGGTCTTTGGCAATAAGAACAGTGCTAGCCCCTAATTCTACCATCTTTTTTTTGTGTTGTTGGTTTTTTGTTTGTTTGTTTTAAGATTTATTTATTTATAATATGTAAGTACACGGTAGCTGTGTTCAGACACTCTAGAAGAGAGAGTCAGATCTTGTTACAGATGGTTGTGAGCCACCATGTGGTTGCTGGGATTTGAACTCAGGACTTTCGGTGCTCTTAACCACTGAGCCATCTCTCCAGCCCCCTAAATCTACCACCTTAAAATTTACCTAATAGCTGGGCAGCGGTGGCGCACGCCTTTAATCGTAGCACTTGGGAGACAGAGACAGGAGGATTTCTGAGTTCGAGACCAGCCTGGTCTACAGAGTGAGTTCCAGGACAGCCAGGGCTACAGAGAAACCCTGTCTTGGGATAAAAACAAAAAAACCAAACAAACAAAAAAAACTTACCTTATAAACTTGATTCTTAGACAGCAACGTCTGTCTGGTGTTGTGGTAAGCCTTTTGAGTGATCTGCAGGGGTTACAAATTATTAGCATACAGTCAGGATCCCAGGTGGTCCTTAGACCACCATTCTTGAAGTCAGCATGAAGGTTAGTCGCCATCCTAGGGAGGATTGGCAGCTTACACAAACTGACAGCCCAGCCATAAACCTTTTTTTCGGTGGAGGTGAGTGTTAAATTGTGTTATTGAAGAAGACGAATACTCTAATTTTTTAAAATTGTTTTAATGGAATTTCAAACATCTCTTTACCCAGTGTGGGACAGTCCTTAGCCAGTTGCCTATCAGCTATTCCGTTTTTCCCTCCAAGGAGGCTGGGCTATTAGTTTTTCTAGGAGTTGGATTCCTGGGTGTGTTGGGATTGAGAGTCTAGGCTATTGAGGAATATGGTTTCATTTTTAGAGTGAAGTGGGAAGCTGGGTGGTGGTGACACACACCTCTAATCCCAGCACTCAGGATGCAGAGACAGGTGGATCTCTCTGTAAATTCCCTGTCTCAAAAAAAAAAAAAAAAAAAAGTGAAGAGCTCCTTCCTTTAGGCTAAAATGTGCCTGCAAAGTAAGTGCTTGAGTCTCCTGGAGACACCCAAGGTTTTCCTGACCTGAGGACAGACCCACCTTATGTTCATTGACAGTTAGACCTCACCACTTTCAAGTAGCATCTGGTGTTTAGAAAGCAAAACATAACTAACATTTTCACAGTTTCCTTTTCAGAGTTTTCTTGTCCAGCTATAAATATGAAAATATGCTAATTTTTTCCCTTTCTTTTGTTTTCCAAGGCATGGTTTCTCTGTGTTGCTGTTGGCTGTTCTTTATAGTCCAGGCTGGCCTACAAGTCCTACTTTGATATCTTGGTTTTGGTTTAAGATTTATTTATTTTACGTATGTGACTACACTGTCACTGTCTTCAGACACACCAGAAGAGAGCATTGGATCCTGTTATTGATAGTTGTGAGCCACCATGTGGTTGCTGGGAATGGAACTCAGGACCTCTGGAAGAGCAGTCAGTGCTCTTAACCACTGAGCCATCTCTCCAGCCTGATACCTTGTTTTTTAAAATGTTTTTGTTGTTGTTTTGAGATGGGGGTCTCACTATGTAGCTATGGTTGGTCTTGAACTCACAAGAGATCTATCTTTGCTTCCTGGGCTTTTGAATTAAAGGCATCTACCTCTACACCTGTTATTTTGGGCGTTTTGTTTGTTTTTGAGACAGGTACTCAGATACTTTCTCTTTTCTGTTTAAATTTGGTTTTATTCATTATATTTTATACATGTATGGTGTGCTGGGGTGTGTGCAAAGGACAGCCTAGGGGGGTGGCCACTCATTTTGTCATGGGTCCTAGGGATCAAGCCCAGGTTGTCAGGCTTGCTACAATGTGGTCTAGCTTGCTGAACCACCTTGCCATCCCTACATAGTTGTTTTCTTTTGTTTAATTTATAAACAGGCCTTTCTTAGTATTTAAAACAATGACTTTTTGAGTGTTCTGCATATTGCCTACTGGCTTCTGACCCTAGTCTGACAGGCCTCTGGGGTGAATCACATACACCTGACCCTGTAAGGATGATGTGTTCTATGTATTGTCTCCTTCCTCCAGCTGCTTCACTAGCAGCCATTGCACCCTGGGGAGACAGGCTTCTGCTTGAAAAGAATTTTTCTCTTTACATCCCAGGGTAGAGGGTTATGAATTCTTTTTTTTTTCTTCTTGAGACAGGGTTTCTCTGTGTAGCCCTGGCTGTCCTGAAACTCACTCTGTAGACCAGGCTGGCCTCGAACTCAGAAATCCACCTGCCTTTGCCTCCCAAGTGCTGGGATTAAAGGCGTGCGCCACCACCACTGGCCATGAATTCTTACTAGTTAGCTGTTGACTAGTTGATCTGGGTGCTCTGCCACCTCCTTAAGTTTAGAGTCACACAAAAATGCAAGAAGCCTCACCTTGAACTTTGGATGGTGGTGGTTGCTGTGCCTGGCATATGTTTAGTCCAGGTTAGCCCCAAAGGAAAGTACAGATGTTGGCTCCGATATAGTAGCACGTACCGTTGATTCCAGTGCATAAGAAGTGTGTGGGGACAGAAGGATCAGGAGTAGTTCAAGGCCACCCTTAAGTACATGAAACACTCTCTCAAAACAAACAAAGCCCAAAGTAAGCAATTACAAACTACAGTAACTGTACAGGTACTCTGCTGACAGCTTTCTCAGTTTACACCTAGGATGACCATGCTAGGGACTGAACCTTTAACATGAGTCAGTTTTTTGTATTTATGCTCTTTCTTTAATAGCATGACAATGGTACATGAGGGAGAGTGGGGATGATGGAAGAGAGCGAGTGTGTGTGTGTGTGTGTGTGTGTGTGTGTGTGTGTGCACGCGCGCGCGTGTGCGCTTCTCACATCAGAGACACTTTGTCATTGGCTGAATTTAGATGTAATGCTGGGGAAGACATGATAGCTACTCGACGCGATGCACTGATCAGAAATCAGCTAGGAGGCAGACATGAAGAGTGGGTGTAATTCCAGATTGGTATGACATGCATGCTGGGGATAGGTAGCTGTTTATGAAAGTAGGAAGTCAGCTCAGTTGAGCTATGACCTGACTTGGTCAGTACTGCTGGAGGCCACAGAGGAAACTTGAGCTGGTGGGAAGGGCTTAAACTAGATGGATCTAGCTTTTCTTCCTATCCTACTTAGTCCTTACTTGGAGCTTACTTACAGCCTGTCAGATTTTGGTATGTTCTAAGTCATTGGTTTGTTAAAATGAAAGAAATTTAGAAAAATTATTCCTTTGTACTAAACATGCTAGAGTACCCTGTGCATGCCAGTCCTTCCCTGGGGTGCACGCGCTTTAGTAGTTCTACTGTTTCTTCACTAGCATGATTGGCACATGAGGGAGAGCTGGCTGGGTTGGGAGGAGGGGAGACATGGGATGAGTGGGTGGAAGACATGTGATTGGACATGTCTCTGTAATTTCTGTGCGAAGGGTCTTGAGAAAGGATAGGACAGCATGTGGTGGCTCCTGCCCTGGTCTGTGGGACCAAAACCAGATTCACAGGGACTGCCCAGACAAGCACACATCCTCATCTTGTGCTGTAGCCCATAAAGTGGCCTAAGGCCTCGCCTTTGTGGGCTTTTGCCTGTAAATCAGAGTGGTTTGTGAGCTAATAACCTCTTCTCTTCTTTTTACAGGAAAGACAGAATCGAAACAAACAATAAGGACAAGCCAGTTTGTTCATGGTTAATGGTTGACTTTGAAAACAGAGTTTTAAAGCTGTATGCTTGGTGCTGTCTCCGAGTCAGCTCCAGTGTCGTCCTCGTGCGGGGTTGATTGTTGCATCTTTATCTTTGTAGTTCATTTTTGCCAGATGGATCTGCATTCATTTGTATTTTTCTATGTATTATAATATTGTAGAACTCACTAATAAAGGAGTATTTTGTTTGTCAGCTTATCAGTCAGATTGACCTAATGCAAAATATAAATATTCTTCAAAACAAAACACCTAATACATCCCAAAGATATTTTTATTTTGGCAGAAATTATGTTCTTATTCTTATATTTAGTCATTTAATATCCCTATAGGATACTTCATATCTCTTGCCCTCTCCTGCTTTACAGCAAACAAAAAGCCCATTCAGCATGTGCTGTTGATGTCTCTTCACAGTACTGAAGTGGCTTGCCATTTTACTATCTGTGGTATCCATCATATTGCTGACCTGCCCTTTTGAGTTTCTTACTAGACAGATAACTTTTAGTTTTAAGTGTGCCCACAGCTGTCTATGGACAAGCTGTCCATAGTTTAGTGCCCACACAGAGCGGTGCTCCAGTTCTCCTTGCCACCGTCTGCCACTGCATGAGGTTCAGGATCTGTGGCAAGGAACTAGAAGGTGTTTGAAGTCTGGTTCAGCATTGCAACATTCTTAGTTGTTCATAGATCATTTTTAGTTGTTCTCTTTCTTCTCTTGAGAATCCTGATGCTGTCTTAAGTTTTTATACCAGTAACGCTAAGCTTTAATTGTAGGATCTGATAGTACAGGCAGTGTGATGGATGCTGCTGCCGACTGTAAATTTCACTGTGTGTCTAATTTTTTTTCCTGTTGAATG
>NW_022196897.1:167464018-167469682 GCF_008632895.1 Mastomys coucha | reverse complement strand
AAACAAAAAAAAAAAAAACCCAAAAAATCCTTTAGAAAACAAATTTGCTATCATGTTATGTGGAATGAGGAGCCTCGGAGGAGCTCACCGCCACCTGGGGTTGGAGTTTAGCATGGAAGTGGTGCTCATGCCCGACGCCCTCGCATACTGAATCTGCACGCGCCCACTGTAGAGGATCCTTACTGTCTTAGAGAGCAGATACCTTCCGAAACTATTTACTCCAAAAGACCCTCTGAGTTAACATTTAAGCTGTATTATTTAGACTTGTATTTAGAACGTGTCACTTCCTCGAGCTGTTACTGCCTGTACGGAGTCGTGGACAACATCGGATACCTGTCCTCTAGGAGAATACAAGCCTTAATAAACACCTGTTGAGCAAGCTTGTGTGTTCTTGTCTTCCCTGCTGTATGTGCCTTGTCTCTCTTATAGCTGAAAATCAATGGGGTCTGCTTTAAGCAGTGGAAGCCAAAGGCTGCAGTTTTACGTATCCCTGGGTACTAAAAGGACAGAGAAACTTTTATAGCTCCATCTAGAACTTGAGATTCAGTCCCCAACTATGTAAGAATTGGAAGCTGACAGGTGGAGGAACTGTTCAGTAGCCATATATCACTTGGTTTGCATGCTTGCCTCCAGACTGGTACTCCTTGATTTCTCCCTTATGTCTTCATTCTTAAATTTAGAGTTGTAGACATCCAATATACTCTCTCTAGTAACTAAATCTCACATGCTAAACATTCCTTAAAGACTGTATAAGGAGGGGTTGGGGATTTAGCTCAGTGGTAGAGCACTTGCCTAGCAATCGCAAGGCCCTGGGTTCGGTCCTCAGCTCTGAAAAAGAAAAAAAAAAAAAAACTGTAAGGATGTGTACCAAGGCATCTGTGGAGAGGTCAGAAGATAACTTGTGGGCAAGCCCATTCATTGCCTGCTGAGTCCAGGGATCAAACTCGGGCCATCGGGTTTGCCAGCACCTTTACCCACTCAGCTGGCTCCTTATTATTTTAATGTTTGTCCACAGCATTTTTCTTGCAAGGGAAAATTAAAAATGAAACACACAAATCCAAGCTGCTAACTGCAACAAAAGTTAGCTGCTCCTCTACTTGGAAAACAGTGTCATGTAGCCCAGACTGGTATTGGACTCCCAGTTTTCCTGTTTCTACCTCCCTGGTGTGCGCTTGAAGGCTGTTCTTTCATGTCAGTCTACATCTGTGCATTTTGACATGTAGTATTCAGGTACGAACCTAAGTGTCATCTCATGCTTTTTCCAAACAATTCCTCTCTACTTGGAAGATAATGGTTGATAAAGATATAAAACAAGCACAGGAAAGTTAGTCTCTGGCCTTGCACTGCACCTCCAAAACTCATAACTTTTAAAGCATGTGTAGTTTATATTCTCACCTGTGTGTCTTGCGAGTATGTAGTCCTTGAGCTCCAAAGGAGGAATTCCTGGCTTTGACAGCAATTGGCTGAGAAGCACACAGAAGTATGGACCAAACAGGACGTGGGGTCAGTACCTGGGATGACTGGAGGACTCAATCCCATGGATGAGCCGAATCAATGGTCACCAGAGCTGGAGGTGGTGACATAGCTAAGAATTGGTGACTGGTTTTGTGTCATGAATGGATAGTGCCCTTGCCTCCTAGACTCCTTGCTCCCTTATCTTGGGTAGAGTCAGGAGATGTGGTAGGCCACTGAGAAAGGGAACCTGAAAGCCCAGGTTTGGGCTGTGAGCTTTAGCACTTTGTGAAAGGCTATGTACTAATGTCCTTACAATTTCCAGCTTGCCTTCCAGAAGCCAGACTTAAGCACTGAATGTCCCCAAAGCACACACATCTTTAGCAAGGTATGTTGCTTGAGGTCTATGTCAGCCTGTGACGTTGGCTATCATACATGCTGCCCTGCACTGGGTAAGCTGGAGGACACATGGTGAACATACTTGAGTACGTTTCTGGACCTACAACACTTTGTTGGTCATCAAGAGATGACCTTATCCTTCTTGGGTTCTTGAGATCCAGAATTTGTGAGCTCTTCCTTCACTTAGGAAAGAAAGGAATTAGTTGTCACATTGCTATGACGTCACAGGTCACTAGACCTTGCCTCATAACTCAAGAAATGTGTTCTCACACACACACCCGCCGCCTGCTTTTAAGAAATTTTTTATTTTATAAGTGCTCTGCTGCGTATACATTCACAGGCCAGAAGAGGGCATCAGATCATCTTATAGAAAGATGGTTGTGAGCTACTACCACATGGTTGCTGGGAATTGAACTCAGGACCTCTGGAAGATCAGCCAGTGCTCTTAACCATCTCACCAGCCCCTGGCCTCCCTGTTTTGTTTGTTTGTTTGTTTGTTTTGTTTGTTTTGAGACAGGGTTTCTCTGTATAGCCCTGGCTGTCCTGGAACTCACTCTGTAGACCAGGCTGACCTCGAGCTCAGAAATCCACCTGGCTCTGCCTCCCAAGTGCTAGGATTAAAGGCATGTACCACCATCGCCCAGCAGGCCTCCCTGTTTTACCTGTAGGAATGATATGGATATGGAAGAACACCTCTAGATTCTGCAGCAATGTATTCAAATAAATTCAAATAAATTGAAGGATTTCCTCCTTCACTGTGTGGCTCCATGACTGACAATTTTCTATAGCTAAAATATATATGTATGTAAACTTTTAGAAAACGCATTTGAAGAGTTACCCTTCAAGACATTTTAAACATCATCCTGTGAATGGCAGTCACACAGGATACATTTATTTGTGATCAATGAATTTCAGTGTTTTTCCAAAGCCATCATGCTTCTTCCTTCCCCGATGGGTCTTCCTTTAGCTTATAACTATCCTCTGAAGACTATTACCAGGAAGAACCAGGGCAGGAGCATGGAAGAGGGTCACACTAGCCTCCGACTTTTCTTCTTTTTTTAAAGATTTATTTATTCATTTTATGTATATGAGTACACTGTAGCTATACAGATGGTTGTGAGCCATCATGTGGTTGCTAGGAATTGAACTCAGGACTTCTGCTAGCTCCACTTCACTTGAGAGCTCTGTCTTCACTTGAGACAGAGATAAGATTAGTAGAGGGACTAGCCCAGTGATGTCCCACTGAGTAGGGATGTGGGCTTCACTCATCTCAGGGCTATACTTAAGACCTGTGCTATGGCCTCCTTACAAACTGTAGAGTCCCACCCATATCCCATGTCCTTACTCTTCCTTAAATCCAGGCACAGATGACCAGCCTTGAACTATGCCCCCAGCCTTTTGCACTACACAGCCTTCCACATACCTTGCCACACAGCAGAGCTCACATGACTCAACCTTCTCTGAAGGTTCAACCTTCGCTGAAGTGGAAGCCGCTTGCTTCCCCACTCACTCCGACTCAATGATTTATTTATTAATATATGTAAGAATACTGTGTCTGTCTTTAGACACACCAGAAGAGGGCATCAGATCTCATTACTGATGAGTTGTCAGCCACCATGTGGTTGTTGGAATTTGAACTCAGGACCTTCAGAAGAGCAGTCAGTGCTCTTAACCGCTGAACCATCTCTCCAGCCCTCCAACTTTTTGCTTACATAAAGTGTAGCAGTCTTAATCCCCTCCCAAGCTGTTGGCTGTGGGGGCTAGGTGCCTAAATTGGAAGCACTGGTAAGTTTACCATTGTCATATCTAGAACCTGAAGGAGCCAGACTTGTCAAATCATCAGGCTGCCCATCTTCATGGAAGAAGTATTGAGTCCATACTTCCAGTGGCCATTCTAAAGAGCAGCTTGAGGTGAACAGGTGCCCGCTTGCTTCCTATAGTGTGATCTCAGTGTTTGTGGTTAGCCCTTTCCCTTCCCAAGTGTCCAAGACACTGAATCAAAGAATGATGGACAGCTGTCAATACTGGAGTAGGGCTCTGAGGCCAAGTGTGCTGTGGATGAGATATGACTCAGTCAAACCCCATCCTCTACAGTTCCAAGGCTTAGAGAAGGTTGAGTCATGTGAGCTCTGCTGTGTGGCAAGGTATGTGGAAGGCTGTGTAGTGCAAAAGGCTGGGGGCATAGTTCAAGGCTGGTCATCTGTGCCTGGATTTAAGGAAGAGTAAGGACATGGGATATGGGTGGGACTCTACAGTTTGTAAGGAGGCCATAGCACAGGTCTTAAGTATAGCCCTGAGATGAGTGAAGCCCACATCCCTACTCAGTGGGACATCACTGGGCTAGTCCCTCTACTAATCTTATCTCTGTCTCAAACTGTCTCTTCCTCATCTCTCTGAGAACCAGAGGTGGGCAGCCCAGCCTCTTAGGGGAGTTCCTGATGCTGCACAGGCCCAAGAGAGTGAGTGTGAATACTGCCCACAAGACAAACTGTCCCACCAGCCTTCCTGGCTTGCTGTTGGGAATGCCTTGCTCCAGGGTAGCACAGGGAACAGCTTCAGCTGCTGGCTATTCTGAGCTTCTCTGTTATCCATAGCAAGTTATTGGAGCAGCAACTTGCTTATCAGATGGGTGGGAGCACTGGATGACTTGTTTGGAGCCAGCTTGCACGTTTCTCTGTCCCCTAGCTAGCAATAGCAAGAAGAAACCCTGTCTACTATGGTAGGGTAGTGTGGACAAGGCTAGATCACCAGAGCACCAGGTAAGGATCCTAGAGAAGCCTCTTCTTCCTGGTCACCACTCTTTTTTTTTTTTTTAAGATTTATTTATTTATTTTATGTATGTGAGTACACTATAGCTGTACAGGTGGTTGTGAGCCATCATGTGGCTGCTGGGAATTGAATTCAGGACCTCTGCTCACTCCAGCTCAAAGATTTATTTATTATTATATATAAGTACACTGTAGCTGTCTTCAGACACACCAGAAGAGGGCATCAGATCCCATTACAGATGGTTGTGAGCTACCATGTGGTTGCTGGGATTTGAACTCAGGACCTTCAGAAGAACAGTCAGTGCTCTTAACCGCTGAGCCATCTCTCCAGCCCTGGTCACCACTCTTGATAGGCATATTTGGGATATGGAAACTTGGGAATAAAGAAGCTCTGAGGAGAGCCTCTAGTTAGAATGTCAGTGTGGTCAAAGGCTGCCAGATGGAAGTACCACTGTTTTGAGTCCACCAGGCTAGGGGATGGAGGATCTTCTTACCTTGGAGCTTCTCTAAGCACCACACAGAGGTACATACCAATCTAGGAGAAACCTGGAAGTGAGTCTTTCCATGAGCTGATAGGATCTAGGGATCTTGGGATAGCTCCTGTAGATAGGAGGGCTGTGAGGGGCATCCTTGCTGTCCATTCTAAGCTAGGAAGAAAACTGCTACACACACAGCGCCACCTGCCGCAGGCCAGCCGATCTGGGCCTCCCTCAACCCGCAGGAGAAACAGGGGTCCTAGTCAGGTCGACAAGGCGTAGGCGATGAAATGATGGCAGAGACGACACATGAAGTATAAGATCTAAATGTATTTCTTAGAAATGGCATCAGATTCTTACAGTCATTGCAAAAGAGAGAAGGTAAATCTGGCAGCTCAATAGTTGAGGTACATCTGAGGCTATCTGAAACATACTGGGTCTAAAGCAGCAGCTGTCTCCTCTAGACTGGTGCTGTATCCCCCGGGCCCAAGCGCTCTGGGTCCGGGGGAATGCGGATTGCATGAATCTGAGTCCTAGCCCATCTAAGTTCTAGTGCTAGTCCTTCTGTG
>NW_022196897.1:167374417-167463237 GCF_008632895.1 Mastomys coucha | reverse complement strand
GTCTTATTGCCTCTTATCCTTTATCAGGATTTTATCCCCAATATTTTGGATGTGACTGGAGTAGACGAATGTGTGTAGCAGAAAACTCCGTCAGGTACTCTGTACTTCTATGATGAATTTGGAGACTGTCGAAGATCACCTCGGAGCTACTTGGGCGGTACTGGCCAAGGGTCTCCTAGTGTGAAGAGAGCTCTCCTGGTGTGGGGTTGGGCCGTGTACCATGACCCCACCTCACTGCTCAGCTCTGTGTTCTTAGCTCTACTGTCACAGTCTTTTTTATCATCTAGGTTAACCAGCTGTCAGTTACTGTAACAAAAGGCCTGAGATAATTAACTTACAAAGAACAAAGATTTATTTGGCTCACAGTCTGGGGGGGTTGCAGTCCATGAATGGGTGGACCCCAGGACTTTCAGCTTCTTCCAGAGGTGTGGATGGCCATGGAAGGCAGTTCATGAGCAAAACTGCTCATCTCATAACCAGGAGGCAAAAAGGAGAAATGGGAAAGACCCAAGGTCTCCACCGGCATGGACACATCACGGACACATCTCCACGTCCTTCCTGCTTGGGTCCATCTCCTAAAGATTCCTCACCCCGAAGACAAAGACTTTAGCATCCGGAAGAGATTTATCTGAAACATGGCACTTTTCTGAGAGAATACAGGCATTCTCAGTGACCTTTGGGTAGCCACATTTCCTGTGCCACATCTTCATTCTGCTGCTCTGAAGAGCTGAAAGTGACCAGACAGGAGTGTTAAGGGCCCCAGCCTAAAGTTTAGAGATGATGATGATGATGGTGGTGGTGGTGGTGGTGGTGATGATGATGATGATGATGATGATTATTGGTGTTGGTGATGGTGATGATGATGATGATTGGTGGTGGTGATGATGGTGATAGTGGTGTTGGTAGTTTTGGCAGAAGACATGATGGTTGGCTACTAGTGATACCAGTGGTTGAGACTAATGATGATGAATGAAGGTGATGAAGATGGTAATGATGGTATTGATGATAGTCACAATAATTTCATGTTGACTCCCTTGGACATGTCTGAACGTACACCCAACCACAGATGGGGAAACTGAGGCACGGTGGGGTAAGGAAATCATGAGCTCATGAGTGTGAAAGCACATCCTTAGATCTGTGTGCTCTGTGACTGAGTGAACCAGCATTCTGCTGTCATTAGAATGCCCTGCTTTTCATGCCTCAGTTGTAGCAGGTGCCAGGTGGAATACAGGGTGCTTGTTCAGTGTGTTCCTGTCTCCTGCAGATTTGCCTGGATCTTGGCAGCACTCACAGCCTGGACCTTAGAAGAGACTCAGGAATACTTGGGTGAATGAAAGAACAGAGAGCATGTAGAAGATCTAGGGCCTTATCCTGTGTCCCTCTCCTATGCTGAGGTAGGACTTGTCTCTAGATGAGGATAGCTCTGTCTCCCCTGCCATTGTTCATAGTGATTAACTTGTTCTGTCTAGGCAATGTTCAAGGTCACTCTGGGGCCTGGCTTCACAGCGTCATTCACCATCCCTGTCCAGGTGTAGAATCCTGAAGCATCTCCCAGGTTCCACCTGTGGTGAACATAGGCACCTGGAGAGGATCTTGACACACACACACACACACACACAGAGAGAGAGAGAGAGAGAGAGAGAGAGAGAGAGAGAGAGAGAGAGAGAGAGAGAGAGAGAGAGAGAGAGAGAGAGAGAGAGAGAGAGAGAGAGAGAGAGAGAGAGAGAGGGAGAGAGAGAGAGAGAGAGAGAGAGAGAGGCGTGTGCTGGAGTATTTTGTATGTGCTTCAAATAAAGCTTTGTGCTGCTTCACTGTATTTCAGACTGCCTGAGCTTGGTCCATGTATTTTGTGCATATTTCCATTCTGTTCCAGCAGAGATGGTGCTTCCTGGGGAGTGTTGGCTCTCGGTAACATGTGGATCAGGTACAGCCTGGGACTGAGAATGTTCTCAAACCTGGTCTTCTTTGGGTCACCCTTCTATGTGGGCTCACATTGTATTTAGAGTTGGGCTTTATTGTGAGTAGTTCAAGAATATTGATTCTGGCTCTCTGGCTATCTGGACATACACCAAGAATAGCTCTATAGCTCCTGGTATAAACTCGTAGTGGTGTGGCCCCAGGGAATGAACAGGCTAGAATGCCCAGTCGTGCATCTAGGTGCATCTGCCTCTGCTCATGGTCAGTGGTAGTTTGGGTGACAATTCATGCAAGAGAAGGACTACATAGGTTCCATAGACATCTCTGGGATATCCTGACAAGACCTGTTTAAAGTGGCTGAGAACCAAAGATGGGACCTAGCTCCTGGGACAGTGCTATCACATGCCAGAGTGCAGGGTGCTCCTGTACTGCTGAGAAGGCCTATCCCCTCCATCAGAGCCTCAGTGGAAATGGCATGTGCATGGACTTCTAAGTCATGTCTGGCTCCCATCTGCAGCACAGATGATAACTCTATTTTATCTTCCTGATGAACAGCTTTCTAGGTGGTGGAAATTGCCTCAAATCAAGGCTGTGGCAGCCAGGTAGGAAGTGTAGACCTTGGAAGGACAGGCATGTTGCTATTATTATTATTAACCTTTGTTGCTATTATTACATCTTGGCTGATGCTGTGAACCTAAAAAGAGCTAGGGAGGGATGTCTGTACCTAAGCTCTGAAGGGATAGGAATAGCTGCGAGGGTGTAGGTGGTGGGAGAGGCACCTGGCCTATGCAGATGGAGCCTTTTCATCCTCCCTTTGAAACTAATTCTGCCTGGGCCAGCACTCCCATGGTTCAGCTTCCAAGGAAGCCTCAGCCTGCTCATTTGACCCACTAGGAGGTTGCAGGTAGCCATGGGGATACTGCTTTACCTTTATGGTCAAGTTAAGAAAACAGCATGCTGCCAGTGGAACCTGATGCTAAGGACGTACCTAGGCCTCTGTTGGTAACAAAGGTCCAGGAACCTCTGTTGGGTGAAGGCAGAATCCAGTAGGTTAGGGTATGAGTGGGCAGGCCTGGGCTAGGGTAGAGGCTCCTGCATTCTGGACTCCCATGACTCTTTGATCACACCCTTGGGAGGCCCTGCAGATGAAGCTCCATTGTGGAAAGTAGAACTTGTGTGCCATGTGGACTGGGTATAGCCTGAGGCTGGGAAACATCCCAAGCCTGAGAGGAGATCTGTGTGTGTGCACTTGAGAAGCTGATACCTGTCTTGCTTGCTCTTGGATGGAGCCGCCATGCAGAATCAGACCCTCTTCGCTCTCTCCTGCCAACTGATGCTCTTCCCATGTTTTCTTTCATCTCTCTAACAAGCTATGACAGTAGCACTTCAATATTTTAATATTCCTTCTGAAACATCTCTGCCCCCACCCGCTGCATCAGGAGGAAAGGTTGGGGTGACAGGGTGTAGAGAGGCTGGAGCCTCAGACAGAGACTGCCAGGGCACATACTTTAGGGAAAGAAGTGCAGGGCTCCTGCGTACTTCCACGTGAAGTGCCCTGATTGGGAACTGAGATCAGGGAGCGCCTGAGGGATGGAAGTATGGCGAGAAGAAGCTGAATTCTGAAGCATCTCCAGTCCCAATAGGATGAGAAGGCTAAAAATGACATGCTCACCTCTGGGGAGAATTGGGGTTTCCCAAGGAAGCTATGAGGTGACTGCTCCAGGACAGCAGCTATGCTGGGTTTCATTCGGAGTGGAGATGTGCTTATATTGGATGTTCTAGCCATGTATCTCCTTTCTCTAGTCCTGATACTTAAGAGGGCCCAGGATGGATGGAGGTTTATGGGAATATTCTGAATGTTCTTTTCCCAGCTTGCTGTTGACTAGGTTGGCACCCAACAATCCTGTATGCTGAGCCCTGGCTTCTGAGTAGATCAGGCAGTCTATGTGTAGGGATGAGTGTATTTTAGGATAAATGAGGATAGACATCCAAGCTAGCCCACAAAGGACTAACTACAAAGCATAGCTGTAGAAAAGTCTGCTGGTCCTGAGACTCTCAGAGGGATGCTGGCACTCAGCCCCCACCGGTAGATCTGAGATCCTAAATCACCTGCACTGGGTCTGCCCACACCTCGGCAGACAGTGCTGCACCCTGGGCACAGTAACGCTTGAAAGATAAACTTCCTACTGAATGCCCCATGTCTGCTAGCCATGCCCAGATTGGTCTTGTGCCCCTGAGCTGAAGCCCCTAGCCTCCACTGAAGGGGGTGCAATGAAGGTGAATGAAGGTGATTGCTCCTCAGACTTGGGCCATGGCACAGGGCAGCTTGCCATGGGCTTTACCATTTATTCATTCTCCAGCCTTCCTCCTTCACCATCTTCCCCACCCCGATCTCTGCTCACAGCCCAGAAGGTCACTGTGGTCAGGAGCCAACTCTCCAGCAATGGCAGTAGCAGCACAAGAATGGAGCTCTAGCTCCAAGGGAGAGGTTGGGGAAATCTTCCCTCTGAGAAAAGAGCCAGGCTGCAGTGTAGAGTAGCCCCAACAGAGCTCATGTTAGACAAGGGGCATAGTCCTGTGCCCACCAGGAACCCCTTACACTAGGGGACTGCTGCCTCTAACAATTCGTTGAGTATTGCCTTGAATTCACCTTGCAGCCCTTCTGAGGGAGGAAGGGAAAGAGACAACAAGCCCAAGGTCAGTGGTCAGGTCAAAGTTTTCTTGGGCCCCTTCCCCACCCTTCAAGGGGCAGAGGTTCTGCAGAGGCTCTGCTTTGGGGACAGGATGCAAACACACTAGTCGTCTATGAGTGTGCGTCTGTATGCATCTCTCCATGGAGTACTGAAGCAGGCTCCTGCAGCATCTCTTTGTGTCCTCATGCAGGCCCTTTTGTCTTGCTTTTCTGCTACCTGCACAGGACTTAAGGCTAGGAGAATTTGGACGATCAATTCTGGATCTGGGTCAGAGCTAGGAAAAGGGCTCATACTCACCCCATGAAGATGAAAAGCGGGTCTGAACTTGTCTGAGGGGATAGGGGTGCAGAGGTTGTGACCTCCTCCACTGACAGTCAACCCTAGGTCATCCGTTTTTAACCTGTGTGTCAGGACCCCTTTGTCAAACTATCTCTAAAAATATTTATATTAGGATTCATAACAGTAACAAAATTAGTTATGAATTAGCAACAAAATACGAAGTAGCAGCGAAAATAATTTTATGGTTGGGGTCACCAAACATGAAGAACTGTATTAAAGGGTAGCAGCATTCCAAAGGTTGAGAACCACTGCCCTAGGTGATAGGGCCTGTAACCTTGGGGATCAGAAATCGTGCTGGGAGGAGACATGCCAGAGCAGAGTCTCATACCAGGACGCCAGCAGGTGGCGCTGGCTTCCGAGGACAGAAAAAAAAAATGCCTGCAGCAGACCTGAGTGGGTGTCACTGCGGCTGCAGATGGTGGTGGGGGGAGGGAGGAGGAGGATTTGTCATTTTCTCTCTGGGCTGCAGAGCCTCCTCACGTGCCTCGCGTCCCGCATAGCTGGAGAGAGGTTTGGGGGCGGAATGCGGTCCAGTGTATCCACCCAGATTTAGACCTTGGGTGCAGATGCAGATCCCCCACTTCCAAAGCTCGAACCTCAACCTAAGGTTCAGGGGTTCCTTCAGAATCAAAGTGAGCACCACCTTCACCCCGCGACCCCCAACCAGAGAGGCCAGGAGACAGATTGCAGTGACCCCAGACCCTACCCCATTTCTCCGGGGTTGCTGCGGCCACTATCCAGGACCCCCTAGATGGAACAGTGATACTCAGGCCATCCCTTCATCCCAAGCGCATTAGCGCCCGGTATCTCTGGGTGGCTCCACCGCCAGCACCGAGGACAGCGCCCAGGACTGCCCGTGGGTAGCCGGGCGCGCCAACCCAACCCGGGAAGCTGCACACTTCCCTCCCGCGCCCTTCAGCCCGCCGCTTCCCTAGCCCCTCCCTTTGTCTTCTGGCCCTTGTCCCCCTCTTCGGGATCTGGAGCACTCAGAGCTGCGGACACACGTGGTCAGGGGCCGGGTGGCCACAGTCTCCCCCGCGGTCGCCCCCACCCTTCTTGTGACGTCCTAGGCATGCGGGCCCCTTTGTGTCCCGCGGCCAGATCCCCGGCCCAGCAGCTGGGCCGCCCTCTGGGCGGGCGCATTGTTCGCCGGATTTGTCCGCGGAGCGAGGGGCCACCGGGGGCCGGGGCTCGCCTTTTTCCCGCGGGAGGGGCGCCGCGACGGCCGGGCTCCCGGGCCATTTCCATGAGAAAGGAGCGGCGGAGGCGCCTCTCTTGGCATTCACCGCGTGCCTTAATTGTATAGACATTAAATCAAGGTCCGCTGTGAACACGCAGAGGGGCCCTCAGGGCTGCGGCGGGCGGCTAGCGGCTGGACCGGGTCGGGGCCGGACTGCGGCTTGCGTGGGGTCCTAGCCTGAAGGGCGCGAACGCTCCAGCTTCTTCGCGGCGGGGCGGGCGGGGCGGGGCTCCGCGCTAAGCTGGCAGTGCTGCCCTGGTCCGCCCCCAACTCCGAGGAGCCAGTTCTCCTTCCCCTCCCCGAGGTAGAGAAGGGCCCGGGCAAATCCCTCGGGGCGTTCCTGCAGCAGGGACCCCTCGGAGCCGGCCGGGGTGAGCGCGCGTGCTCCGGCCTGCTGCAGTCTTCTGACGGGTGCAGAGCCCGCTCCACCCCGGCGGCGCAAGGCTCTCCGCAGCTGCCCTTCCCCGGCTCCTCTTCCCGGCCCCACCAGGAGTGCGCGAATGCGGTGAAAATAAAGAACCTCGATGTTCGGAGATGAAAAGCAGTCTCTCTTTTTACAACCCGCCGAGCTCTCTTCTCTTACGCCTCTGGCCGGCGAGAAGCTGCTCGAGGAGAGAAAGACGGGGTGACCTAAGAGGCCGGCTCGCCCCGGCCCGGGCCGCCAGCGCAGTTACCCGTCCGGGCGCGAGCCGCCGCTGCCTGCTGCTTCTCGGCTGCCGCCTCCGCTCCGCAGCACCGCCGGCGCTGTCGCCCGCTCCCGCCTCCGCCTCCTTCTTGGCGCCCGCAGGACACGCACGCTATGGCCCCGGGTGGAGGAGAGCGCAGGGACAGTGCCAAGGAAGCCGGGCAAATTCCTGAGGGCCGGGTGGGAGCCCAGTGTCCGGGAGGTCGGCACTGCGGGAGTCTGACTCCCACTCTCCTTGCCTAGACCGGGTGCGACCGTCCCCGCGCTCGCCGCCGCCGCCGCTGCCTCCGCTCGTATCCGCGCTCGGCTCCGGCACCGGGCGATTATCACTGGGGCGCGCGGTGACGTCACCCGACACCGGCTCTGCCGCCTCCTCTCGGAGGTGTCCTTGAGAAGTGAGGGGCACGCGCGCCGCGTACACGCGCACTCACGCACCGCGCGACCCATGCCTCCCGCGCACACGCTCGGCGTCCCGCTCCGCGCGCTCCTCCACTCACACGGACGCTGTCTTCGAACACCTTCGATTGTGCCTGGCGCCCCGGGGTCACACGTATGCAGAGAAAGTGCCTCTTTGACACTCTCGAACCGCTCACTCTGTCCTGCCGCACGACCCACGCAAAAGCCCCCGCAGCCCACCGACCTCAGCTCCTCGACACCCACCACCAGCCACACCCCGCTGTGCAGCGAACACACTGTGCCTGCCTCACACAAGCGGCTGGTCCTTACAGTATAACCACTCAATACAGTGGTTTCTGCACCCCTCTCTCCTGGGCGAAAGAAAGGGGCCCAGCCTCCTGCTGACGGTCCTATGTGGAAGAGGGAGTTAGACGTCTCCCACAGCCCCCATCAGAGACTGCTCCCCTCTTTCACCCTTTCCTAGCTGGGTAGCGAGTCCTTGCTTACGGGGATGGGAGAAGCACAGTTCACACTTCACAGCTGACTGCAATCGGGTCTACTCTTTACAGCCTATTGAAGGGTGGCTACCTTGATCTGGGTCTTTAGGGCTAGGGATCAGCGGCTTTCCAAAAAAACGCCACTCCAGGCCTTCCCAGCGGGCCTTTGTTCCTGCAGACTGGAAGAACCACACAGAAGTAGGCAGGCCTTTGCCCTCCTATCTTTCCTCCCTGGGCCAACCCAGCCCTTGACCACCTGCCGTCTAGAAGAAGCTAAGTGACCCAGGCATAAATTCTTCCCCCTCCCTTTCCAACCTTCTCCAGACCCGTGGGAACCCCTGAAGACACTCCGCTGGGAAGGAGGTGATCTCCGGAGAGCTCATTCCACTGCTGGAAGGTTCTCAGAGGGTCAGGATACTTCTCTCTCAACCCCAAATCCTTCCCTTTGCAGGTGCCAGTCTCAACCGACGCTGGAGAATCCCTTCTTACACAGTCAGCTAAGCCCACCTTTGCTTATGCCCAACCTAAAGCCAAGGAAACCACCCACGGCCTGCCAGCACCTGCAGCCAGAGGGACACTGGTTGGTGGCTCAAGAGTGGAGGATCTAGACTCCAAGCAGAGGCTGCTTCCTGTTAGAGGCAGCTTCTCTTTGCCTGGCCAGCGGCCCCTCGCCCTAGAAGGTACTGGTGCAGGTCCCCAGCACGATCCGGGACTCCAAGCCTTTACGGTCTGCTGTCTATGGTGTAGACAGCAAAACCTGCCCGAACCGCTTCTTCCCATCCGCGGAGCCTGGATCCTCTCCCAGAAAAGGCGCTCCCAGGACAGCAGACCCTTTACCATCCCTCAGCCCCACCCTCGGCTTTTGCAGTGGTCTAAGACGTCTCTGCTTCTAGCCTGCCCAGATCTCGTTTCTATTCGGAGGGTGCGCGGGGGTGGAGGAGGCACTCCCAAAGAGCCTCGGGTTTAGGAGCGCGTTTGCTATGGGGCCGGCTCCGTACAGCGACTGCTCAAAGACCAGTTCCCTTCCCAGGCCAAGGACCTCCCTTCGGCCTCCCCTTACTATCTGTGAGAGGTATTTACACCAGGCCAGAGCGTGGTGCTTGGGGAGTCTGGGAGAGCACCCCTTCCATGGGTCAGACCAAGTTTAATTTTTTTTTTTTTTTTTTTGAATCTCTGCCGAAACGTGCCTGCGCGTTTCCTCCTGGTACTCCTATGCACTCAGTCCCGAGCACCCGGTTTCTCTATTTCCAATTCCCTGCGTCCTGCCGCCCTGCTCTGAAGGGCTGGGGGAAGGGCTGTCCTGGGTGTGGGGGTGGAGCTGCCTGTGCGCTACGAGACGGGGAGCCCACCCCAAGCATTCCTCTGCCTGTTTCTTTGAGTCTGCCCGGTAGGGATCTTTTTGATGACCGCGAAACCTTCAGAGTCAACTTACTGATGCTGGGCCTTGGCTCAGGTTTGTTCTTCCCTGGACTCCCCATGGCCCAGCCTCACCTCTCCATGCTCCTTCTTCCCGGCGCAGCCGCCTCTTCCCAGCACACTGCGAATTTGTATTTGTGGATTTATTTATTTGTTAGCTCCTGGGTACGTGAGGGAGAGGAAGGGGCACGAAGGTGGGGCGACACAGTCCAGTTGGCTCAGTCTCCAGGTTCCAGGCCGCTGCTCCGCGCGCACAAAGGCCATGCGCGCCGCAGCCCGGCAACTTTGAGACGGGTCAGGTGGCTCAGGCGGGGTGGGGGCGGGAAGAGAAAGGGAAGGATGCGGACTAGACCCCCTCCTTTCCCCTCTTGCCCTCCATCCGCGAAAGCTTGCGATAGCGTGGGATTAAACAGATCAACAGAAACCCGTGGAGAACTCCCTCCCTTTCCGCCCTTTCTTCTTCGTCACACCACCGCCCCCTCCTCTGCAGGAGGCTTGTCATTCCTCCAGAAAGGGGAGGGGCCTTGATCCACATCTGGGAACAGCTGGCCTACAGTCTCTTGACCCTTGATCCCACCCTGGCTTTGAGGAGAGGAGGAATGGGGGGGAGAAGGCTTTCAGGCTGCCACAGGGCCCACAGCCCCGCTCTACATGCGTGGCCTGGGGAGGGAGTGGTAGGACAGATGCAGGGCCCACAACACAGATGTGGCCAGCAGAGGGAAGAGGGGATCAGCTTTCCTGGGCTGGGTGCAAGGACTCTAGGCCCAGCTGCAGCCCCACATCCCTCTGCAGGCTTTAAATTGTACATAGCCTCTCAGATCTAGAATGGATGGTCAAGGCAGCCTGAAAGCCTTCACACAGGAATGTCACACGCCTCAGCCCCTTCATACCCAGTACAAATGGCCTTAAACCTCTCTCCTGAGGGCAGCTTGTCTTCTGATGTAGCTGGAGTTGAGACTGAAGCTCTCAAGGCAGGGCATGTACATGATGCCCAAGAGGAGAGGCTCCTGAGGGCACTTCCCACCCCAAGGTACCTGGGGACACTTCACTGCCCGCTTTATATGAGGAGAGTATAAGGATGAGTGGCTCCCACCCAACACTCCAAGGGTGTGCTTCCACCTGGAGATGCAGCTAACCCTGGCAGCCCTAAGCTGTGGACTGGGTGGGGCAAACGGGGAAGGAAAGATCTCTGGTCTTGCTCCTCCTAGCCCTTTGTAGAGGTGGGGGCGGGACCCCCACCAAGACTGAGTGCTGAGGGCGGAGCTAGCCACTACAAAGAGTGCAATTGTGAGTGAGGCCTTGGTGGACAATGGAGCAGGGGGGAGTGCTTGGGGGGGGCGTGAACAGAGCCCTGGGCCCTCCACATGGAAATGAGGCCAAAGCCCCTTTTTCTCCCTCCTTTCCCTCCTCCTCCCCGAGTAGAGTGAGCACCGTGGACAGAGCTCAGATGAAAACCCAGGAAGTGAAACTCATCGTGGTCTGGGGTTCCCCAGAAACTCCACCAGGGCCTTCAACACTGCATAGACTTGGAGAGCCAGGTAACAGCAGGCTGGGGTGGGGGTGGGGAGCGAAGGAGGAATACAAACAGGAGGCAGCCTTACAACTGCAAGGGCTGACCAGGGCAGGACAAAGACCGAGGGATCCAGGCTGAGCTGCTGGCCTGTGGCGGGCGGCAGCGGCGGCAGGAACAGGCCTTTTGTTCTCGGGGTCCAACCTTTTGGCTATCCTCGGCTAGGCTCTGATGATCCTGTGAGTCCTGTGTTTCCAGGTGACTCGCTGGCCACTCACCGTGGCAGAGATAGCACACTCTGCTCCCTTCGACTCTGTACCTTTCAGAGTGGGCCTTGGCTTTTATGAAAAAACTTCTCTTTCCTTCTAGGGCAAGCCTGAGACCCCAGGCAGAGTGCTGTGGGAGGATGGCTCCACCCCAAGGATATTTTTTAAAAATTGTTTAATAAAGATTGCCTTTATGTATTTATTGTTTGCTTGTTGCATACATGTGTGAGGGGATGTGCCACAGTGTACACGTGGAGGGGGGGTCACTCGTGGGAGTCCATTATCTTCTTCCATTATGCAGAATTGAACTCAGGCTTGGCAGCAAGGGCTCTCACCTGGTGAGCCATCTTACTTCCACTTAGGAACCTTGGTGTCAATAAAATCATCTGGGAGCTAAGAGCCAGCACTGCTCTTATGCGAACCAGAAAAATGGGTCAAGTATCAGAGCAAGAGCTTGAGGGGGATGCTTTCTGGTCTCCTTGGAATTCTGAAGGGCTTCATAGGCCCAGTCCAGGCACAGAGACCTTTGGTAGGGTTACCCCTCAGAGGCTCCTTCTTCTAGAACTTAGGTCTCAGGGCAGCCAGAAGAGGCCCCTGAAGAGTAGAGGCAAGGATTCCTGCTAGCCTGAGAGTCTCCTTCACTGGGACCCTACCTTCATCTGACTGATCGTCTTAGAGCCAGGCAGTAGAAAGATGGAATGAAAACATTTTAGGCCCAGGCTTTTTGCTTGCTCTCCTTGCTGAATATGCACAGGGGAGAGTGTCCCATGTTATCCCTGCTGCCTCCACATTTGCCTGATCTCTGAGTAGGGAGCAGGGAGAGCTCCTCCTGGACCCTGTGCAGCCCTCCTCAGCTGAACACCCTCCCAAGTGGTAGAGAGAGCTCATATTCTGCCCCAGAAATGCCCCCCATTGTGCCTGGCTCCTTGGCTCACTGTCTCATTTCCTGTAGGTTCTCGGAGGCCCTGGACCTCAGGGTCCCACTAAAGGGAGCCTGATCACATGATACCTGCAACACTGAATTGGCTTGATTTGGAATCTCAGACTGAAGTTTCTAAGCAGTGGCTTGCCTTAGAGAAGCCCTTACTTGAGCTACAGTGCTGTCCTATAAAGCTGAGCTGTGAAAGGGCTTGCTTCAGCTGGTGCCTCTGTAACACATCTGGCTGTGTTCTCCCTCCTAGACAGCCTGCCATCCTCCAAGGTGCCTTGTCTCTACACACCTGGACAGGCACAGCCAGCTGGGTTGGGCTGCTGTCCAGTCTACAAAGGGCTCATGGGAAGGTCTGAGGATTGCTGTCTAACAGTGGGGCAATAGCCTTTCCTGCATTCTTTTTGGGTATGCACACCCTGTAATCACCTACCTCAAGGTTGCCCATTCTGGGTTACCACAGATCCCTGTGTCTCTCTGGACTAGGCCTCTGGAAGGGGAGAGAAAGGGATGGATAGCTGGGTTGGCTTTGAAGTGAACAAAAGCCTTGACCCCTCCTACTTCTTTATGAGGAAGGGGTCCAAGAGTCCTGGTCAGTAGTGCAGAAGCATGGGGCCACATGCTATCTATAATCACTGACTATAGGGAAGGAAGTGGGACTAGTCTGTAATCAGTGCTGAGTGCTCTTATGTAGGGAGTCTGGAAAGGACAGGCTTGCCCAGCCTTGGCAGAGAGGCACAGGTATATGCAGAGAACAGCCTTCATCGTGGTTTACATTCACAGATGCTCTTTGGCATCCCATCATCAGGCTGGAGTGCAGGCAAAGGCACTTTATTCATAATCGTGTTCATTTCAAGGTATTGTTCATTTAGAGCAAGCAGTAGTAGTAATCACAGAGATCAGCTCTCTTTAAACACAGCTACTTAAGTAAAAAGAGTGGGTGGAAGAAGAGATGTGAGGTGAACAGAGCATAGGGTGGGTCCAGGGGTGTAGGAACAGCTAGCCGGGGCATCTGTGTCCCTGGAGGGTCTCTTTACCTCTACACAAATGCTCCTGCCAGCTGTAGTATCTCACACTCTGCTTTGTGACTTTTGAAAATCTACTATTTTTTTTTCTTGGAGGATTCTTGCAGGGCTCTGAGGGAGTTGTCCTTCACACATCTGGAATAGGTGTAGAGGAGAGGGAGTTGACCCTGGAGTCTCCCGTGGTCACTGGAGGATCCTCAGGCTGGACAGGCACAGTGCATAGAGGATGCTGTTTCTAGTGGGAGACTTCTGGAAGTCTACTGGTCCTTCCTAAGTTCCATAGACTAGCTTCCAGAGACTCAAGGGTGAGAACCACCATAGGATTGATGATGGTGGGCTAGATGATTCCCCAAGAGCCTAGAACCTGTAGGGTAGAGATACCGCCTTGAGAAGAACAGACAGATGAAGGTGTGACAGCTGTCCAACTGCTTGATTTATAGGGAATACTGTAAGCAGGTCCTGATCCTGGGGCTTTATGAGACCCATTTTGATAAGGGAGGCAGGTGAGATGGGTAGATTTCTACAGAATGACAGATATAATTTAGTATGCCTTAGCCCAAGAAAGGCAGAGGAATGCTTACAGACAATATAACCCAGAGGAGTCTGGTGTATAATTTTGCTCTGCAATTTCTGAGAGAGATGTTATGAAAGAGTAGATGAGGGCTGGCCAGGTCCTTGCCTGGGACCCTCCCTTGCCAGAGCCTAGGAGTCCTTGCTTCCTTTGCACTTTTTTGAATGTCTGCTTAGGTTCCCCGAGGCCTGCAAAGGAACCAGTCCAGCTGTTGATTGTGTGTTTGGAATCTACTCTATTCGTGGGAACAGATGTGACCCCACATGATGAGCAGGTTTATTTACACTAGTGTTTTTCACTGGAATATGGAGATTTTTTAGTCCCATTGCTGCCTCCTCCAGGGCATCCTTGAGAGCCAGCGTCAGTACTGCAGCCAGGGGAGTCTCAAGGCTCTGGGTACAGAAGAACTTTACCCTCTGTAGGTCGCAGACACCAGCCGCAGTCTCTAGACGTGCATGCCATTGGCTCTGAGGAGGGAATGGAATTGCTACCAAAGGGTGCAGAGCTCAGAGCAGGGAAAGGAGGTGCAAGGTACCATGAGTGGGACAGACCTCCACC
This sequence comes from Mastomys coucha, assembly GCF_008632895.1. Lineage (NCBI taxonomy): Eukaryota > Metazoa > Chordata > Mammalia > Rodentia > Muridae > Mastomys > Mastomys coucha. The sequence goes on along the minus strand of NW_022196897.1, from coordinate 167,449,196 downwards.
ACACACTTGGCACATACTGTTCCTGAGTTTTCTCCTAGAATCCCCAGGTGTAGGGTGGGGAGGGCAGATGTCCCAAGGCTCTGCCCAGCAGCTTCCCTGATGGTTTTCTGCTCTCCCTGACAGACATCAGCCCTCTCCATGGCAGATGGTTAGTGGTTCAGACATTCACAGATGGGAGGCCTTCTCTGAGGACAGTGGTTCTCATGAGACTGGAATAGGAAGTGCTACCTGGGAGATGGTGTTGCCCCTTCCTGTTGCTATAACTTCTTCTAGCTGTCTTGCCTTATAGAGGCCAACTGTCAGCTCTGTACATAGCTAAGAATGAAGACATACCTGCCTCCATATTTCAGGAGACCCATATAGATCTGACCTGTAAGGGCTCTTTCTGGACCCCTAACCCTTCCTCTAGCCCCATCTCTACCCCTCCAAGTATTCCTTGCTCCCTTGTCTCTCCTGCCCATTCCTGTCCCCTTTACCCCTGGATCTCTTTGTCCTTACACCTATTACTATTCAAAGGCCCAAGCTACAGGAACTGAGTATTGGTTTTCAGGATTCTCCTCAGCCTCTTGAGGGATATATCTATTCCTAGAGGTCAGTCAGCATGCTGTTGGCTGTCCCCTGTCATAATGTCAGTTGTTCAGAATCAGACAGGCTGAGAATGGTTCCACCTCATCATTGGCTATCTGACCCACAGTGGAGACAATAGGGTCTGTCTCGTGGGGCTTTCCAGCAAATTTTGGAGGCAGAAAGACAGAACCTGTTTTGGGGAGGATGAGGAAAAGGGACAGCTGTCCCATGTCTGTGAGAGGAGAGCTTAACACACACATGATACGGTCAGTTCTGAGGAGTTTGACTTATTAAGATCCCATTTCTCCCACATTGAGGGATTGATTAGGCCTTCCCCAGAGCACCGGCTTCCATGGGGGCTTGGAACAGGAGACTCCAAAGTGGCTGGTCCTCAAATGTAGATGGCAGAGGTCCCACAGTTCTAGGGAAAGGAGGAAGGGGCAACTTTTTCCTCTGGCTCAGCTACTCCTGAGGATTCTGGGGCAACCTGGCCCCTCCCCTTGTCCTCCCCTGGCTCAGCCACTCTTGAGGAAGCTGCGGGAACCTGGCTCCTCTCTGGCTTGGTCACTCTTGAGGAAGCTCCTGGAAACCGATTTCTCCCCTGTGGAAATGGGAAGTTTCGGTGGGTGGATGCTGTCCAAGGTGCTGTCCGGCCTAGAGGACTCTATACGTGCCTGAAGAAGGCAGATAGTCTCAGGCAAGGTAGGTAATTTGACAGAAGCTGCCAGCCACATAGTATAGAAATAATATTTTCAGGGTCTTCTGACCCACTGCTGGACTCCTGAGAGGCCAAACTATTCTTACACCAACCTTATAGTCTGGGCTTGTTAGGGACAGGGCCTTGGTGTGGGACAGTGACCGAAAGCTCTCTCCAACCCTCATGCAGCCATGGTGTTTGCATATTCCTTGCCTCTGCTCTGGTGGAAGGGGGACAAGGAAGGGACAGGCCCTCTAGGGCTATCTTCACTGCTGTCTCCACCAGCATCAATCTGTCCACCCTAAAGCCTGACTGAGCCTCAGGCTTCTCTTATTTGTTGGCCCTATAGTAGTTCCTATTCTTCTTGGTCGGGAAAGACATGAAAGTGGTTTTCAGAGGACTTGGGGACCATCCCCACCATAGAGGCAATGAAGACAGGTGCTGGTAGCCAGGTAAGAAGCAGGGCAGAAAGGCACAGGCCAGCCTTTCCTTTAGCAAAGATCAGAGATTGCAGAAGTGGCAGGAGGGTCCCAACATTGGGACTCAGGTGGGTCTTCTGAGTCTTACTGGGGTTTCTTGTATCTCAAGTTGGGCTTCTGGGTTTCAGGTGAAGTGTTTGAGGGCTCAATAAAGACACTGGCAGGTCAGGAGAGACAGACATTTCTCGCTCTCTCTTCCCCCCTCTCTCCCTCTCTCTCTCTCCCTTTCTCTCCCTCTGTCTCTCTGTCTCTCTGTCTCTCTGTCTCTCTCTCTCCCTCTCTGTCTCTCTCTGTCTCTATCTCTCTCTCCCCCTCTCTCTCCCTCTCTCCCTCTCTCTGTCTCTCTCTCTCCCCCTCTCTCTCACTCTCTCCCTCTCTCTGTCTCTCTCTCTCCCCCTCTCTCTCACTCTCTCCCTCTCTCTGTCTCTCTCCGTCTCTGTCTCTGTCACTGAGCAGGTGTTCTACCACTGAGATATATATATCCCTTGTCTTCTTTTTGCCTTTATTTTGAGACAGACTTGCTTATCTGCCCAGGTTGGTCTTGAACTTGCAATCCTCCTGTCTCAAATTCTAAAGTAGCTGAGAGGAGAGGTCTCTGCTACCAAGCATGTCATGGCTTTCACATTTTCTTGTCTCTTGCCAGCGAAAGGGATAATAGCTTCCATACTGCATGATGGGGATGCACCAACTGTGGAAACCGAGGCTTGGTGATGGCAGTCACCCTCAGAGTTGGTGTCTATCTGAGGTATCAGGACTGAGGCTGAGTGTAGTGCAGCCCTATGAATCTTCCTTTGTCCTTGTGCCCACCCCCACCCCTGCTATGTAGGTGGTGATCAGTAGACCAACCCCTAGTGTGGCTCAGATCAGAAGGTTGAGTTGGAAAAGAGCAGAGAGAGCATGCTGACTGCACATAACCTGCATTGTTTGGAACCTATTCACCACCCCAGCAGGCTGACTGGGACTTGAGTGGGCATTGAGGGAGGGTGCTTTGGCCATGCAACGATTGCTTTGGCATCTTAGGGATGACCATTTTTGACTCTAGTGTCTGTGGGGCCAGAGCAGGCTTGGTCATAATGCATTACCTACTGGACAGTGGACTGAGCAGGTATACAGGATTCAGAATCCAGAAGTGATCCAGAAATGACCCCTGACTTCCTGTGGTCTGAGACTGGTCACCTTACTCAACAAGTCAGAGACAGTGACTGGATCTGTCTGAGCAACAAGGCTATGGTTTAATCAAAGACTGAGCCTTGGCTATAAACCGGGTCCCACTGTATCCATTTCACAGATGGGAAAAACAATACCATAGGAGCAGCCAGTTGGATTCTCACCTGCCTGGCAGGGGTTGCCTGCTAGTGAGGCTCTCTTGGGGCCTGTACAGACTAGCTAGGTGTTGTCTGTTCAGGTATGTCATCAAGGGAGGAGCTGATTGGAAACGATAAAGCCCCTTCTTTTCTTCTCTGTTCCGTTTCAGATTGTCAGAGTCTTCCAATCATGTATGCATTCTCCATCATGTGCTTTCTGCCTGGACTCTCATCACCACTTTGTTCTTCAACAGGCACTCTCCCAGAGAAGGGTACTCCCACAGTCCTGGAGGAGGAATTTTCTTTCCTGTCCTCACTACCCTGTGTGAGGGACCCGTCACTATCCTTGGCCATTAATCCTACCACTCTGCTAGGCTAGCTCTGAGCAGAGGCCAAGAGGCAAGGTTAAAGGTCAAAACCTCCAGGCCTGGTGTTAAGTACATCTCACACTGGGAAAAGACCATGAACTCTGCTGCACCTGGCCAACACATTTCACAGTGGGGAGTTGTATTCTCGAATGGGGCAGAAATGACAACCTTACACATCCCCCTTGTTTTATTAATATGAAAACCACACAATATAGTGATATTTCGTCTCAGTGTTCTGAAACCATCAGCACTAGTTGGCTTGTTTAAAAAGTTTCTGTCACCTTAGAAAAGTACCTGTAGTGGCTATTCCTGGTTGTCAACTTGACTATATCTGGAATGGCTCACCTGTGATCCTGATCTTGAGGCTGGGAGTTACAAGTTTCTGACCTGAATCTTGGCGTGGAGATCTTGAGCCATAGTGGCTATGAATCCTGGGAGACTAAGGCAAGGAGATCTCTGAGTTCAAGGTCATCTGGGACAAAGCAAGTCCCAGATCTAGCTGTGGTGGCACGCACCTTTAATCTAGGCCACACCTTCTGCTGGAGACCTACATAGAGACATTGGAAGAAGGAAAATTCTCTCTTCTTTACCTGCTTGCCTTGTGGGACTGAGCAACTGCTAGATCCTTGGACTTCCATTCACAGCTGCTGCTGACCATTGTTGGGAGTTGGACTATAGACTGTAAGTCATCAACAAATTCCCGTACTATATAGAGACTACCCTAAGTTTTGTGACTCTAGAGAACCCTGACTAATACAGTACCGTAGTAAATAATCAGTGTTCACCCTTGACATCCAGGGCTAGGCTCTGCCACTCACTGTATCTGATCTGGAAAATTCCAGAGCTCTCTTGGGAGTGGGTGTGTAGGACTGTGTGCTGTGTCATCCAGGCTACAGCAGGTGCGTGTTCCCTTCCACTGCCAACTGATGCCCATGTTAAGGGGCCATATTTTGCTCACCCACGCATGTGTTCACAGACAATGGATTGCTTCAGCATTTCGGGTGCTGAGCACATGTGTTCTCAGGTATTTGTGAAAACTACTTTAGCTCTTGTGGGTCTATCCCAGAAGCAGAATTGGTTCAACCTTTTTTTTTTTTTTAAAGATTTACTTATTTTATGTGTATGAGTACACTGTCACTGTCTTCAGACACACCAGAAGAGGGCATCAGATCCCATTACATGGTTGTGATCTACCATGTGGTTGCTGGGAATTGAACTTGGGACCTCTGGAAGAGCAGTAGGTGTTCTTCCAGCCCCCTTTTGAGAAAACATGTCTTCTGCCACCCCTTCCTGGTGTCCAGCGTCTCATGGTTGTCATCCCAGGCCTCACCACTAGGTTTATTCCACATGCTCTCTTTTCCGTTTGTGGGGAGGCCTGACTTTAGAAGGATCCCAGTGGCCGTTGGACACCTGACTTCAGGTCGTCACACATACTGGATATAGGAGTTTCCCGGGTCTGGGAGTCCACCCAGTCCTGGGCCAATTGTCTGTGAATGGGAGCTAGACATGAGCACTCTTGACCCTGTGAACTCTGTCCTATATGACTGTTGCTACCCTCCCTTCCTCATATGGCCCCCATGGCAGGGACTGTGTGTGGCCTCTCACCTTGCTGTCTTCCTGTGGTTACTGGAACAGATTTCCACACCATATAGTTAGGGAAGCCACTCTGTTTCCCTCCCTCCTGCAGGTCAAATGTTAGTGGGCTTCTCCAACACTGCTGTCTGAAGTTGTTTGCCTTCAGCACGACCTTTCAGTTGTCATCACCAACAAGTGAAGTGGAAAAATCAGTGTTAACCCCAAATTATCTCTAGCTTCCTCAGTTTCCTACAATGCCCCCACCTGAGGCTGCACTTGTCACTTAGTCATCACATCTGGGCTACTCGGGTGTCCTCTGTGATAACCATGGATAACCGGACACTCTCCAGAAGGAAGGGATGGTTACTCAGAAGACTTGCCGGCTGACATTTGTCTCAGATTTGCTCCCAAATGGCCCTGAAGGCATCCCTGGGGGAGCATAACAGAGGCTAAATGACCTTTACACATGTCTGAGAAATGCAAAGGCTCTGGCTCTTGCAATAGGTCCCTAGGCGGCATCATCTGAGTATCTATGTGTACCGCCTGTGCAGGGCTAGGGGCTTCTAGGGTTGGCCTGTATCCAGAGTATAGGTGAGAAAGCTTCTTCCTGATGAGGTACTGGCAAGAGATACTGACCAGATGGGGACATGAAAGCAAGCCGATGGTTATTAGAGGTAGCCTTGGCTTTTAGAGCCAGCCAGGGCTGTGACTATCCTCCCTGCATTCTAAGGTTGCTCAGGTCCCTGTCTGTGGACTCTCATGTCTCATCTCTTCCATTGAGCACAGCCAAGATGGGAACCATAGGGAGCAGTGGGTAAGAGAGAGCCCCAGGCTGTCCTGGTGGGACCCTGACCCACTAATCTGTGCATGAACTTGAGGAGTGAACTGGCCATGTCTGCATTCTTCTCAAATGAACTTCTGAATTCTTCCATCCTCTGCAGATTCCTAATGCTCATACCTGTGCTATGATCTCTTTTGGATATCCACATAGTAACCTGGGCTGTGAATAAGCAAGTATGTGAGAAACTAGCAGAGATCCGTCTTGGATCCCTTGTTGAAGGGATCTGCTGCCAGACCCCTTTATGAGAGGTACACACTTTATGAGAGGGAAAGGCCTTGGTTAAGTCTGGAAGAATCACAGGCTTGAGGTCTCCCAGACTCTTGTCCCTACCTCAGACACTGGGATCTATACCTTCCTAATTGGTTACAGGTTTATTTTTGAAACTGTGCAGGGTTTAGGACAAACAAGGTCATCAGAAGTGACCAGAAAAGAATGAAATAAACAAATAAAACCTAGAACAGACCAGAGTGATTCTCCCCCTAATCACTCCTGTTGTGGATTCTGCCTGTGCATCAGGCCTAAATTTCCAACCCATCATAGGGCCCATACTTCATAGCCAGTAACTCATGTATAAGTGGCCACTTCTTGGACTGACTTCCTCACCATTCTGACCAAGACCTAACCTGGTGAGGAGATGTGGCCAGGAGGTAGGTCCCATCTGAATAGAGTGGCCCTAGGCTGTTGATGAAACAGCCCAGGCTGTTTATTGTCTCTAGAGATGCTACACCTTTCAAGGCCTGAGGTCATTGTCCAGGTGTCTGTCCACAGTCATTGGGAGAGAGAAGTTGACTAGACCATCTGCAAGTATGTCTCCCAGTGCTAAGCCAGATAGGAATCGGATCTCATATGGTCCAATGGGACAATATGGTATGCTCCATGTACAAATCAGGGAAAAATTCCACAGAATCAGCCCTGAGCAGTGCCAGGACCCCATGGCCATGCCAGGACAGGCCAAATGCAGGCAGGTAGGTTGGAGACAGCAGGACAGTGCGGAAGCCAGCCCTACCATATCCTGCCTTGCCCCTACCCTGCGGTTGCTAAATAGTTAAAAAAAAAAAAAAAAAAAAAAAAAGAATCAGGGGAACCAAGCTGTCAAGTAGTTAATTGACTTTTCCTCAATCAGCTCAATGAATATTCATGAGGTGCCTGGTCCTCCTCAGGGCGCTGTTGTCGCTGGCGGCTCCTCTTCCTCAGAGCTGACATGACATCCTGCGCCAGCCTCTTCCAGCCCACAGTTGGCCCTGATTGGTTCAGCTGCACTCTCGAAAATGCCATAGCAACCCCTGGCTGGTTGCCTAGCAATCCTTCCTTCTCTTCCTTTACCCCCCTCTAAAACCTAAGCCAGTAATCCATAGGCTTAGGGTAGAAGTATCTTCATGTCATGGTGAGTGTATGCACACAAGTATATGGATGTGTATGTGGGGGTGTGCATGTGTATAAGTGTGCAAGAGGAGGAGGCTGAAGGGACCCTCCCCTTTCCATTCCTGTCCTGGTTCCACTGCCACAGATAAAGGGTATGGGCATAGACCCCTGCCAGGCAGGCCGTTTCGGGATGCTCCACAGAGCCCAAAGCCAGAACCCTCTAACCTGAGTCCATAAGGAGTCTACCACTGCCCAGATATAGTGGGGCCCAGGGCTTATCTTCAATAGTTCCTCAGAGGTGAGAAGCAAAGGTGTCCTCACCTGAAGTTACTGTTCAGCAGGAAGGATGTTGCTGGGCTTCTGTTCTGCGAATAACCTGGGTACAGATGCCTAGGCGCCCTGCTTTAGAAAGCTGCTGTCTGGGATGGTAGATGCACCCTCCAAGCCATTTGGGTCATCAGGTTCCTGGAGTCTATGCATTAGAGCAGCCACCAAGAGACTGGATCTGAGCATTGTCCCAGGAGCATTGTGGACATTCTGAGTTGTGTCTCTCCTCTCATTCTCTACCCAGGTCTTGGAGAGGGATGTGTTATGCTCAGTCCTGGGCCTGCCCTCAGTGGGCACTTCCTATGGACATTGAGAAAAAGATCAGACATAGGGAGGAAAGCAGAGGACACTACTGATTGCTGTTCATCCCAGGGAGGTAGGCCTATGCCTAAGCCAGCACACAAGGCTCCAGATACTTGCTGTGTACTGGTGTTGACATAGAGGGGCACTGATCTAGGTCTGACTCTTACTTAGTGTCTGTGGATAGGCTACCAGAGGGGAGGATGTGGGGAGGCAAGGTGCAGAATCCTGTTAGCCCTACCTGGGGCACGCTAGACAGTCTGGTCTGAGTGGCAGGCTCACATCAGGACATTCTGGCCATTGAAAATCCTTCAGGGAGGCCTGGTACAATTCCTAAAAAGGTATAGGAGGATAATTATTGTCCTTCTGAGAGAAGATAGGTAAAAAATGACAATAAATGCCCAACAGACAGTGCTACATTCTATAACAAGATATCATAACATTGAGCCCTCTTTTGATATCAACAGCATGTCAGGATCAAGAAGCTAGTGAACTGAGGTAAAGTCAATTGCTGTCTCCCCTACCCTAAGTTAGAGAGAACTACACACACATATGCGCACCCTATGTGCGTGCATCCTCAGATAATACCGCAATGAGGTGAAGAGGAGAGTTCATGTGTACCCATGTGCATGAACATGCATATATATGTGCATGTCATTGCATGACTGCTCAAGGATGACTATGCACACATGTGTGGATGTGTGTGGATGTCTATGCATACATACCCATATATGAACATATGCATATATATGGATACATGTGTGTGCATATATTTTGTACTGAATGTGCCCGTAGGCATGAATGTGTGTACATACTTGTGCATATACACTTATGTGTGAATGCGTGCCTCTACATAGCTGTGCATGCATGCACATATCTGCATACATGTATATATGTACATGGATTACACTCAGGTGTGTTGAGTGACAAAGGCTGATATGGACACTTTATTTTTGACCAGTGGAAGCAACACTCCTGGGCTCCCTGCTGAGCGCTGCTCTGGTTTCCCTGTTAAACACAGCAAACGTGCGTCTCCAATAAAAAGCTACACAGCAACTTAATCTTCAATCGATTGCAAAGAAAGGAAAATAAGACCCTGCTCCCTGGGGCCCATGCTGCCTGATAGGCAGTTGTTCTTGATATAGAATGTGGGCGATAGATGCATTAAATATAAATGGAGATACAGAGGGGATCGATAAACCCCGCTTCCTCCATGCTAATTGAAAACCGAGTCAAGGTTTGATTAATGCAGAGGTCCTTTGGGTGCAGCAGAAGCCTTGAATCAGTTCATGGCAGGAGCTCCTTCCCCACTGATGGTCAGGGCTGTGCTGCATTTGGGGCAGTAGGTTTATTCCAGCTAGTCCTAAAGAAACAGGGTCAGCCATTATCGGGAGTGACATTATTGGGGGTGGTCAGCCTGTGAGGAGGAAGCAAGAATGATGGTTTCTCCCCTTCTCAGAAGAGCTAGGTAATTTTTGCCTGGAGTCCACAGTGGGCAAGATTTGGGGTGTATGAGGACTTGTAGTGATAGAACATCTTCACAGCAGTAAGAGAGGCAGGCCATAGAGACAGCTGGAGTCAGAGTGCTTGGCCTGGTATTGATGCAAAAGACAGAGAACCCTGTCCTCTTGGGAGTCTCGACACTCATGAGTCTGCTTCCTGGCACTCCTGTAGACCACATCCAGGTACCTAAGCCCAGGGCATCACGTCAGCATGTAGGAAGGGTAGTAAGACATCCCATAAATCAAGTAGAAGAATCTCACTCCTACCACAATGAGGTGAAGAAGAGAGTTCACACTGGGGAGTCTGCTTCGGGGAAGGCTATGGGATGGTGGATTCCCAGAAGTAGCAGAGTCCCTCTGAGCCCACATAGGAGAGTGAGGCATCCCACAGTGTGTCTGGGCTATATTTGCTGTCCTGGGATTCGGGAAGCTGTTCCCCTTCTTGAGGCTATGGTCTGAACAGTGGGCTGCCTTGTGTGCAAGCCCAACACAGAGCCTGTGGGAAAGGAGGTAGATAAATCATATGCCTCAGGTCTTCCTTTGGGAATATGAGTCCCAACTAAAGGATACAGGGGAGGGTGCAAATGGTGTCAGGGCTGGCCCTTTGACCCATTGCCCCATACATAGATCCCATGCTTCACCTGGAAGTCATAAGCTCCAGTCTTATGGGCTAGAGCTGGAGTATCTTCAGAGGATTTGCTGCCTGCATGGGTATGGTAAACGTATGTACCTATGTGTACAAGTGTATAGTATAAGATAGCATGCTATTGCTTGAATATAGAGTATCTCACATTAGGGGCTTAATCTCTACCTAGTGGTGTTGCATTGGGTGGAGCCAAAAACTGTAGGAGGCGGGGCCTGGCTGGAGGAAGTAGACCATGTGGGGGCTGGCTGGAATGGAGGGGGAAGGGTCCCTGGTGATATCCTCCACTCCTCCCCTATGTACTGTGTGCCATGAGATGAGCATCCTCTGCCTCATGTTCTGGTGGCCATGGTTTTCTTCTGCACCAGGGGTTAAGAAGCAATGGACCCAAGTGGCATGGACTAAATTCCTGAAACCAGAAGCTGAAATAAATCATTTTTTCCTGCTGGTCATTTTTGTGAGAGGTATTTTTGTCACAGCAGGAGAGACTAGCACAGTAGTCTCATGGTAGGAATCAGGGGCAGGTAGAGACAGGTGGCAATCACTCCTTGCTGAGCCCTGTGTCTTCCCTGATGTCCAGTGCAGTACTGCACTCCTCCAAAGATGGACAAAGAGGTCACTGATGACAGAGACTGGTGACATTAGGACTTTACTTCAGAGAATGTCCTTTTTATTACTGACTTTATTGAAATACAATTATATAAAACAGGCTGTTTTGAAGCAGTGTGAACCACATGGTCCCGATGATGTTCATGATGAAGGCCATCACCTCAGCAATCAAGATTTGAGAGAATACTACACCATCCAGGGCCTTTGCACTGCTGCAGGCACCCTGGGCCTGAGCTATGCCATGTAGATCCACTCATGTCTCTTACAGATGGACTTCTGGGGCATGAGCTTCTAGCCTGTCAAACTTTAGAATATTCACAGTACTGGGTAACTGTCACTATTCTGTGGTTCCAGAATGTTCTCATCATTCTAGAGAAATTCCTGGTCCAGTCCTGGCAATCACCAGTCTACCAGCTGCCTTGCCTACTAGGAACAGTTCCCATGAGGCTCTGTGAGGTGCTGACACCGCCCACTTTGGTGGTAGAGGGAGGTATTGCTACCAGTTCAAGAGTATGGTACCTCCTGGAGTGGGGCAGGCAGGAAGCACTTCTCTCTGCAACCTCCAGAGGGAGCTCAATCCTGCCTAGACTCAGCTTTCAGTTAGGTGAGTTCAGTTTCTGACTTGGGTTCTCTAGCATCAAAAGATGAAAAGTGTGTGCTGCATCAGCCGGTAGAGTATGCAGCGCCATGTTCCAGCAGCAAGAGATCTAAAGAAGTTCTCATTTCCACTTTGGTTACAAACATAGTTGATTACACGGATAGGTCAGAGGTTAACTGGGAGCCCCAGTGCTCTGGCCTTCCCATGAGTAGGACCCAGAGTTCTTCCCTTCTTTTTCTTTTCAATAACCTTTATAAGAAGGGCAGGTGCCCACTTGGAGGTTGGGACAGTGAAGCAAGCCTAGCTAGGAAGAAACAAGGGAAAGAGTGTTGAGAACTGGCTCAGACTTCAGACCTGGGTAGGAATAGCGTGAACTGCTGCCTTAATCTCAAGCCAGTGAAAGCAATGAATATATACATATAATATATATATATTTATATTATATTGTACTTATATAATACAAATAAAATATATTTATATTATATTAATATATTATCTTTATATAATTGTGTATGATTTATATTTATATTTAGTGATTTATATTCATATTTATATATTATATATATTTACTCCACATATTCATTTACTTAGTGCATGCATGTGTGTGCATGTGTAAGTGTGTATGTGTGTGTGTGTATGGCTGTGTGTGTGTAATTATTAGAGCAGCTCACAGGCTGTGGTCCAGCTAGTCCAGCAATGGCTATCTCCCAACAAAAAGTACAGTAGTTGTTCATGAAGCTGGATGTCTCAGCTGGTCTCTAATATCCATTAGAATCCCAAAGTAGGCCCTATTGTCAGTGAAGCAAGAGCAAGGGTGAGCAGGCAGAGAGCAAAGCCTTCTTTCTTCCTTGTTTTTTTATATAGGATCCCACAAGAAGGTCTGGCCTAGATTTAGGGGTGGGCCTTAAGCAGTCATGTATTTAAGGTGGATCTCGTTTTTCAGATGTTTCAACTAACTAAAAATCCCTTTCAAGGGTGCTCAAGGGTTTTTAGTTAATTCCAGTTAGTCAAGTTGACAGCAAAGAATAGCTATCCCCACATACCTAGAGGTGAAGCCTGGAATGGAGATATGGCCATAAAATGGAGGAGTGACCAAAGGTAGATGGAGGGATCAGAAGACACAGGTGGGCAGTGTTCTTAGTCTCTGGGACTGTGTTAGTTTCCCGTGAAGACTTTTGAAATCCAAATACCAGGTTTTTGTGATCACTGAATTAATTACACCAAACAAGAGTAAAGATCATTACCAATATTCTTTTGGTTAAATTAAGCAAGCTTTATTTTCTGCTAGACAGGGCTATCTATCTCTCCAAAGTGCAGTTTGAGAAAATAGCACTAAACACAGGAAAGATGGGGTTTATATAGACTCCCAAAACTGCAAGATTTGGGGGGGCTTTCAAGGATTGGGGGTTTCCAGAAGAATTTTGGTTATATAGGAACTTGGCCAAACATTTCAAAAAAATTTTTAACAGAATATCTTATCTTAGAATTAGGGTTTAGGGTATGAAACATGTTAAATTCCAGAAAATAGGTCAAGACATGGTCAAACCCAAGTTTTACAGAAAATAGAAATGAATTTATTTTGACTTTGTAATAAGCTGGCTTTTAATCATAAGATAGAGCCAGGTTAGCCCATCCATTGATACATCCATGGTGGCCTTGGGGTTGATGCTTGTCCCAAGCCCACTTACCCTGCTGTAGTGGCTATTCCGGGTTGTCAACTTGACTATATCTGAAATGAACTACAATCCAGAATTAGAAGGCTCACCTGTGGCCCTAGTCTGGAGGCTGAGAGATACAAGTTTCTGACCTGAATCTCGGCATGGAGATATTGAAGCATAGTGGCTACGAATCCCAGAAGATTAAGATAGGAAGGTCTACGAGCTCAAGGTCATCTGGGATTAAAGGAGTGGTGTCACACACCTTTAATCTGGGCCACACCTTTTGCTGGAGACCTATATAAGGACATTGGAAGAAGGAAGGCTTGCTCGGCTTCGCCTGCTTGCCTTGTGGGACTGAGCAACTGCTAGATCCTTGGACTTCCATTCACAGCTGCTGCTGACCTTTGTTGGGAGTTGGACTACAGACTGTAAGTCATTAATAAATTCCCCTACTACATAAAGACTACCATAAGGTCTGTGATTCTAGAGAACCCTAATACAAAATTGGTACCAGGAGTGGCTCTAGAGGAGCAGAAGTATAAGGATGGATCTTTTAAAAATCTAGAGATGGTTTGAGAATCCATCAGCTTCTTCAACTACTGAAACCTCTCCAAGGTCTCTCCCTCCTGGGAGCTCAGAGAATACTACTCAGAGAACCATGACTAATACACCTGCTCTTGGTTGGAAGCCCTCAGTGGGGCTTGCTCAGTGTGTCCCGGATCTTCTTTCATCCAAGTAGCTTGGCTTGGTGTTGATGGAAAGGCCTTCAAGTGGTCCTTGGTGTGTTATCAAGTGCAGAAGAGTCAGTGGTGGGTACCAGGCTTGGACACTGTGTGCCCTCTGAATGAGGAGGAGAAAGACACACAAAGAAAGACCTGGAGGAGAGCTGAGGTCTCTGTGCTGCCAGTCTGCTTCTTCCTGTGATCCACCCCTGAGCTATCCCACAACTCTGCCTGGGCAGGGGGCGGGTCTTGACCTGGGCATCAATGACCTGGTAAGCAGGAAGAATTCTAAACAGAAGACAATTTATCTGGGGTCTCAAGTGAGCCTGGAGCTGGGCTTTCACTTCAGAGGCACTAGGCTGCCTTTAGACTCATGGAGGTAGAGATGGAGGTGTGGTATGCTTTGGTCCTCTGCTGTTTTACCCGTGTTCTGTGCCTGTCCATGTGTCTGCAGATTACTTATGCCCCCATTGTGTTCACAGACCACCTCTGTATGTGTTCAAAGGACAGAGCAAGTCTTTATGGATAACAGGCCCCTAGGTTATCCATAGAGCATAGCATCAGGCAAGTAGCAAATATCAAGAGTGGAGTTGGAGGAAAAAAGCTGGACCCAGATGGAGGATACCAGGGAAGACCATGTCTAATTATTTCCCCAACTCACTGAAGCTCCCATCATCTTGTAGGCCTGCCCGGGGAGTCTCCTGCCCTGGAGTAGCTGGCTTTCTGTCACTTTACTCTTCTCCCACCCTTGGTGACCCAGTAGCATAATGATCTGGGAGGCAGGTGAGCAGAAGCTGGTGGAACTGGCGGAGCTCCAGCAATGACCTAACCTCTGCCCACAAGAGGTGATCCATGACAGTTCTGAGAGTTGCTAGAGATTTACAGAGTTATGGTTTTATTTAATGACTTCATAGATCTTCCAGCCGCCCTAAGCCAATCCTTGGTTACACTTGGATTTAAAGATTTTCAGCTCTTCCTCAGGACTACCTTCAACGTGGGCACCTGAGAACCTGGTCCTGTTTCCCGCACACTGGCCTTTATTACAGTGTAAATTTGGAAAACAGGTCACTGGAAATTAAATTTCTCAAAATAGATCATCAATTATAACTACATTCTATTAAAATAAGGATGTCTGAACTCTTTCTTACTATAATGGAAAGCCACATCCTCGGTAGTGAAGTATTGTTGGTTTTATATCTTATGTTGCAGACACCTGTCCTCCAGACTGTGCAAAACACTTCTGGGAGACCATACTGGCACTTGGCTAGCAGAGCATGTGAGCACATCGATAAAAACAATACAAGTTTTATTCACTAGAAAAATGGTGTTCTCTAATCTCAGTCCTCAAAATGTTGGTCTTTTGTGGCAAGGGTCACCACTGTGTGGCCTTGACCCAAGTCAGAGAAACTTGAAGAAGGCCTCTGAACATTCAGGTAGAAAGCCATGGAGGTTGACACAGAGGCCTGGCAGGTATGCTGGCATGACCTGTGTCTACATTCTTCACTCCGCAGAGTTCAAGAAACACAAGTCTAGCCATGTGGAGGCTGAGAAAATTTCCCAGTCACACAGCCTGTGTCCTGATCCATCAGTATCTCCCTAGGTTCTTCTTCAGATGGGTACGTCCTATTTAATCACTAGGAGAACACAGAGCATGGGCCTACTTCAGCCTGTACAAGCTGCATAGTTCATATTGACTGTTAACTTGACAGGAACTAAAATCACCAAAGGAAGGAACCTCTGGGCTTGTCTATAAGGGAATTTTTCCTTTCTTTTTTCTTAAAAACCATTTTTAGATTATTTATCTGATGAGTGTTTTCCTGTTGTATGTAAGCACACTACATGCATGCCTACTACCTGTAGAATTTAGAAGAGGTCATCAGATCCCCTGGAACTGGAGTCACAGGTGGTTATGAGCCACTATGTGGGTGTCAGGAACCGAATCCTGGTCCTCTGCAAGAGCAGTAAGTGCTCTTAGCTACTGAGCCCTCTCTCCAGCCCGTGTGTCTTCATTGGGTTTTCTATTGCTGAGATAGCACACCGTAACTAAAAGCAACTTGGGGAGGATAGAGTTTATTTTATCTTATACTTCCAGGTAAAAGTTCACTGAGGGAACTCAAGGAAGAAATTTAAGTTGGGCAGAAACCTGTAGGCAGAGACTTTAGCAGAAGCCATGGAGGAATGCTGCTTACTGGCTTTCTCCATGGCTTCCTCAGTCTTTTTTTTTTTTTTTTTTTTTTAATGATTTTTTAAAATTTCCTTTTTTTTAAAGATTTATTTATTATTACATGTTAATACACTGTAGCTGTCTTCAGACACACTAGAAGAGGGCATCAGATCCCATTATAGATGGTTGTGAGACACCATGTGGTTGCTGGGATTAGAACTCAGGACCTTTGGAAGAACAGTCAGTGCTCTTAGCCGCTGAGCCATCTCTCCAGCCCCCTCAGTCTTTTATATAGCACCCGGGACTACCTGCCCAGGAATGGCACAACCCACAGTGAGATGGACCCACACACATCAAGAAAGTGACCCACTGACTTGCCTATAGGCCATCTGATAGAGGTCTTTCCTCTCCTCCCTTCCTCTCCCCTTCTCTTCTCTCCCCTTCCCTTCCTTCTCTCTTCACTCTCTCCCCCTTTCTTTCTTTCTTCCTTTCTTTCTTTCTTCCTTCCTTTCTCTCTTTCTTTCTTTCTTTCTTTCTTTCTTTCTTTCTTTCTTCCTTTCTCCTTTGAGACAGAGTCTCTCTATTATGTGGCTCTGGCTACGACAACGAGGGAGTCCTAGAACTCCCTCTGTAGTAGACCAGCTTGGCCTTGAACTCACAGAGATCCATCTGTCCCTGCCTCCTGAGCACTAGGATTAAAGTGTGTGCCACCACACCCTGCTGAGAGGCATTTTCTTAATTGAGATTCCTCTTCCTAGTTTAGCTGTGTCAAGCTGACAAAAAAACAAAACAAAACAAAATAAAACAAAAAACCTGACAAGCAAGCAGAACACCTGGGCTTTTCTTCTTCCTTCTTTCCTTCTTTCCTGCTTTCTTTTTTTCTTTTTTGGTTTTTTGAGACAGGGTTTTCTGTGTAGTCTGGCTATCCTGGAACTCACTCTGTAGACCAGGCTGGCCTTGAACTCAGAAATCCACCTTCCTCTGTCTCCCAAGTGCTGGGATTAAAGGCATGCACCACCACTGCCAGGCTTTACCCGGGCTTTTCTTGATCAGGTTAATTGATTTTGGAAGACCCATCTTGATGTGGGTGGCCCATCCCGTGGGCTAGGGTCCTGGATGAAAAGATCAATGAGGGCTGAGCAGCAGCCTCCATTTCTCTCAGCTTTTGACTGCAGATGCAGTGTGACCAGCTGCCTCACACTCCCGTTGCTATGCCTTCCTCACATGAACCAGAATAAACCTGTTCTTCCTTAAGTTGCTTTTGCGGGGTGTTTTATAGCAGCAATAGGGAAAGTAACTAACTCAAGAAAGCAGAATTCCCCCAAAGACTCACTTAATGGGGGCATGTGATGAGGTCCTAGACA
Source organism: Mastomys coucha (assembly GCF_008632895.1). NCBI lineage: Eukaryota > Metazoa > Chordata > Mammalia > Rodentia > Muridae > Mastomys > Mastomys coucha. The sequence continues at coordinate 167,432,116 of NW_022196897.1, read as the reverse complement.
CACAGAAAGCTAAGTAATAAATAAATAAATAAATAAAAGCAAGTAAATATAATTTTACTCTTTAGTCTGGACAAAAGCACTAGGCTCTTCACTGGCAGGAATAGGCCATTTATACTGCAATTTGTTTGCAGTGTTACATTTTGGGTTAAGAGCTCTCTGAAAATGACTGATTCTTTTCAGACTGCGGTGCATAGAGGAGCCGCTGCACTAACAGGCAGCTTGTTAGGCTGGCAGGTGATGTGTTCAGTGGCTTCTGCAGCAGAGTGATGTTCATGTGGCCGGTCAATAGGCTGGCTCAGAGGTTCACTAAGGACGTGTCCAGGACTACTGCGATGCTTGCTTGCTTTTCTTTTGAGCTCTTTTTCCTGCTAAGGTTCCTAAAAGCTCATGAAGATGAGCTGATGATGGGGCCTGATTTTCTGACAGTACCTGGAGTCCTCGGCCAGCAGATGATGGGGGACTCTTCAAGTTTCACTATGTCCAAGGCAACTCATAAAATAAAGTATTTAACTGAGGACTTGTTTAGTTTCTTTATCATCATGGTGAGGAGCATAGCAGCACACATGGCAGTAGAGAAGGAGTTGAGAGCTTTACATTCTGATCCACAGGGAGAGAGGGAGGGAAGGAGGGAAGGAGAGAGAGAGACAGAGAGGGAGGGACGGAGGGAGAATGAGAAAATGAGGCGAGATTGGCTTGGGCTTTTGAAGCCTCAAAGCCCACTCTCAGTGACACACTTCTTCCAACAAGGACACATCTCCTAATTCTTCTAAAATAATGCCACCCCCTGATGACTTATCATTCAAATATATGAGCCTATGGGGGCCATTCTTATTCAAACCACCACACCCAGCAAGGGCATCTTTTCCCATCAAAAGCCTATCCCATCCAAAGTAGCCACTCTTCTCTGTCCCCTGATGGAGTGGAGCTGTTCTGAGTCTGTCAGTTCTGAGCTGACAGTAGACAGGAGAAGTTCAGCCCTGACCACACTTGGTACTTCAACATGCCCCTAACTATGGGAACTCAGCTGCTGGAATGTAAAATGTGCATCAGCTGCCAGTGCCCAAGTCAGCTAATGCTACCTCACATGATGTTGAACATTTCATCCCAGATGAGAAGGCTGTCAAATTCCAAGTGTGGAGAGCTGCCAGGCGAGCTCACATAGAATACCTCTGAGAGCTGTGTAGGCTTGGACTAGCCTGATCTCTGCATGCAGGATGTCCTTCACGGTGGCAGATGCCAGCAGACCAGCAGTTCTCAACCTGTGGGCTGCAACCCCTTTGACAAATTTCTATCTCTAAAAATATTTATATTAGAATTCATAACAGTAGCAAAGTTAGTTATGACATATCAGTGAAAATAATTTTATGACTGGAGAGTACAACATGAGGGACTGTTAAAGGGTCACAGCACTAGGAAGGTTGAGAACCACTGCACTAGACACTTGGGATAGAGAATATACACTAGAACTGTGAGCATCAAGTCTGCAAGTTCCTGGAGAAGTCCAGAACAGGGACCACTCCACCATGCAGTGCAACAGGCCAGTACCTGAGATGTTAGTACCATCAACACAGAGGGACCATCTCATCCTGTGATGGGGCTAAGCATATGGTAAGGATACATATAAAGTTAGCCATTTAGATCCAACAGCTGTCACCTTAAAGTACCTTTCCCTTCCAGCCTTTCATCTGACTTGAAGAGCCAGTGGGGTTAGACAGAATTAAACCTTAAGTAATAAAGGAAAATAGTGATAGGAACAGAACAGAAATCAGGAGGCAGGCAAAGATGGCGGAAAGTCAGAAAAGCTTCAAATTGGCTGAAAAAAAAGCTGCTGCAATTGGTAAAAGTGATCAAGAGCAAAGGGGAAAATTCGTTCTCTACATCAAGAATAATAGGGACTTCAGAAGGTGCTATGGTTGAATGTGTTTGGCTCTCACTGGGTGATGATGCTGTTTTGAGATTACAGAACCTTTAGGAAGTGGAGGCCTATTGGATGGTACTGGGTTCTATCAGAAAGCAGACCACACAAGCCATGAGAAGGAAGCCAGTAAGCAGCGTCCCTCTATGGTTTGTGCATCAGCACATGCCTCCAGGTTCCTGGACTGTACGCAGCACCCCTCTATGGCTTCTGCATCAGCTTCTGCCTCCAGGTTCCTGGACTGTACGCAGCACCCCTCTATGGCTTGTGCATCAGCTCCTGCTTCCAGGTTCCTAGACTGTACGCAGCACCCCTCTATGACTTCTGCATCAGCTTCTGCCTCCAGGTTCCTGGACTGTACATAGCACCTCTCTATGGCTTCTGCATCAGCTCCTGCCTTCAGGTTCCTGGACTGTGAGCAGCACCCCTCTATGGCTTGTGCATCAGCTCCTGCTTCCAGGTTCCTGGACTGTACGCAGCACCCCTCTATGGCTTCTGCATCAGCTTCTGCCTCCAGGTTCCTGGACTGTACACAGCACCTCTCTATGGCTTCTGCATCAGCTCCTGCCTTCAGGTTCCTGGACTGTGAGCAGCACCCCTCTATAGCTTGTGCATCAGCTCCTGCTTCCAGGTTCCTAGACTGTACGCAGCACCCCTCTATGGCTTCTGTATCAGCTTCTGCCTCCAGGTTCCTGGACTGTACACAGCACCTCTCTATGGCTTCTGCATCAGCTCCTGCCTTCAGGTTCCTGGACTGTGAGCAGCACCCCTCAATGGCTTGTGCATCAGCTCCTGCTTCCAGGTTCCTAGACTGTATGCAGCACCCCTCTATGGCTTCTGCATCAGCTCCTGCCTCCAGGTTCCTGGACTGTGAGCAGCACCCCTCTATGGCTTGTGCATCAGCTCCTGCTTCCAGGTTCCTAGACTGTACGCAGCACCCCTCTATGACTTCTGCATCAGCACCTGCCTCCAGGTTCCTGGACTGTTGGAGTTTCTGCCCTGACTTCCATCCATGATGAACAGTGCTGTGGAAGTGTAAGTCAGATAAACTCTTTCCTCCCCAAGTTGCTTTGGTCATGGTGTTTCACAACAGCAATAGAAACCCTGTTGAAAACATTATTAACCAAAACAGAAGTGAGCATGAGGAGAACTTAGAACTTAATAAATAGTTATAATCTATTAAAGGGACTAGTGTCAAGCAAAACAGCCTTGAAACACAGAGACTTCAGGCTTGGAGAGAGATTACAAATTGTAGTCTCTTTCAGAAAATACAAGACAAAGAAAAACATTTTGTTTGTGAGCCCAGCTATGTTTCCTGACAAATATTTAACAAGCATCTCTCCAGGACAGGGAGGCATGATTGTAGCATGTTCATGGCATTTGCTTGCACACGCTTATTCAGGGCTGCATTGGTGGCACACAGGTGGTAGGAGCCACATGACTGGCTGGTTGACTCCTGTGTAACATCAAGGCCAGCAGAACTTGACTCCAAAGCTAACAAAGATATTGCAAGTAACAAAAACAACAAACCAAATGGTTTTTGTTTGTTTTGTTTTGTTTGTTTTTTACAAATAGAGACATGGGAATCCTTCACAAAATATTAGTAAGCCAACAGGACAATGTCCGAGGACTGTCTCCCTGCAATGACTCAAGTTGAGTCAATGCTCAAAAGTCAATTTATTTATTTTACCATATTACCAGATCAAGGCGGAAATTCTTTATTGTCTAAATAGACTTAGACCAAATATAAAATCACCATTTTTTAACACATTCTCATAATAAAAGTCTATTTACAAGCTTTTATTATGTGTGACATAATAAAAGAGACACACACTGAAAACTCGGTTTTTCTCTAAGACCTGAAGATACTCAATATAATTTTTCTGACTTTGAGATAAGCAATAAGCCCTTGGGAAGGAAACATACAGACACACACACACACACACACACACACACACACACAAATTACCCCTTTAGAAAAAAAGAGGAAGCTGTAGATAGGGTTCACTTGTTAAGAGCAGGGTCTGTTCTTCCAGAGGACATTGGTTTGAGTCCCAGAACACTGTATAGTGGGTTACAACCATCTGTAACTCCAGTCTCAGGGTGCCTGACACCCTCTTCTGGCCTCCATAGGCACCAGACATGCATGTGATATACAAACATACATGAGACAAGACACCCATAAACATAAAAACAAATAATTTTAACTGTACAGGGGGCTAGGGGAAACAGCTCAATGGCTAAAAGCATGCACTGCCCTTGCAGAGGGCTGGGTTCAATTCTCAGCACCCACATCAGGTGGCTGGCAACCATCTATAATTCCAGATCCAGTGCATATGTGTAATATGTGTGTGGTGTATGTACATGTAGATACTTCTACCTGTACATGCATATGGAGGACAAAGAAGGACATTAGGTGGCTTTTTCTTTTACTCTCAGCCTTATTTCCTGAGACAGAATCTCTCACTGAACCTGGAGACAGACCGAAGGCCACCTAGCCCATTCTCTTATCTTCTGAATATGTACAGGGTTATAAGCATGTGTTCATTCACACTCAGCTTCTTAAAACATGAGAACTGGAGATTCAAACTCAGTTTGTCATCCTTGTGCAGTGAGCACTCTCACCCACAAGCCACTACCCCAGCCCATAAAAGCTTGTCAACGGTATCTTTACGAAAACCAAAAGACATGTCTAAGGTTAGGAGAAGCATTCACCTAGATCTGCTGAAAGACCTGTCTCCATAGCATAGTGGCCCGTTTCTGCGAAGTGGAACAGAGACTTAGTCAGCCACTGACCCAGCAGGCACAGGAAAAGCTGGTTAAGTCTATTAGTCTCCAGTGAGATGCTCATTAGAGAAGTGGGATGCTGTCACCACCTTCTGCGCGGCACAGCCTGAAAAGGACTGGTGCACCCTAGACCTCTCATGGACAAGCAGAGTCAAGAGCATTGTCTCAGGGTGAGCATGTATTCCATTGTAACAAGTACTTTTCTCATAAAACAAGACTTCTCCCATTCTTGTCATCCAGAGATCCATTCCCAGTTGGTCAAGCAAGAAAAATGTGAATGAACATCCACACAGGCATGTGCAGGGACGTTCTCTAAAAACTTTGGTCATGGTGTCTTCAGCTGGTGATCTCATCCAGTTGGCTCTTGAGTGTCAGAGGACTGCATAGCAATTTCCAGGAAATAAACATTGAGTTCTCACGCGTTGTGATGGCTCTCTGGGACACTGTGCTGGAGAAAGGAACCAGACACAGAGCACATTTAACGAAGTTCTAGAACACAAAGGTGATGTTCTAGAAGCAAACTGCACTGGCAAAATAAAACCAATCCAGAAAGTGGCTGCCTGCTGTCCAGTGCTGGGTAAGAAGAGGCACTAGGGCATATTCTGAGTGCTCATGAATTTCTCAGGTGCACAGGTTTGTAAACCCTCAGCTACACTTTCTGTGTATGTGCATGAAGCAGATAGAACATGGAATGGAATTGCTGGGTAGCATGGTAGGTGCACAGCCCCCGTTTATTAGAGAACTGTGATGATTGAGCTAGTCAGCTTGACAGGATGGAGAATTCTGTAGCCGATAGTCTTCTAGGCATGCCAGTGAGGAAGTTTCTAGACTGTGTTAGTTGACATAGGAATACCCACCTGAATTAAATGTTGGTGGCATCATTCTATGGACTGGGCTCCTAAGCCAAAAGAGAAGAAAGTCATGGTCGAAGTACCAGCATATCCTCCACGCCTGCTTCCTGACTGAAGATGCTGTGGTCAGATACCCCATTCTTGCTGCCACATTTTCCCAACCACGATGAACTCTATCCTCCAACTGAGAGCCCAAATAAACCCTTTCTCCCTTAAGCTGCTTCTTGTCTGGTCACAACAGTATGAGCAATGGCTAATCCACAGGCAATATCATTTTTCATCCCCCACAGCAATGGCTTAAAAGTTTTGCCTGCCCATGTATGTGTGCACAGTCTCTTATACATAACTATTGTGATGAGTGTGTAATGGCATCTCACCCTGATACACAACTCTGGCTTGCCAGAGCAGATGGACCATTTGGGTCAGCAGTAGGGGCACCAGGCAGGAAACCAGCTGTTGGGACCTGAATGGGACCTGCCTTCAGCTGAACTCAGGCTGCTGGCCTGTCAGCTTTGTGCACGTGTGTGTGTGTTAAGCTACTTACAACTATACTATTAAATCCGAGAAGACAGCCCGATGGCACCAGGCCTGTTGCAAGGCAGTTATTCTTAGCAAGCTATGGCTGAAGCAATAGCTATGGAGAAGGGAGGAGATAGAGGGCAGCTCCCCTCAGTAGCAGGCTCCAGAGTACTGCTCCTCCACAGGCAAGGTGAAACCTTGGAGGAGAGCGATGTTCACACCTCTTGATGACTGTGTGGCCACAAGTGTGTTAGTTGAACACACTTTTGCTGTGACTTGAAAGGCAGGCGGGTGTGCTGCTAAGGAGGTGCCGAGCTGCCTCATACCACCCTCCGTGGCTGGCTGTGCTGTGGAAGGTGACTCTGGGAGACACAGGTGTCTGCCTGTGTGTGGGTCTATGGTTTCTCTGCTTCCCTTTCTCTGTCAAGGCTATAGCCACTGCTTCTGCCTTGCTGTGCAAACAGATTTAAAATTCGCTGTTATGACAATGAGGCTTTTTAATCACTTTGAATGCGAGATGAAACGATACCAGAATAACAGTTGCCACGCCGCGCGCCCAGATTACAGGCGGCAGAAGGGCCTCTCATGACACATGCTGAGACGCGCTCAGCGTCTTACTTGCCTGGAACAAAGCAATGCCTGCTGTCACTTAAAAAAAAAAAAAACTTGTTATTTTGAAATAATGATAGATTCACAGGAGGCTGAGGACAGACGGCACAGGGATGTCCGCTGCATATCTCACCCCAGTCCCTCAGTATTGCTTCTTATGAAATTGTGATCCCACACCACACCCTGGATGTGATATCCCTCTAGTAACATATCTATCCTTTCTATATGATAACCATCACCAGTAAGACCAGAGCTGCCCCATAGCTGTCAGGCTTTCCTCAGCAATCCCTGCCATCCCTCACAGACACATCAGGTCCCTTGGGTACTTATGTGTCCCCCAACTCTGTGTAGTAAGATTATGAGGCGGGGAGGCAGATCTGATCTGTGTTCAAGCTTCTAAGAACAAGTTTTTCCCCTCAGGAAACCCTCTAAGGTCCCTTCTTGCTCTGTAGCAATGACCACTGTCTCCACAGCTGAGTAGGGCCTACAAAGTGCTATGCCATGATTTTTTTAGTCATCACCTATGCAGGGCATTTGTTCCTAGTTTTCTGGCTGTTAATGACATAACTGCCAGGACTGGCTGAACACGTTTCCATTTCTCTGAATAAAAATTCAGAATTGCAGCTGCTGGGCAGCTCCAGTGCGCACACTTGCTTTGGTTTTCTGCAGCGGTGGAACCATTGACACTGTATGGGTAGCCACCCATTTTACCACCTTGCTGGTTTCTTGAGCTGACTGCCAGCTCACACTTCTGCTGGGATTCTGGGTGTATGCTACCAGACTTGGATCCACCTTTGTTTCTACTTCAGCCACTCAGATTGGGGTAAGTGGAGATTCCGTAGGGTCTTACTTCTATTCCCTGATGGCCAGTGCTGATGTCCTTGGGGCACCGGTTTTTCCTTTTGTGTGGAATGACTCTTTAATGGCTTTCTCCTCTTTCCAATTGCTCTTCACTATTGAGCTTTGAGAGTTCTGAATGTCTGTTAAGTCCTTCATGGATACATGGTTTGCTGATGTTTTCTCTCTGTCTGTAGCTTGTCTTTTTATCCTCTTAATAGTCTTTAACTTAAACTAATTTCTTTAACTAACTTCAGTTATTTCCACTGAAGCTAGTGAGACTGCAGGAATTTCCAGGCTATAAATGTAAGGTGTTTGCCAGGATGGTCATTCTTCCAACGTGGTTTCCCTGGTAACCTGGCTCCCATGAGCTCAATTGATTCAAGGTAGGTGCTAGTGTCTCAAGTTCAAATGCAGTTGTTTCTCCAGGAGACTTGACCTGGCAGAAGGACATGTTGGGCAGAAGGACCCCACTACAGCTCAGCATCAGAAGTTCCACGAGCATGAGGCAAACCTGCTTTCACTCGTGAAAGACTGTTATACTGAGACACTAGCTGGGAGCTAGCTGGGAGCTTATAGAGAACAGAGGTGACTGCACCAGATTCAGACCCAGGCAAGGGCCATGAAGGTTGGAGGTAGAAATATTTTGTGCTTTACTCCAGAAGCCCTATGGGGACTATCATGTGTCTCTTTCCCATATGTTATCATATTAGTTCTGTCAAAGGCCAATGGCCACATGCCTTTTTGAAGGTGTGCAGGAAACATATCCCTAAGACCTTGCCTGAGGAGACCCAAATGGGCCTGACACTCTAATTCTGAGCCCTCATCTCTGCATGGTGAAAGAAAGGTGGGCTTATGTCACCTATGAAGGTATCTAGCTGTGGTGGCCTAATTTCAAAATCAGCTCTGCTATCCTTAGCATGAATGTGTGCACCAGTGTACACAGTGACAGTGTATAGCTGTGCCTTCCTGTGATGCTAGATACACACTGTTCTTCTGACCATAACTATTGGCTCTGTCCTAGTTAGGGTTTTACTGCTGTGAGCAGATACCATGACCACGGCAATTCTTATAGGGACAACATTGCATTGGGGCTGGCTTACAGGTTCAGAGGTTCAGTCCAGTATCATCAAGGAGGGGACATGGCAGCATCCAGACAGGCATGAGGTAGGAGGAGCTGAGAGTTCTACATCTTCATCTGAAGATTGCTAGCAGAATACTCGCTTCCAGGCAGCAAGGATGAAGGTCTTAAAAGCCCACACCCACAGTGACATACCTATTACAACTGGGCCACACCTTCTAATAGTGCCACTCCCTGGGCTGAGCATATACAAACCATAACAGGCTCCCATTGACTGGGTGTCAGGAGGAATCAGGAGAGCAATGTGTCTTATCACAGCGAGGAAGACCAGTTTTCTTGTGTAAGCAATTTAATTTTCATTATATTTAAATTTTTATTTCTGTCTGTGGGTTTGTGTATGCCACATTGTATGTGTAGATGTCATAGGACAACTTGTACAAGATGGCTTTCCCCTTTTACCCTGTGGGTCCTGGAGATCAAACCCAGATGGCAAGCACTTTTACCTGCTGAGCCATCTAGCCAGCCTTATTTTTTAACGTCTTTGGAACAGCAGCTCAGAATCCACACGCAGAACTGGGTGGGTATGTAAAATGGTGCAGCTGCTTTGGAAAAGGTCATGGATCCCCAAAAGATTAAAAATGGGAACATCACATGACATCACAGTTGCATGATGATTACAACAAGGTTTCTTGGAAGAGCCAATGGGTGGAAACAGCCCAAATGTCCATCTGATGATGTGTGGATAGATGTGAAGGGGAATGTTGTTCTTTCATAAAAAGGCATGGGCTACTGCCATGTGGCATAAGCCTCTAAGACATGAGGTTGTATGAAAGAAAGCAGAAGCAGAAGGCTGCACATCAGGGTTGGGAGACAGCTTAGTGGGTAAGGGAACTTGTTCTGTGAGCACTAACACTTGAGTTCGAGTTCCCAGCATGAATGTAAGCAGCTAGGCATTGCTGTGATTGCCTGGAGCTCCAGTGCTGGGGAGCAGAGACAGGCAGATCCTGAGAGTTCCCTGGCCAACCAGCTCAGTTGAAATGGTTAGCTTCTGATTCCATGAAAGGCTGTGTCCCAAGGCGGTAAGAAAGAGTGATAAAAGACACCTGACATCCTGTTTTGGCCTCACCATGTTTATTACACAACTTATACAGCACAACACACGCGTACACCATAGTCACACAAAGTAGACCATACATCCTGATAGTTCACAGACACAGAGCATACAAAGCTGCACTCACAGAAACAGACCATGGAATAACCCCTTGCCCCTTCCAGCTTTTGGGGGACAGAAAATGCTACTTCAGGGTGCAAGATTCTCCAGTGCTGCCTGTGCCCTGGACTACTCGCCACCTGAATCTAACTGCCCTTGGGAGTTGGAGGTGAGGTAGTGCAGAGTCAACGACACAGACTCCAGGAGCAGGTGAGAAAATCTCATCTGAGCACTGCTGCAAGCTCTTTTAATATTCTCTATGTGCGCCCCATTGGTCCAAAGTAAGCAGCTCTTCTAAACAGCAGTTCCTGACTGGCTAGCATTGTCTGTACCAGTAATCCTTGGTCTCTCAGGCAGTTCTCAGTTAGGTCTTTCTGCAGGAGATGCTTTGGCACGCATAGTGTTTTTGCAGCCCCTGTGTTTACATAGAGGCAGCTCCCAACCCCACCGTTCCTGCTACACTCCAGATCTAGAGTTCACCAAGTCTGCTTGTCACCCAGCCAGGATTTCCCAGGCTCCGTGACTGATGAGTGAACTCTTCTTTGCACCTCTGTGTCCTCTGCAGAATAGAAGAGAGAGCCCTCTGGTCAAGCCGGGACACTATCCACTAGGGTCCTGAAAATTGTCACTGACTTGACTGACTCCCTCTCCAGCCCAGTTCATTGAGGCCTTAGCCACAAACTTTAGCCCTGGAGAGAAGAGTCAAGTAGGCCCTCTGTACTCACTAGTGAACTCACCTTCAGCATTAGGTTTGGGCCGGGGAGGAAGAGCTGTGGAGAGTCTCACCATCCCTAGTGGCCCTTACCCTGCAGCCCTCCCAGTGGCTTCTCAGGAGAATCACCTTCAGCGGTGGGAGGAGATTAGAGATTCTCATAGGTTTCCTACAAAGTCAGGCTGTATCCAGACCTTGTCCTCCCAGCTGAGCAAAAGGTGCAGATGGCCAGAGTATGGCTGAGATGTCCAGAGACTCTGCTGTGAGCCCTAAGCACAAATCCTTCCTCCCTGGGCAAAGCCATGGTGTGGGGTCCTCTACAGTGTTGCCAAGTGGCACAAAAGGACACGTGTCAGAAACAAAGGGCCCAGGGAGTGGATGGCAGCAACAATGAGGGGAGCAGCCTCCCACTTGGCAGAGAAGAAAAACAAATGTGCCTGAGAGCATGTGGGGCATTCTGACATCCAGCCTCACCCCTCCTACATCCTGTCCTTGGTCTGTGTGCTGCCATGCAGCATGGCATTCATAAGGAACTGTCGCAGAGTGCTAACCTTATGGGCACACTCACCAACTCGGCAGGAACACACGCTGAGGCTCAAACTACTACGGAGGAAGGAGCCAAAGGACCAACCTAGTGTACAGCTGCCAATACTCCAGCCAGTGGAGTCTTCAGGGCCCCACCTCCAGGCTGGATTCATGAAGAAAGCCCAGGAGCCCACCCTTTGCTTATTTGTTTGTTTGTTTGTTTGTTTGCTTTGTTTTTGGGTATCTTTATTTGGGGGCTCCTGGAGAAACATTTAAATGAGGATATGGACCCTATATGTTATGGCACAAGCAGCCCTAAGCTGTCTGGGTGGTGGCATATCCATAGCTAAGTTCAGTTGGGCTCAGATAAGGCTAGAGACCTGGGTGCTAGTAGCCAGCATTGTTTACAGGTCACAGAGATCCTGCCTACTGGAGTGTGCTAGGGTCAATTCTCACCCCAGTTAGGCTCTTACTCCTGAACATGCACAGTTCTGGAGATGTGCCCCTTATCCATGTCCTTGGAGTAGAATCAGTAGGATTCTATGGAGTTTGGTGAAGGTGTCTAAGTGCATGCACGTGAGCTTGTGTGCAGGTGTCCGAGTCCACACACATGAAGATGTGAAGGTGCCTGAGTGCATGTGTGTGTGTGTGTGTGTGTGTGAGCATGAGCACATGTGTGTAAATTCACATGTAAGCATAGGTGTATACGCATGTAAACATACAGATGCCACTGTGAGTGAATGTTTGTGCATGAGTGTCCACACAAGCCCCAGCAGACCCTCTTTCCTCCTCTCTGCCTCTCTTTAGGGTACAGCAGACACAGCTTGGAAGAGGCGTATTGACAAGGATCAAAGTGTCCCATGCATTCTCAGGAAGCAAAGTCTGTGTGACTGATACACAAGTGGGGCTCCAGGCTCTTTGGAGGACAAGCAGAAAAGTCTTTTTATGCCTGAGAGCCCCACTGATGAGTACTGGAAGGAGAAGGCATTTGTCACCCATTGTCACATGGCAGGGTCATATACTCTTCAACAAAGGGCAGAACCGAAGCGTTGCTTGATATTAATTAGGCTTAACTACCAGGTGCATCTTTAGACTCTGGTTACTTTTCACATTGCAGCACAAACCAGTCTGTGAAGTTTGTGGGTGGAGATGCTGCACAGTGTCTCCAGCATCAGCATTGATCCACTGGAGTGCTTCTCTAGGGAATAGAGGGGGCTTCCGAGGCCAGCCATTCCTGCCCCATGCGGTCTACATGGGACCAGCCACAGGCTAGGCTTAGTTTCCCTTTCTGCTTTGATCTCTAACCAGACCCTCTTCCTGTAGTGCTAAACAAATTGCCTCCTTGATGCCAGTAAGCATCTTTGTAAAGAATGATATTGAGCCCCAGGAGGGAAAATACCACAAGAACATACATGCTCTCCACATGCACCCAGACAGCTGTGGTCTTGACCATTAACCCTGAGATTTGACTCTGAGAATGGTATGCGATGCTTTAGTTATCCCAAAATAAACACACATCTGGGAGCGATGGTGCTTATGACTGTCATGGTGGTCTCTGTCTCTTGCTCCCCAAATGTAAACTCCTGTTCATGGTTAACACCTTTAAATACTGCTGCCTGATACTTTCTTTCTCTTTCTTTCCTTCTTTCTTTCTTTCTTTCTTTCTCTTTCTTTCTTTCTTCCTCTCTTTCTTTCTTTCTCTTTCTTTCATTTTCTTTCTTTCTTTTTTTTTTAAAGATTTATTTATTTTATGTATATGAGTACACTATAGCTGTCTTCAGACACACCAGAAGAGGGTGTTCATTACAGATGGCTGTGAGCCACCATGTGGTGGCAGGGAATCGAACTCAGGACCTCTAGAAGAGCAGTCGGTGCTCTTAACCACTGAGCCATCTCTCCATCCCCAATGCACTTTCTTTCTTTCTTTCTTTCTTTCTTTCTTTCTTTCTTTCTTTCTTTCTTTCTTTCTTTTTAAGATTTATTTATTTATTATATGTAAGTACACTGTAGCTGTCTTCAGACACACCATAAGAGGGCATCAGATCTCATTACGGATGGTTGTGAACCACCATGTGGTTGCTGGGAATTGAACTGAGGACCTTCAGAAAAGCAGTCAGTGCTCTTAACCTCTGAACCATCTCTCCAGTCGGAGTGATACTTTCTTTGCATGTTTTGTAACACAATAACTACTGGGTTAGTTTCCCCAAAATAAAGATGGAGGAATGAAGATGCAAAGCAACCTTGAAACTACAGCCTGCAATCCCTACCTGCTGGTACAGGTTCTGTCACTTCTGAGCTGCTGTGACCTGCAGCTAGCCTCTTTTGCTGTATAGGCAGGAGCTCCTGAGTCCTGTTTCCTGCTGGCTGGCCTCTGCTCACCCTGAGTATCAGGGGAGGGAGGATGAGGGTGATAACTAGCCTGTTTGGGAGGAGGGGGCCCTCAGTTTGCATTTCAATGGTTTCTTATTAATCCACCTGCATGCACATGAGTGTAAGCATGCACATGCATGAGTACGCACGCGCGCGCGCACACACACACACACACACACACACCAACACACACACTCCAATTCTATGCTGTGCAAGGCATAATTTCAGCAGCTTCAGAAATAAAAGGGGACAAAGGGTATTGTTCTTCCCAAGCTACAGATGTTTACTCTGCCCCCCTCTATTTCCACTTCTGTCTAGTCAGTGACGACATAAACACGGCGTGTCTCCTCGGTGTCTCCAAAGGGCTTTGTTTTCTGGGACAGGAGCCTATTATGATGTCACACGGCGGGACAGTAATGACGCCCCCGTGAGACAATGGGGAGACCTATTGTGAGGCAGGCAAAGGAGGAGGCTGCGAAGAAGGAGGGGGAGGGGGCAGAGTCTTTTGGAGAAGAGAGAAAGAAAGGCTGGGGGTGGACAAAATAGCCCACTGACCACATGCTTGGTGGCAGGGGGTCATTGAGGGAGGAGGTGGGCTGAAAGACAGGGCATCAGCAGCCTTTGGCTCCTCCTCTTGAGACAGGGTGTCAGGTGGGGATTCGTGCTGCACAGCTGCTTTGGGCACCCCGGGAATCCACTCAGCAGGTGGGGTGGAGACGGGGCTGGGTGAAGACCCACAGCAGCCACATGGGCAGGCAAGTGGCAGTCTTTTGTGGAGACTTTGAGAAGATTCCAGGATGATTGTAATACGAGATCTTTTCTTTGTGGGTGCAGAAACAATCTAAAAAGAAAAAAAAAATGAAACTTCCGCATAAGACCAAAGCCTTGCAAGAGGAAGATGGCCACATGCTGTGTGGTACAGAATAGGGTATGGATTAGCTCTCACCACAAGCCAGTGAGAAGAGGCACTAGTCAGCAGTAAGAACAAGGAAAAAGAGAAGATGGAGAATCAGGCAGACGGGTAGAAATTTACAGAGACCCAAAATAACCTACAGCACTAGTGCAGAAATGCCAGGGCTTTTCACATCTGAGAGAATATACAGGAAGCAATGAAGGAAAAAAGTATCCTGAATACCATTTACAATGTCATTCCGATATAAACCGTAGAGCTAATACAGCAAACAGCATATCAATGGAAAATACCAGCAGACCACCCAAAAAAAGGCAGCAAAAAAAACCTGGGTATAAAGGGCGAGAGATTAATTATATTGTGGCCAGACTTAACTGTAGATGGAGATCAATAGCAAAAGCCCAATGGACAAAGATATAATTGCGGAAAGGGTTTATGAAGGCTATTCTTGATTCTACAATCCAGGGCACACCCGAGAGAGAGATATTCTGTCTGGTCTGAAGTGGGTGAATCCAGTTCTAGTCCAGACCTTTGAGATAGGAAGACATCTCTGATCCAGATCTCGAGTTGGGAAGACACACCTTTAATCTGGGCAGCACCTTCAGCTGGAAGCCTACATAAGGACATGGAAAGAGCAGCTTTTGCTTTTTGCCTGCTTGCCCTTGTCTTGCTGACAAGCCCATTCCCTCACTGGCACTGGAGCCTATTTCCTCTGGATTCCAGTGTGTACAGAAGACCAACAACTACTAGATTCTTGAACTTTCTCTTCACAGCCAGTGATTGTTGGGTTAGTTGGACTGCAGCCTGTAAATCATTCTAATAAATTAAATTGCCTCTATATCTATTTACTAGAATATTATACATACATATATACACATTCGTTTCATATGCATGGTTATTAATCCTGACTAATGCAGGGAAGTAAGATATATAAAGGAAACAGTTACTTTGAAAACCTATTTTTAAATGATTATTAGACTATGGAGAGTAGCTGGAGGACCAGATGAATATCCACACCAGTGGGTGAGCAGAGATGCTATGAAGCCATAGTGATTGAGAATCTAAGAGCCCCTGAGGATGGATTAGACAGGTAGAAATGGGGAGGGACATTCAGGTGGTCAGGAGTATGCCCAAGAACATGGAGGAGGACCCAAAACACCAGTGCTGTAGTCTCAGAGGAAAGGGTGGACTCCACTGTGCTGGTCCCATGTGGGAAGCAAGTTAAACTGACCTATTCAACCCCCCCAATCCTCTTTAGGGATTTGATTCAGCCAAATATGACAGTGAATCCAAAGCACCCAAAGATGATGTGGAAGGTCTTCTCCTCATGTTGAGAGAGAGAGACAGAGTGGTGACCATAGTAAAGAGACCGGAAGAGTCATGGCCAAAGATGTCTCGAGAAGCAAACAATTGTATTTCAAAAACCTCAGGGGAGAGTGGGCATGGAGGTCTATACTAGTGTTTCCAACTACTAGAAAAGCTGAGGCACAAGGGTTGTGTGAATTCGGGTGTTTGAAGCCTGGACAATAGAGCAAGACAGTGTCTGGAAGAAGCAGGGAGAGGAAGAAAGAAAGAAGCTCACAGAGTTGGGATCCAGAACAGAAAGAGTAGAAGTCAGGAAGTCAGAAAGGTGACACACCATAGGAAACTAAGCAAAGTAGAGGGCACATCTCCTCAGGAAGAGACTGGGCATGATGCTACCTCAGGGTGGAAGAACTCTGTCCTCAGAACCTGCCACTCTCACAAAACTAGGTCTGATAACACTCCATTTTGCATGTGGGGGAGAACTCAAAGGGCTAGTGATGCGGATCACAGGCCCCTCTCCTTAATTGGGCTACTGTAAGTAATCCCAATTAAGTGCACTAACTCACTAAGCTGGGTGAAATTGCTTCCTGGTTTCTCACTGGTGTCTTATTTGGGGTTAATAGGTTTGTTCATGTGTGTGGTGGTTGAATAAAAGCTGTCCCCCATAGGCTCATGTGTTTGCACATTTCATCCTGTTGCTGGTGACTTTTGAGGAGGTTACAGAACCTCCAAATAGTATGACTACTTTTTTTTTAATTCAGTGATCTTTTGGTTCCTCTGTCAGGAAGGCTCCTGTTTCCCTTGTTTGGACTGGGCGCAGTAATTGGGGACCTTAAATTGAAAGGCAGTTTTCTGCTCCATTTATGGTATGTTATGGAGCACATGTGTTCAAAGTGCACATAAATGTGAATGGCACCTACTAATGTGGAGCATGTACATGTGTGTGAGAGAGAGAGCTTGGAGGTAACAGACACATGGAAAGGAATCAAAGCCAGTTCATTTGAGGATGCTCCAGCCCTGGCCAGCAGAGCTTCCCCTCTCTGACTTTCCTCTTGATGACTGATCTGAGCTAGCTGCTTCCATGTGTGATCCATTTTTCTTGACCTTAGAGGTCTTGGGACCCTTGACTTCTCCCCAGCTTAATCTTACTCCTCTCCACTCCCAAAGACTCCAACTCAAACAGACATGCTTGCCTGTGCTCTCCTCAGGTTGTTATCATCTTTATTTTTGCGTGTGAGAATCAGCCCCCAATGTGGCCTTTCTATTGTCCAACCTCACTTGAGGCATGTGAGGTAGGGCAGCCATGAGACCTTTTGGCTACTGTCATCCTGAGCCAGCAGAGGGGATAGGGCTATGCTTCTGCCAGAAGAAAACCCCCTCCCCTCTTCAGCCTCCCCATACCCCAACCCTGACTGAGGGTGAATGCTCTGGAGGACTGCTTTGGCTGACAGATGATTTACAGGTGTCTGGCTGACAGAAGCTTCCACCTCATGCATTTCTATTGGCTAATTTAACTCCACGGCACAGCTGATCATGGAAGGAAATGGCTGCACCATAAATCTGAGCCAGGTTTTTATCTGCTTTGAAATTTGTCTGCTTCATGTCGCCTCCATTAACACACAACACCAGGCTTTTACTCCTCTCATCTGAACCAGGCCACTCATCTGATGCTCCCCACACACATCTGAATAACACATGGCACACTCACGAAGATCACACATGTGAAAACAACGTATCCACTTCAATGCTTATGAGCTCAGAACACACTATGCACATGCTCACACATGATCTATGTAGCATGGTGTATACTGTTCAGGTTCTGGGCACACAGAGCCAGACCCTGTCCTCATCTCTGGTTTACTCTCTGCTAAGGAACTGAAGTGAAACACTCAAGCAGAAATGCTGTGTCAACCATGTTAGCCCTGGCTGCCATTCGCAGCATAGTGGCTGAGGAGCAATGGCTTCCTATGCAGTGGCAAACTGAGCAGTGAGCTGTTAATTGCTCCCAGCCGACATACTTCCCAGGACAACATTGCTTTATAAAAGTGGTCAACTGATGGGTAGATGCTCCAGTGTGACTCATTAGAAGCAATGGTTTTACTGTAGGAGTTTGATTTTGGGGTTTGGGCTCTAATGCAGGTGAACTTGTTGGGGTTATGATCTCATCATCTGTGTTAGATTGGGAGAGCCATGTGTGGAGGGGATGTGATCACAGTCCTCAGCATTATATAGAGGCCCAAATACCCTTCTATGCTCCATTACATCATAAACTCACAATGATCCCCATGTCCCTTAATGCAGGGCCACCAACACTGCCACAATGAAAGTCATCAGTCTCCAAATGCATTTTGTAGGGAGGACAAATATATCTCAGCTGCCTATTCACTGAACAATGGGATTCCTGCTTCGGTGTGGCATTAAGGCCCCAGAAAACACATAGAACCAAGAAGTAAGACTTCTGTGGGGATGTGTGCACATTAATGCATTCAGACGCACATGGCTGGTATATGAATGTGTCTACATCGAACACACTGATCAGACATACATGTGTTTATGTACATATGGGTGCCTACAGTGGGTACCTATATACATGTGTAGGTGTACACATATGTATATCTGTATACATGTATATAGTGCATGTTCACATGTGTATATATGCATGCATTCACATGGCATTTCCTATCTATGGTTGTATGAGCATAAGATAAGTGTTTTCTACTACTTGAGGACTTTCTTTTTTCCTTTTTTCTTTTTTGTTTTTCGAGACAGGATTTCTCTGTATAGCCCTGGCTGTCCTGGAACTCACTCTGTAGACCAAGCTGGCCTTGAACTCAGAAATCCTCCTGCCTATGCCTCCCAAGTGCTGGGATTAAAGGTATGCACCACTACTGCCCGGTGAGGACTTTCTTAAATAAATAAATAAATAAATAAATAAAGGCAATAAACATAACTATTAAATTGCAGCAGCATGGATGCTGCTGGAATCTGTGAGGTGGGTGAGGAATAATAGCCCTAGGTCTGGCCTGAGCATTGAGCCCCAAGCAGCAGGGAGCTTATAGTGTCCTTATGAAAGAGTTTCGCCAGGGGGTAGTGGCACTCACCATTAATCTCAGCCCTTGAGAGTAGAGGCAGGCAGAGCTCTATGAGACAGAAGAGAGAGAGAGAAAGAGAGAGAGAAAGAGAGAGGAGGAAAGAGAGAGAGAGAGAGGGAGAGAGAGATCAACTGAGCTTGTAAATAGGAGGCAGAGAGAATACAAGAAATGGTGTCTTTTGAAACATCAAAACCTCAGTAACACATTTCTTCCCACAAGGCCACACCTCCTAATCCTTTCCAAACAGTTCTAACAACTGGAGACCAAGTATTCAAACATGTGAGCCTATGTGGTCCATTCTCATGAAACCACCACATATATCAAATAACAGCTATAAAGAAATGGGGAACATGCTGCCATCCTCCCATGGCCCATTGTGAAGATGTGGCAAGGCTAGACCCTGTAGGAGGGAGAGGTTCGAATAGCATATTGTGTGACCATCCCTACACTTTCCTGCAGAATTCAGATGTTTCATATCTAGACACTGATATGCAAGCCTGGCTTCAGTGTTTGGAAACGTAGGCTCCAGGTGCCACACATAGAGAGCAGGCAACAGTCAGGAGAAAACATTGGCCCCTTGCTGGGGGCTCCGAGACACTCCAGTATCTGTCCTTGCTCAGTGAGAACTATAAACATGTGATTGACTCACAAGCCTGTCTAAGACCCCATTAAGCTGGACCTGGAGCTGTAGAGGGGCCAGTGGCCTAAATCATGGGTTGCACCATTTATTTTCCTGCCTAGGTCTTCTGTGCCTTGGAGCACTCACCTGTCCCCACACATTCCCTGATTATCTAATCTATCTGGTCAAGATATTCCCAGAGACAAGAAGAGGCCTCAGTGGAAACATGGGATGATGAACACATCTTAAGTACCAGTAACAGAAATATGGTTGAGGGATGGTTGATGGGTTTGAAGAATCTTAAATGGAAGTCATACCAAAGCACAAGGCCCTCCATGCAACTAAAAGCCGCAGAGAAACTTATGCATTGGGCTGACTGGATACTCTCAAGAGCATTAACTTCTGCAGGTCTTGAAATCATGGTGCTATTTCTGCCATTGAAGGAATGGCCTTGATCCAGAGTGGGGTCCTCAAGGTGAGAGCAGACAGGAGTCCAGCTGGGCAGGGGCTAAGGGAGAAGTCTTGTGTGTCCTTAGGCATAGAGCCAGGCAATTCTCTCTGGTGGCTCAGCTTCCCCTGTGACAGCACAGATGTATGTGGATGCCAGTGATTGAGAGGTAGCTGGAAGAGAGGATATAGACTGGCCAGTGCTGAGCCAGTATAGAAAGTCCCAAGGCCACCTTGGCCAGCCCAGGCTGTGAGATCAATTCTCTAGCAGGTGGCTGCATCAGGAAAAGCAGAAAACTGAGTATCACCAAGACGTACTTGTTAGTGGACATCTTGACGTTAGAGCAGCAAACACCACAGGAAAGGCCAGCCAGCAAGGGGGTGAGGAGTATAGCTCAGACTCCAGCATGTGTGATCTTGCTAAGGGAGCTGAACCCACATTACAGCCCCCCAAGGAGAAGGGTAGAGCAGGAGTAAGAAGTCTGGCCAGTCTAGCCTGGAACATATAGCAAAGCTGTCTTAGGCTCTGCCCCATAAGTCTCTCCCTTTTGTGTTCCTGGGCATCAGATCCCAATGCAGTAGTTGCTTGCACCTTCCACAGCTTCAGGGAGATCAATACCTTCTTCCAACATCCAAGAGTAGGGGGAGAGGTGCTCAGTGTGGAAACCCAACATAGGGTATATAATACAGGCTTAATGCAGTGTCTTTCTTGATGTTCAGAAGTTCTTTGCAGAGCCTGCCCCCACCTCCTCCGTGCCCATCACCCATCAGACCCTTGTGTTCTAACAGTCAAGGCTGCAGTAGTAACAATCAGAAGGATCTGATCCTGGTCTGGTGAATTGCTACATCAGGTGCTGCTGCAGCAGGGCAATGGAGTCCCATTAGCCACCTTGCCCTGTGCTCAGCACACTTCGGTGGAAGAGCTGATAATGAGGCCAGCAAAGGGTGGCCTGTCTCATCAGCTCTGGCCATCTGAGGCTGCCAGGGAGGAGAGAGTGTGAAGATTGCTTCTTTTTAATTACTCTGTTAATTGACATAAAACAAAAGGGACGCAGATTAGTTGCATGCAATTAGCAAATTAATTCTCGGCAATTACAGGCTTAATAATGGAATGGTTTCTCGGTCACATGTTGGCCTCTGTGGCTTATTGATGGCTTCTTTCTAAGGGAAAGATTTATGAAGGCATGGGCATCAGGACCCTGACAGAGGCAGGAACAGGTCCTGCTGAGGTGTCTGTGAATGCAACAGTTTCATGCCATGGCAGGGAAGTGGCTTCACATGGCAGATCTGTGCTGCTTTGGCTGTTGCAGAGTCTCCTGTATCTGCCTTTCCTAGTTCTGATGTTGCCCCTGTTGTGAGCCTGGCAGCACCCCTAGCAGTCTTGTTCTTGTTAAAGACAATGGGAGCCAGTGGTCAGTCAGCATGTCACTCAGTTTGTGAGTATGTGTGGTGGTGCATTTGTGGATGTATGCATGCTTTCCACTATGTAAGGTATATGTATGTATATGTATATGTATTTGGACAAGCAGGAATAGTTCAGCCTAGAGTTCCTCCTCCTGGAAGAATGCCCTGAGTACCCAGAGTCTATCTGCTAGGTGTAGCCCAGGTGGGATGAGCCATGGGGAGAGGTGACAAGGATGGGCTCTCCTCACAGGTGGAGCAGATTGGTAAGACCAAGACTCAGACCTCAGGGGAGATGTACATCTAATGCCAGACTCCTTACTAGAAAGAGAATTAAGATGCCTCCCCCAGTCTGCAATGGCATGAGGGGTTGGCCAGGTGATTGGGATCAGGCTGTGCAGTCTGAGTCTAGCTCAGCATGTGTAGCAGGTACCCAGAGTCTCAGGGGGCGTGCAGTGCAGATGCTCTTACTCCTGTCATATGTGATGAACTTGGATCTAAGACTTCTTAGTGTATTCTTCTGGCTCTTTCTCCATGACAGCCGGACTAGACAGTGTCCTTCAAGACTGCATGCCTTCCTGGAGCTTAGAGCATGACCTTACTCAGAAATATTGTCATTGTAGACTTGATTGGCTGAAATGATGTCAAAAGAAACAGGTCAGGTCCAGCATAACTGAAGTCTTCATAGGGAGAGACCAGCATCACATACACTGTGCAAAGACAGAGGAGGATGCTATACTGGCTGAGGTACATTGAGGCCACCAAAACTTAGAAAAGGCCGGAAGGGCCTCCTCTGGTAACTACCATGGTGGCGTGGCCCTACCCACACCTGGATGCCAGAGGCTTACCTCCAGTGCTATTAAAAACTTAGTTTGTGTTGTTTTAAATGCCTAGTTCTTTGTGTTTTATTCCAGAAGTCTCTAGAGACATGCATAGGTGCACCTTGTTATCTGTACATTCACCACAGGTTCTTTAGGGGAGGCTGAGTTTTCTGACAAGTGCCTAACTTACCAACAGGGAGGCCCTCAGTCTGGAATGTCCCTCCTCTGCCACCACTGGAGTTATCAGCCACTGTAAGGCCTTTGCAAAACACGGAGTGCCATCTATAATCTACACACAAGAGTATTGTATCAGTTGGCTAGAGGCAAACCTAATCACCAAGCCTTGTGCTGGGAGCAGAGAAAGCCAAGCATTCTCTATGGATAGGGCAAAGTGCCCAACTGGGAAACCAAACAATTTACGGGTCTATTTTTCTCTTTTCACTTTGAATTCTTGCAACATCCAGGAGAGCTGGGATGCTAGAAGGATAAAAGAAGTGTTATTATTTTCAGCCTCTATGGCAACAAAGTTTCTCATTAGCTTCCATGCCAGCATATGGCGGTTTCCAGGACCCAGGTATAGCAACCAAGTTTCCATTAGCTTGTATGCCAGCATAGGGCTATTTCTAGGACCCAGGTAGGAAATAAAACAGATGGTGTCCCAGTCATGAGTGAACCAAGCACTTGGAGCAAGTTTCATGCAAGAGTCTACAAGTCTCTACTCTTTTAAGAGGGAAGAGACCCCATCCTTTTTATCAGGAAGCTGAGACTGAGGAGTGGAGAAGCACCCCACGACTCATAGCAAAGTGGATCTGGGGCCTGTTTGTGTGAGTCAGAGTTCTTCTGAGAATACAAAGCAGACATGCTGACCCTGAAAGCTATACTTAACACAGCTTTCTGTAATCCTCTCCATCTGCAATCCTAGGGTCCCTTTAAACAGTCAGTCTCCAGAGCAGAGTGCTGAGAGGCCTCTAGAGCCCACTGTGGCTCTGTCTGAGGTGCTGGCTCTTTCATCATGGCTAGGAGGAAGTGCAGGCTCCACCTGTTTTGGGGATTTGAGCCTCAGTCAGTCTATGCAGCTACTTGACCCTCACAGGTGTGCTCCAGTGGGTGGTCAGTCCTACCACGAAGAACCCCAAGAACTGGTGAGGCTTGTCTATCCCAGTGGACTATTTATTATATTTAGTGGAATGAAAAGTAGATCGATAACAGACTAAAAGTTGAGGTGTTATTAAGCCCTGCATAGCTGCAGACTACACACACACAGACATACTCACATAGGCACATGCTCATGCTCACGCATGCATGCATATACACACACAAGCACATACATGTTCACACATACACATATGCATGAGCACACATGCACACACATAAACACACATGCGTACACACATATACAAGCACACACGGGCACATGCATGTACATGCATGCACACACATATGGATGCACATACACATATGCACATGCACACATGCATGCACGAGCACACACACAAACAAGTACCAGGCACTCCTCCACATACACACACATGCATGCACACCCATGCACCCACCCATGCACATACACACATGTGTGTACACATGCACACACACATGCATGCACGCAAACAAACTGCAAGCTTTGCCCCCAGTCCTATGGAGCTCACAGTCTGGAAGAAGAGGCTGCCCAAACCTTGAGAGCCACTAGGGAATGTGTCTGCATTACAACCTACGCTGGGCCCCCAAAGCTTTCCCCAGTAGATGCCACTCAAGCTGAAGGTGCAGCTTGTTTGGAAGCAGCTGGTGAATTTTTTCCTGAGACACAACTGTATTCAGCATTGACTAAAGTCATGGGGACAGGGAAAGAGCAGAGAGCCAGAGAGCAGGTTTCTTCTACAGCTATCCTAGCCCTTCTGAGAATTCACAACAGGTTCCCTGTGTGTACAAATGCCTTGAAATTGTTGAAAATGTTGAAGCTGATTCACACCTATGTGGAGTGGATGTGCTGGTCTGACTCTGTTCCTTAATCTAAATACCTCTCAAGTCCCAGCTGATGCCCACTGGCCCTACTGTGCCTGTGGCATAGGGCAAAAACACTAGGCTACCCCACTTAAGGTAGGGCCATTGAAAGGTTCCAGCCTTCCCTCATAAGTAACACTGACTTACTTGACTCCCATGACCCTCCACCTTGCCTCCTTTCCTTCCATTATGTCCTATTTCCTAAGGTAAACCCTGCACGAGTGGCTTGGGCTCAGAATATGATTCTGGGGCGCCAGCAAGGGTGTGGATCTTGGGGTGAGTGTTAAGCCATAGGCCAGTTGCCTTCAGAAGCACTGGAAGTCTAGCTCCACCAGCTGGCCAAGTTCATTCCCAGTTCTGATTCTAAAGACACACTCTGTGCCCTTGAGGACTGAAGCCTCATTAGACTTCATTCAGGAAGCAATTTTATGTCTCTAAGCACCATTATCCTCTTGCCTAAATAAAAACATCTCAGAGGTCATCCTGACACCTTACTCTAACTGTGGAGAGGGAGAGAAAAAATAAAAGCTCAGTGGAAATAAATGAGGATATTCACCTCAAGGTGCAGCGTCAGCTAGCAAGATGGATCAGTGGGTAAAGGCGTCTGTCACCAGGCTTGACAACCTGACTTCAATCTCCAGAACCCGTGCAGTGAAATGAAAGGACTTGTTCCCTCACATTGCCTTCTGACCTTTACACGCATACTGTGGAGTGAATGCACATGTGTGCACACACACACGTGTGCATCTGCATACATATAAAAAGCAAAAATGAAAAATTGCAATTTACAACTACATTCACCTCTAGAATTCCACTTTTTGTTGTTGTTGTTTTATCAAGTCAGGGTTTCTCTGAGTAGCCTTGGTTCTCCTAGAACTTGCTTTGTAGACCAGGTTGGCCTTGAACTCACAGAGATCAATTTGCCTCTGCCTCCCAAGTGCTGGGATTAAAGTCATGCATCACCACCACCTGACTAGATTTTCACTTCTTATGCCATTTAAAAAATTTTCCTTTTCTTTCATTTTTTTTTATTTTTTGAAATTAGAGTATAATTACATCGTTTTTCCCCTTAACCTCTCCCATGTCTGCTACTTACTCTCACTTTTATGGCCTTTTCTCTCTTAATTGTTGTTTTACACACACATACACACACACACGTGAGTGCACACACACCTAAGTATATAAATTCAACCTGCTCAGCCCATTTAATGTTATTTATATAAGTACAATTTCAGGGCTCACTAACTGATATTGGATAACCAGTTAAGGAGCTCAAACGCACTAATTTTTAGAGAAGTCATAGTTTTTCTTATCATTATTGTGTGTGTATATGTGTGTGTGTGTGTGTGTGTGTGTGTGTGTATGCATGTGTGCATCGACCTGTTATGGGTGCCCTCTGTGGAGTGAAAATGTGTTCATCTTTCCATCTTGCCAGGAAAAGTAAACACCACCAGTTTCTCTGTGGGTTCTGCAGCTTCCTTCCTCCTGAACACCCTCATCCTGACCTAGCTTGGACCACCTATCCTTACATCCTGTGCTTCCTTCTCATGAATCTTCCCCCTCTGTGTTTTGCTGTCACCCAGAGCCCTGACTGACCAATAAGACATTGTTGGTTTGATGCTTGGGCAAGTGACAGAGCTCAGTGAACATCAGCTGTGTCTCCTGCAATGAGACAGAGCAGAACAGGAGGTGGGGGCAGGGAAGGAGGTGTGTGTGTGTGAGGGGAACAAAGGCAGGATGAGAGAGTTACGGCATGGTGTGCTTGCAGATGCATAAATCTGATTTAAAACCCATAATCCACACTGAGAAGTTTACATGGGCAGAACTGAAGATGTTGATGAAATAATACGTTTATGGAAAACAGTGCAAGTGAGGCCCAAACTACACCACCCAATTGTCCCCTAGAAAGTCAGCAGCTGAAGCTCTCTCTCTTGCACAGCCACACATGCACACATGCACATGTGCACATGTGCACATGCCCATTCTTCTTAATCAGGGTTTTTACAGGCAAAGCCTGTATTCTGGCAAATGTTTGTGTTGTAGAATTTACTTAATCCCAATCTGGGGTTCTACCTCACTTTTGACCATTCAGTTCCTGGATAAGTCTTCATCAGCACTAGAACTGGGCAGATATGTACCCTCTGCGCCACTAAAATCTATTTCCTACAGATAACTGCAAGTGATTACTCACTATGTTTCACCTGGACTGCTCTTAACTCCAATTGGCTGGCCCTCAGGTCCATGGTTTTGTTGTTGTTGTTGTTGTTGTTTGACTCCTAATCCATAGCAACTTTCTCTACCTCCTTCATCTTCTGCTCCCCATCATGGTCCTCCTCTGACCCCCAAGCCCAGCAACCCCAAACCCACCTATATCTCTTCTGCTCAGCTATTGGCTGTCGGCAACATTGTTTACCAATCAGAAATAACTTAGGGGGAGGATCACATAGCATCACTTGAGTCTATGTGCAGACCCTCTCATCTCTGGGGCAGCCAGGTCTTAGCATTACAATGCACAGTGAAAGACCAAACCTCAACATGCTTGCCAAACTTTTTAGGGGCAGAACATATCACCTTTAAGAGTAGTTCAGTAGGATGTGGTGGTGCACATCTATAAACCCAGCAATCTGGAGGCCAGAGGATTGCCTCATGAATAAGGCCAGCCAGGCATATAGTGTAAGACAGTATCTAAAAAAAAATGTGACTTATAGAAAAGTAAGACGATAACCCAAATAATTTCATGTAGTTGGTATGATCTTGGTGTCAAAACAGGACCAACAACTGAAAAGCTGCTGGCAAATCATATGACCATCACCACATAAAAGATGCAATAGTGAGGAGGGACAAGAGATGTGGTGGTGAGGACGGACAAGAGCTGGCTCAGCTTCAGACAGCTTCTGCTGTGAGCTCAAATTGCTGCAAGGAATAAGCCATTGTACTTTCTAGTGTTGTGATAAAACACCACCATCAAGGAGACTCATAGAAGGAAGGCTCCAGAGGGTTAGAGTCCATGATGGCTGAATAAAGGTATTACAGCAAGAACAGCTGAGTGCTCACACCTTGAACTGCAAGCAGGAAACAGAGTGCACTGGGAGTGACATGAGTTTCAAAACACTGCGTGAAGTACCTTCTTCAACATGGCCACACCTTACAATCCTTCCCAAACAGTTCCACAAGCTGGGGACCAAGCATTCAAACATATGAGACTACGGAGACCATTCTCACACAAATTACACAGCCATGTTGTCATTTCAGGAAGACAAGAAGATGTAGCCCCCAAACACAGCATCCTCCTGAAGTGGAAATTTCTGGTTTCACTAACAACTCAGTTGTGTCATTTGATTTTTTTTTTTTTTTTTGGAAGCTGTCTTGTGAGGGGCCATATGATGTTTTGCTGGAGCAGACACTTGAAAGAGTACATGGTGTTTGGAAAGAATATAAGTAGGATCCCACAAACAGTGGAAGGATGCTCTTGCATTATTACCCCTTTCAATCCTTCACTGGTCTTTGCTTATCGTGACTTTTCATAGAGAGAAACGTGCCAAAGAATGTCTTGTGGTAGTCTGGTCGCTTCTGCTTCTGCTCCTCGGCGAGGAGCCTCTTGGTTTCTGCTGGATTGAGCCTCCGTTGACTCGGCGAAGAGCCTCTTGGTTTCTGCTGGATCGAGCCACTACTACTGATTCATGTTTGGTGCTTGTTATTGGACTGGACTGCCGATATCCTGACAACAAAGATTGGAATCATTTCCAAAGAACTACTTCTAAACAGGTCCACCACCCCCTTGTCCTATTAACCATCTCTCTCCCCTACCTTTGGTCAGTGGGCTAGAAGGGAGATTGAAGCACTTAAAACCTAAATAAAATAGGCTTTGAAAAATCTAAATCTGCATCCTCCAAGGCTGGGGCCATAGAAACCAAGAATATAATGCAAAAGTCCCAAACAAACATTGTGACAGAATAATGTGTTTTGGTAAGTCTTATTGATCAAGTATGAAAATGCCCATCATTCACATTTGTTTGGTTTGTCTTGAATGTCCTAGACAAAGTACCCAAAGGAAACAAAACAAATGGGGGCTGGCTCAGCCACGAAGAGCGCCTGCTGCCCTTCCAGAGGATCCACATTCCCAGCAACCTTAAGGTGGTTCACAACCAAATCCAGGGGATCTGATGACCTCCACTGACTTCTGTAGGCACCAGTCATCCATGTGGTGAACAGGTAAATGCAGCCAACAACCGTACAGATAAAATAAAACAAATCTAAAAGCCTGGTTTGTTAGAGTTTTGTCTGTGTGGATATATGTGTACATGTCTGTGCCAAAACAAATAAGCCTTAAAAAATGGAATTGAGGAGGATCAGTTTTCTTGTAGGAAACTTATAAACACACAGATAATCATGAGAACCAGTCAGCTGAGCTATAAGAAAATTTTGGGGAAGCACACAGATAACCATGAGAGCCAATCACTTCAGCTAAGTTGATAGGTGTAGGATCCACAAACAAATGTCATTACTATCCCTATTACCTACCAATCACAAAACAGAAAAGCAATCCAAATATGCAATTGGAGTAAAAGCCCTCACAAATCGCTCATGAAGGCTCTGATGAAAAGATCTGGTTAAAGTGGGAGCCTAGTGGGATCCCACAGCACACGGCTATCTATGCTCCTCCTCTCCCAGCATGCCACACTCCCAACAAAACTCAACGACAGAGGCGGGTGAATTAAGGACGTCTGTCTCAACAGTATGAGTTAGGCTTCCTGCTCCCAGGTCCTCCCTCTAACCAAAATGCCACAAACACAAGACAGCCACCACACCAGAAGGATGAGAGGTGGTGGAGGAAAGCCAGTGCCTTGCCTCCTGGCAGAGAGTTCTGAGGTTTTACCGGCATCTCAAGCATATTATGGTCAGGGTATTTTACAGAATTCTAATCCAGAACAGACAGGGCCTATGAAACTCAAAAAATCTCTCAGTCAGGGTTTGGGAGAGGGTGATTAAGAGCAGTGCTACTTTTTGTTAATACCTACCCTATTTTAGAAAAAAAATGGGGGAAGCCTACCCCAAACTCTGTGGTCACCGTGGCCACTCCGTTATTCAGACTCAGACACAAGGGGAAGCACTGTGATTCCCCACAATGCTGTCAACAGGGTGAGTAGAGAGCTTGTCTTTTATCTCTTACCTGGTAGATGTAGATGGCGGTCGGGATCCTTTGCGGGGATGTTATCAAATGAGCCTCCCAAGAATATCAAAGAAATACATACAATGGGCCTCAGTTAACCTCAATAATGCAAGGATCATTCAATGCTCAGATTTAATTAGCATAACAGACATTTATAAAATCTAGATCTTTAAAAAACACATAAACAAACAAACACCTAACTAGCATAGGTAAAGGAGAGCCCCAAACCTTGCCTGGGCAACATGGGAGAGCTGGCCCCAAGGGTGTGAGTGACCCTTGCTGGCTGCTACAAGCAGGAGAGCTGGCCCTAGTCGGGTGGGTGCAGGAGAGCCAGCTAGATGAACAACTCAGCTACCACCCATATCTATATCTCCTATTTAAGGAGATCTGACTCCCTCTTTTGGCCTCCATAGGCATCAGGCATGTATGTGGTGTGCAGCTATACATGCAGGCAAAGCATTCATATGCATAAAATAAATCTTTTTTATAATTTCAGCATGAAGATCCTGGGGAACATTCAAGCTGCATGCAAATGACAGCACAGAGCAGTAGTGCTCCTGTGGACTGCTGAAGGACAGTTTGAGTAAAATTTGACCAAGGAGGGACTTGGGAACACAATGAACGTTATTGCTCTGGGAACCTGGTGAGGTGCTGCACAGCATGCTCGGGTTACCCTGGCCAAGGTACCACCAGACACCAGTGTTCCATTTCTTGACTGTCTCTGGGGTGGGCAGACTCTGCTGTCCAGCTGCTGCAGGTCTCCATGGCCCCGTCTGCAGCTGTGGAAGCCACAGTTCTCCTCACAGCCTAGGTCTGCCTGCCTCTTGGATGACGCCTCTCCTGCATTTGTGAGTTGTGGGCACGAAAGAACTGCCTAGGAAGGAGAGAGACCCTCAAACCCCCGTGTTTCTCCAGACATTCCTAGTAAGCCTGCAATTAAAGCCACCATGCTGTGGCATCTCAGAAAATGGAATTTGCATAATTTGAAATTTGAGGAAAATCTCTAAATACTTTAATTTTGATAGAAACCATTTCCACGGCTGACATGTGTCTACACCTATAATTTCAGCTGATAAATTGCTGTAATTTCTCCTCCATTTTATGTTCTTTCGAACATTAATTGTCACTTGCAGGGTAAGACGCACTATGGAAAAGGAAGGAAGAGAAAAACCGCACAGCCAGGAGCATGGAGTGACTTGGTGAATGATTACGCAGCTTGCAGATGCAAGCAGGGTCTGAACCCACCTGATACAGTGCTGCAGTCTGAGGCCGAGTGTGGGCAAGTACACCCTGTTCATCACATACCCATACACCCCCACACTCACATAAACACACTTAAACATACCCACACACTCCCATAGACACACACACTCACATACACACATCCTTACACCCCCACACACTTCCATAGATACACCCACACACACACATTCACACAGATACCCCCTCACACCCTTGTATACTTCCATAGACATATCCATATGCCCCTTCACACTCCCACAGACACCGCTACATGCCTCCACCCACTCACAGAATAATCTTCTTATTCCCTCATCACCTATCCTTTGCTTATCTGACAATTCTTCCCAAAGGGGGAAAGGCTAGCAAAATGAATGGCTTTGTCAAGGAGGGATGTGAGAGGTGATAATACACCTTACTCCTCAGACTGGGCGGGACATTTATCGTGGAACATAGGATCCTGCCAGGCTGGCTTGAAGAAGGTTAAGGCAGCTCCTGGCTACTGAAAGTTCTCAAATACGCCACCCAAAACCCACCCACTTAGCCCCTTCAGGCCCTTCACCCCTTTTCTGTTGACCCACTTTTCACAAGCCCCAGTTCTGCCCCTCCTCCCACCGACCAAGCTCCTCCCCCTCCTTGAAACGGAGCTGTTCTCACCAGGGGATGTCAGGAGTTGCTGCTGCTTTCACCACCTATCATTGTACTGAAAAAACACTCTGAAAACATCCCTCTGCTGCAGATAGCCAGAACACAGCAGAATAAAGCCCCTTCCCACGGACCTCCTCTTAGCCAGAGCCAGTCTATCAAAGCATATTAAAATTAAAGCCTAATCAGTTGGAGGATGCTATGCCTTATATTGCCACGGTCTTGAGCTGAGTGGGGGCAGGGCAGGAACTGGTGATCAAGCAATACACGAAGGTGTCCCCATCCTGACAGAGTTTCTAAGGCTGCAGCCCAGTTCCTCCTCTGCCACACTACCTCTGTCTCAGCCTTTCCCCCTCTATCTTCCTTCTCAGTCCCACATCCAGAGCTCAGAGTTGAGCATCTGGGGTAGACCTTGGACAGGATGGGGCTGTCCCCTCCTGAAATGATCTTCCCTCTATGGGTGCCGTCTCCAAATGGGATTGTCAGTCCCACCCTAATATACTCTGTTGTCCAAGGGGGTCCAGAGCCTAGCAGGCCCCAAGGATCTTCTGACATCTTGAGGAAGTAGACATTCTGTCCCCTCTTCTGAGCGTACACCAGGTGTCATGGCACACAGGCCCATGGCTTGGCAGATGGTTCACAGACAGCTTCATCTATCCAGCCCCCACCTGCCCGACCTTGACACAGGAGAGAGGGACTGGAGCTGCCTGTGTGGAGCTTTTTATTTCACTGACCCACGTCCAACATACTTTTCCCATGCTGGTGCCTTGCTAGGTTTCTGAAGAGAATTGCATGAGAAACAATCCAGAACAGGTTCCCCTTGCAGCCTTGACCCTGAACAGGGTCCTCTTTCTTCTCTTGGCAGAAAGCTGGAAAGGGAAGCATCTCCTCTCTCCCTTCTCCCTTCCCTGTTATCTTTCCCACTGTCCCTCCCTGGCACCTGGTCTTATTAAGCAGCCAGCGCTGTGCAAGCAGCCATGCAAACACAGCTGTCACTCATCCACATCCTTGACCTGTAAAGGGAGTGTCCCTTCTCATCTATAAAATGACAAAAGGGCCGGGCGGTGGTGGCGCACGCCTTTAATCCTAGCACTTGGGAGGCGGAGGCAGGCGGATTTCCGAGTTCGAGGCCAGCCTGGTCTACATAGTGAGTACCAGGACAGCCGGGGTTACAGAGAGAAACCCTGTCTCGAAAAACCAAAAAAAAAAAAAAAAAAAAAAAAAAAATGACAAAAGGACTTTGTGTATGTATTGAGGACCTTGAGG
Source organism: Mastomys coucha (assembly GCF_008632895.1). NCBI lineage: Eukaryota > Metazoa > Chordata > Mammalia > Rodentia > Muridae > Mastomys > Mastomys coucha. Next base: position 167,399,787 of record NW_022196897.1, on the reverse strand, counting down.
AGAAAACTAAACTGAAGTTGTTGTGTCAAGCAAGAAGGCAGAGTCCTGTAGAGAGATGGGGGCACTACACTGCTGGGTCTGAGAGGCAGCAGGCTCCACATGACAATAGAGTCTCCCTCTAGGGGACAGGGGTAGATGAGGAAGGAAAACATCTTCCTCTGAGCCTGTAGGGTATGGGATCCACCCTGGCCTACGTGTGTGTGTGTGTGTGTGTGTGTGTGTGTGTGTGTGTGTGTGTGTGTGTGTGTGTGTGTGTGTGTGTATGTGTGTGTGTGTGTGCTCATGTATGCAGGTACATGTGAGTGGGTGTGAGTGAGAGCTAGAGATTGACACTGGGAATCTTCCTTGGTTGTTTTTTAAGGCAGGGTCTCCACTGAACTCATTAATGTAGCTAGACTGGCTGGCCAGCAAACTGCATGGATCCTCCTGTCTCTGCCTCTCACAGCTGTTGTTGTGTACTGCAGTGTCTAACATTTTGTTTTATTTTTGCTTTGTTTTAACGTGTGTGCTAGGGATCACACAATGTGATGGCTTGTGTGGCAAGCACTTCACTGACTGAGTCATCTCCCTTCCTCTGGGCCCCCACCAGAGTCTGCCTCTTGACTAGAGATGAGAAAACACCCAGGATTTATGACCTCAGATGACTGTTGGTGGTTTTTTTTTTTTTAAGATTTATTTATGCTTGTTTTACATGTATGAATGTTTTGCCTGCAAATGTATATATTCAAGTGCTTGGTGCCAGCAGAGGCCAGAAGAGATCATTGGATCCCCCATAACTGGAACTACAGATAGCTAGCTGTTAGCCACCATGTGGGTGCCGGAAATCGCACTCTGATCATCTGGAAGAGCAACCAGTGATCTTAACCACTGAGCCATCTCTCCAGCCCACCAAGATGATTATTTGTATTACTTTAAGTCAGAACCTCTGTATCATTTGTCTTTGAAGTGATGTGTGTGTGTGTGTGTGTGTGTGTGTGTGTGTGTGTGTGTGCAGAGAAAAGAGGGTTTGCTGTGCAGGGGCTGAAGCCACCAGAACCTCTCCTTGGGACAGAAAGAGATGCTGAGGAGCCCTGGGCTCTTCTTCTTAGGAAGCCAGCAGACCCTTCATGAATAGCTCTACAGAACAGAAGCGTGACTGGCATTTCCCCTTTGGTCCTTGTTGATTTCCTGTGATTTATTTTTCTGAGCAACCCAATCCCTTGTACTGTTCCTGCAACTGAGGGATCAGAACTGGTCTCCTCAGAATGAAACTAAGGCAAAAGTCCCTGTCTTCATAGCTCTTTCTCCTTCTGCTTCCACCCTTAAGACCATCTGTGATCCCCTCTGGTCATGCCAGGAACCTCTGCTTGCATGAAGAACAGTCAGCACTGATTGTTCCCTTTGTCGTGACTATTATCTTTGCCAGAGGTCTGGGTTCATGGGTTCCTGTGGATACTGAGATACGGCCATCTTTGAGGGAAACTCATCTGTCTCCCAGGATCCTTGGATCTGACTGTAATTTTTCAATCTGCTTTGTGATTGAAATACGTAGACCCAGTGAGAATTTTTATGTTAAGAATATCCCATTTACTGCAGAATCTCTTCCAGTGTCCCTGCATGGTCCAATTTGAGTAGTTATGTCACTGTGCCCTCCACTTAAAGAGAGCTCAGGTTGCCCGTACAAAGGCAATCATCCAAGTTGGGAAGACAGGGACACAGTTGAACTGCCTTTAGGACAGCTGCCACAGATGGCAAGCTTGGAAGCATGGCTCTTCAGTGACGACAGAAACTAAAGATCAGCTTGTGCTTTCTGTGGATCTTTGACTACTATGGCTTGGCCTGGGTCTCTCCAAATTCCTGACCTCTGTCCAACCTCTGATGCAACTGCTTCTTTAGCTCAAATGCTAGGTGTTGGCTCCTAACAGAAGAACCAGATTTAATTTCCTAGAATGAGAATCAGATAATGGCGCCTTCTCTTCATAGTAAGCCAGAATACTAAGGAAACACTTTCAGCTGTTGCTACCTTGAGCATGGATGGATCTATATCCCTAAAGATATGTGTGCTGGTGATGCCCAGAACTCAGGAGTCCTAACCAGCTCTCTCTGAGGCCAGCCTGTAACCGGGCAGCAAAATGGCTCTTCTCATACCTTGCAAACAGAGAAGGATGACCACAAGCCACCAGTGTCACTGCACTGCAAAGGTACAAGGAGATGTTTACTCTAGAACATTCCAAACGTAATTTTACTGAGTTCCCATGTGCTCATCCTTGAAAGGACATCTTGGTGGCCCAGAATTGCCTCTTAAGTTTTCCCTTCTGTATACCTCACACCCAGGAGCACATGTGGCTTCCCCAATGACTTGTGGCCGGGAGCTTTCCCCACATCCTGCTCATAGGCACTCTGAGAACACACCCTTGACATCCATGCCTCAGACTTTGGAGAATGGTCTGAGACAGGAAGCACCGCTGTTTCCTGGATGCTGGATTTGATAAGAAGTTGCAACTGATTTCCTTTTCATGAAAAGACAAAGTCATTTTTTTTTTTAAATTGCTGAGTTTAAAATGTTACAAAGTTGATGGTCCTGGGCTTGTTTTGTCATGTTCTTTAACGACAGGTTAGGTTTTCTTCTTTCTAATTTCCAATGTTTTCATGTGTCCCAGTTGCTAACTAGCATGTAGGGTCTGAGAGACATCCACCCAGGTAGGTTGTCAGTCTGGACAGTAAGGCTAAGAGACACCCACCCTAAGTGCCAGCCACGTTCTTATGGAACTGGATAGTTCCAAGGAAAATCTTCTCATAGTTTCACATTTACCTTCTTCTTGCCCTGCTCCTCATACCACATTGGCTACTCCATCACTTCTGTGTGAGGGAACAGCTATGGATGGGGACTGGAGAAAAGAGAGGACAGGTAGAAATAGGGCATGGATGACAGAGGAGGGGTGCTGGAGAAGGAGAAAAGACAGAGGAAAAAGAAAGAACATGAAAGGAAACAGGAGGAAGGAGGGAGCGTACATGACAGGAGGAGGAGCTAGAGGAGGGAGAACACGTGACAGGAGGAGGAGCTAGAGGAGGGAGAGCATATGGCAGGAGGAGGAGCTAGAGGAGGGAGAGCACATGGCAGGAGGAGGAGTTAGAGGAGGGAGAGCACATGGCAGGAGGAGGAGTTAGAGGAGGGAGAGCACGTGACAGGAGGAGGAGGAGCTAGAGGAGGGAGAGCACTTGACAGGAGGAGGGAGCAACAGGAGGAAGAGCTAGAGGAGGGAGAAAAGAATACAAAAGAGACAAAAGAAGGAAGAGAAAAAACATAGGAGAGAAAAAAGAGACGGAGGAGAGAACAAAAGAAGCACAGAATGGAGAGACACTCAGAGCTGCCTACAAGCTGAGTCTTCCCAAACTGCTGCCTGCTTTTATGACTCTTCAGGGTGCATTTAACTGTCCCTCTTCCCAATTACTAAATCGCCAGTTCCCTGAGCTGCCCGTGGTGTGTTCTGGACTGAAAGGAAGCATTCACCTAATTTAAAGCACACTGACTGACTAAATTTCAGGGTGTGGTTGTAAACTGTGAAAACCCCACTTCTCTGAGTTGGGAAGACCCAGAAAGCTTGGAGGGTTAACCTGGGGTTCGACTTGCACTTCATTGGCATCTTCTCAGGGTGTCAAGACTGCAGGGGAGCTGTGAAGGAGGGCTGTCCCATTATGGTCTTCACCTAAGACTGAGAGGGGTAAGTGGAGCCTTGACTGCTGATCAACCCCTGGGGCAATGCTGGCCCAGCCTGTGGCTGGCATCTGTACAGTTGTTTCCAGCTCTCTGGTTCTTGTGTCAAGTCTCCATCCTAGATGTCAAAAGACATGGTCTCTGCTAGGACTCTGTCATGTCTAGGATAGCCATGTCCCAAATGGCCAGACTTATGAGCATGCCCCAGTGTTGACACCAAAGTCTCTGTTAATGGACAAGGTCACACAGTACATACATTTTAGGGAATTTTAGACTGTCCCAAATCTCATACCAGACAGCTTTTGGGACCTGGAACACTCTAAGGTGGGAACAGAAAGGGTACTTGAAGAAAAAGACCTACTTTGCTTGGTGAGGTGTAGATTAAAAGAGAAAGTGCGCTGGGTGGTGGTGGCACACGCCTTTAATCCCAGCACTTGGGAGGCAGAGGCAGACGGATTTCTGAGTTCAAGGCCAGCCTGGTCTACAGAGTGAGTTCCAGGACAACCAGAGCTATACAGAGAAACCCTGTCTCGAAAAAAACAAAACCAAAGAGAGAGAGAGAGAGAGAGAGAGAGAGAGAGAGAGAGAGAGAGAGAGAGAAAGTGTGAGCCCAAACAGTGGTTCCACCTCACAGAGCCTTGTAGAAAGGTAGCACCAGGTGCTTATGCCATGCCCAAGCCTTTAGTCAGGTCTAGGGAACATCTAGCTGGTGTGAGGCTTGTGGGTTATTTATCCCTTGTACAAACACTGTGTTCATGAACACTGCTGCATGCACAATACCTTCTTGATGCACAAACATCTGCTGTGTATACGGACACTTACTATGTGCATGAACACCTACTGTGTGTATGAATGGCTGACACATGCATGAATATCTGTTTTGCTCGACTATCACAACAGAGACAAATCATGGTCTGTGCCTAGAGGTTGTGGTCACTTATCTCAAGCAGAACACAGATCTTAGCCTCTTTGGTTGGACTCTCTGCACCTGGAAGCTCTTGAGTGGGCCAGGGAGGACACCTACTCATAGCATCTAATACATTTAGTACATTCTCTAGCACCAGTGTGTATCAGAAATGGGTTTCATTATAATATAAAGCTACAGATTACCTAAAATCCAATCCTTAATGATCTTGGTCTCAACTAGCCCAACTGACCTGGAAGGGCAACTTTCTCACATAAAGGGTCGATGTGGACTGTGGCAATACCTGTGTGACACTAAAACTTTATTTACAAATACGCTGCAGGTCAGTTCAGCATAAATTTCCCATGCTTGCTCCTGACAAGGGCTCTCCCTGGGTGATATTCATTTTAGAGAGGTTGATAAAGGGATCCCATAGGTGGAATGAGGAGCCTCCTAACTATTTCTCAGTACACAGGACACCCATTTAGAACTCCCCACCCCAGGTGACAAAGGGGTCTGGCCAAGGCCCTTGCCCATAGCCCATTCCTAATGACCAAGCCTTTGGTTGTATCCCACAAGCCTCCGTCTGCCTAGGCCCCAAACTTTTCGTTGAGGTAGGTATGCGCATCACTTCGAGAGTGTTATGAATATATGTGAGCATGCATGAGTACATACACACAGGTCTTCTAGGCACTGATAGTCACCCAGGCTTGGATGGGTGCTCCTCCCTAAGACTGTCTTAAACCTGAAGTCATGGGCTATACGAACAGTGCTGGGTACCCAGGCATGAGCTGCCTGTCCAACATGCAGCAGAGCCCATTGCTGAAATGGATTCTGAGGGAATCCATCTTGGCTTACATCCCAGGATGCTAGGAAAAAGAAATTTCCAGAATTGTGTTTACCACTCCTAAGGCAGACAGAAAGATGGGATCCTGGAAATGAGGTTCTCACCCTGGAGTCTAAAGTGTCTCACCAGCTGAGGGCTAGAATGCCAGCACATAGTGCATGAATGTTATGTGAATAACCAACCACTTTTTAAAACTATATTTAAGGCCTACTCGGTGAGATGGAGCCCATCCCTAATATTGCCGAGAACTTGGTAGGCTATGAGCTTAGGGGCAATCTCCTACTGCTAAGCTACTGAAGAAACACAGAAAAAAAAAAACCAAAACCTCCAAATGACATTTTGCTGTTCCCATAGATCAGTACCTTGATCACTCTTAATCAGAGAAGCTTCTTTTTGCAGTAGATGGCAATTAACAGAGAGACAACAACACAGCAATATGGAGAGAGTAAGTGCCTTGGGAATACTCAGCCCCACATGATGCCTTCACCAAGCCCCTCCCCTCAAGGCTCAAACCCCTCCCCTCAAGGCTCAAGCCCCTCCCCTCAAGGCTCAGTGATCTATTCAAAAGAGAAGGTGGAAGGATTGTCAGAGCCAAAGATGATGGACTCCAAGGATACAGTGTCTTCCAGACACTGGGATCCATATACACATAAACTCACAGACTATAGCAGCACACATGAAACTGCAAAGGTTCACAGTGGGGTCCCAGCACTGAGAAGGGAATGCAGACACGGAGTCACATTTCTAGCCAAGAAGTCATCTGCAACTGATAGCCACACTTCAGGGCAGGCACTAGGCACAAAATAGGCTTGGTATGTTTGTGGACTTTTTGTTTCATTTTGCTTTGTTTTGGTTTGTCTGTTTGTGTTGGTGTTGTTTGGCAAATTAATAAGCCAATAAAATGATTCGTAGTGATATTCTGTTCTAATCATAGATTGGTGTCTAGTCCAGTTGTCATCAAAGAGGCTTCACCCAACAACTGGTGGAAACAGGTGCAGAGACCCACAGCCAGACATTAGGCAGAGCTCACAGAATCCTACAGAAGATGGGGAGGGAGGATTGTAGGAACCAGAGGGGTCGAGGACACCACAAGCAAATGGCCCACAGAATCAACTAACCAGGAATCATAGGAGCTCAGAGACTGAACCGACAATCAGGGAGCCTACATGGGTCTGACCTAGGTCCTCTGAATATGTTATGGTTGTGTAGCTGGTGTTCTTGTGGGACATCTAACAATGGGATATTTAACAGCTGCCTCTCACTCCTTTGCCTGCTTTGGGGACCTTTTTCCTCCTGCTGAGTTGCCTTGTCCAGCTTTAATATAAGATGTCCCTAGTCTTTTTTTTTTTAAGATTTATTTATTTATTTATTTATTTTATGTATATGAGTGCTCTATCTGTATATACATCTGTATGTCAGAAGAGGACATCAGATCCCATTACAGATGGTCTGTGAGCCACTATGTGATTGCTAGGAATTGAACTCAGGACCTCTATAGAAGAGCAGGCAGTGCTCTTAACTGCTGAGCCATCTCTCCAGCCTCAAAGTCTTTTGTTTTTTGTTTTGTTTTTAGTTTAGTTTCATTTGTTTTTGTTTTTAAAGACAGGGTTTCTCTGTATAGCTTTGACTGTCCTAAAACTCACTTTGTAGATCAGGTTGGTCTCTATCAAACTCAGAGATCTACCTGCCTCTAACTCCCAAGTGCTGGAATTAAAGACACGCACCATTACCACCTCATGTGCCTAGTCTTATTACAACTTACTATGCCATGTTTGGTTCATATCCCTGGAAGGCCTGCCTTTTTCTGAAGGGAAACAGAGGACTGGATGAGGGAAGAGGGGAGGTGGGGAACTAGGAGGAGAGGATGTAATATACAAGGGAATTTTTTTGTTGTTGTTTTATTAGATATTTTCTTTATTTACATGTCATATGATTTCTCCTTTCCCAGTTTCCCCTCCAAAAAAACAAACAAACAAACAAACAAACAAAACCAACAAGAACAAACCCCTATTGCCTCCCCCCTCCCCATGCTTGCCACCCCACCCTCTCCCACTTATTAGCCCTGGCATTCCCCTACACTGGGGCACAGAACACAAGGAGTTTTTTTAAAGAGCAGAAAGACACTGGCCCAGCTGGCCCAGCTGGCCTGAAGGAATACAATGAGCGAATACGTAGAGAATTGATAAGAAAGTTGGAGTGTGCAGTGAAGAGACAGGAGAGAAAGCAAAGCTGAGGGCTCATATGCTGTGGAGAAAGTTGGATGCTAACGGATCCTGTAGGCTAACGGATGTGAGGAACAGGTGGTTATAAGGAGCACACCTGAGGCTGGGCATGGTGGCGCATGCCTTTGATCCCAGCACTTGAGAGGCAGAGGCAGGCGGATTTCTGAGTTCGAGGCCAGCCTGGTCTACAGAGTGAGTTCCAGAACTCTGGATATAGCCAGGGCTATACAGAGAAACCCTGTCTTGAAAAACCAAAAAAAAAAAAGAAAAGAAAAAAGAAAAAAGAAAAAAGAAAAAGAAAAAAAGGAGCACACCCAAGGCACACCTGAGGCCATGGTGACTTCCAGGTCTGGGCTGCCGCCAAGGGCCATGTCTGGGATCATGGCTCTGCAGCAGCCAGGGTTGTGCTACTATTTTTGGTCCATGCTGCCAGAAGACCGACCGGATATCAGTAGTCTGGGCTGCAGCCTGAGACCATTTGGATGCCTGTGGCCCATGCTGCTGACAGAGGCCATGGCTGGGTCAGTGATTCTATTGCAGTCAGGGTCTGTCTTACGTAGGGGTGTTATTGCTGTGAACAGACACCATGACCAAGGTGACTCTCATAAGAATAATATTTAATTGGGGCTGGCTTACAGGTTCAGAGGTTCAGTTCATTATCATCAAGGCAGGAACATGGCAGTATCCAGGCATGCATGGTGCAGGAGGAGCTGAGAGTTCTACATCTTCATCTGAAGGCTGCTAGCAGAATACTGGCTCCTAGGCAGCTAGGACAATGGTCTTATAGCCCACATCCACAGTGACATACCTAATCCAACAAGGCCGCACCTTCTAATGGTGCTACTCCCTGGGCTGAACAACCCATCACAGGGTCTGTGTTGATGTCCTCGACTCATGTATCACCAAAGGCCATGCAGATGTCCCTGATCTGGGCTGCTGCATGACACCACATTGGTGTCTGAGAATTGTGCTGAGCTGGCCACACCCTTTGCCTAGGCAGCGTGTGAGAGCTGGCTGTGGTGGTGTGGGTTCAAGAGAGCTGTCTCTGACCCTCACCAGCTGCAGCACTCCAGAGAGCTTGCTCAGCCACACGTCTACTATGTGGTGGTGTGTGTGAGAGGGAGATGCCCTCTCCCTCTCTTGCCCCTCACCCCTCACTACCTGAAGCAAGCAGGAGAGCTATTTCTGGCCCTCACCAGCTGCAGCACTTGAGAGAGCAGACCCTGCACCTCTCCTGGGCACACAGTGGAGCTGGCCCTGGTGGCAGGAGCTTATGTGAGCTGGCTGGGAGTGTGTGAGAGCAGGAGAGCTGGCCCTGCCTTTTGCCAACTACTGCATTGGGTGAACTAGCTGGGGCAGTGCTAGAGTTCTCACCTTGGTGATAGGGGTTCAGGAAACCTGGAAGGCTGACCACCCAGGCCCAGATCCAGGGCTTGAGTTAGCCTACCCCAACCCAACATCTACCCTACCTATGAATTGATGCAATGCATGAAGGGGCCATTTCTGCAGATCCAAGGCTGCAGGATCTCCATGACACAGGGCAACACGGGATATCTAAGAGGAATCCCAGTGAGGATCCAGTATTGATGCTGTAGCAGAAGCCCAGAGGCCTCGAACAAGACCAATGACTCCTTGCAATGAACATTTGCAAATAAAGATGTGTGGACAAAAGGGTGTAATGTGTGACACACTACAGCTTTCGTGACTAGATTTTACTTTGTTTTGTTTATTTTCTTTGTCAGGGATGGGGTTGTAAAGGTGGAGGGCAGATACAAAGGGACAGGGAGTCAGTGGGATTGATGTGAAATTCATAAAGAATCAATAAAAACTTTTAAAAAGCATCCTAGTACATTTACCATGAAAGTCGCTAACACAGAATATTCCTCTTATAAAAGACACTTTAAATAAGATTGTTAAGGCAGCAGGGAGCCATGTTTACATACCCTAAGCATGAATGGCCACACACCTAAACTTCTCTAGGAATTTCCCAAGGAACCCCATTTACAGTAAATACCTGTCCGAGCCTTTGTGCAATTCCTGCAATGTATGCTTTTACCTTGTCAGACAGCAATCCTAAGGAAAGCACCTCAAGGGCCATCACACTTATAGTCACACTTACTGAAATAGGGTGAAAAAGAGATTAAAAAGGAAAAGAAAACTCTAACTAATCCCTTGAGATGTGCTTCAAAAACTACCAAAATTTTATGCTTGGCTACTATATAAAGACACACAGGCTGGTCTCTTGAGGCACCCACACCCATACTTGGGTATGCCTTGATCTTTTTTCGAAGACTCTAGTTCTATTAAAACTTTTGCTTGAAATTATATTAAAATAGCTTCCTAAGTCTGCTGACTGGCTTTATTCTGACTCTGCTTCATTCTGGCTTATCCTGAAAATCTTTTCTGCGATGATTAACTATCTCAACTTTTCCTGAGTACAGGTCTCGAGAAAAGATTTGGCCTGCTGCAAGTGGGAATATGGAGCTGTGTCTCTGGTGTCTTCCCCACTGACCTGACATTCTAAGAATGGCCTCAGTAAGCCAGGAATGCTGGTCAGTTCCCAGGTTCCCTTCCTCTGGGTAAATGGCCATGTCAGCCAGATCTCCACTGGTAAACAGGAAGAGGTTTATCTTGGCTCTTGTTTCAGAGGCTTCAATTCACAGCATTTTGGCTCCATGGCTTTATCAGGATAAACCATCAGCATTCAGTGTGTATATAAAGAGGAAGATACTTAACCAAGGCATGCCCCCGTGACCACCTTCTTTTAATCAAGCTCCATCCCCAAACAGCCTACTGAGTTTGAGCTCATCAGTGAACTAACCCATCAAAGAATTCACACCCTCAAAAATGACTTACCTCGGGGCTGGAGAGATGGCTCAGCGGTGAAGAGCACTGACTGCTCTTCCAGAGGTCCTGAGTTCAATTCCCAACCACATGTTGGCTCACCACCATCTGTAATGGGACCTGACGCCCTCTTCTGGGTATAAAGGGAGCAACAGTGTACTCATGTACATAAAATAAATTACAAAACAAAACAACAACAACAAAAATTCACTCACCTCTCAGTACCACCAGCTGAGGACCAGGCCATCAAAACTCAAGTTTATGGAGGATACTTTATATCATCCTGCAGCAACATTGCAGTTTGTACCTTGTGAGCACTTTGAGGAAATCATTGATGAAAGCCCTCAGGACACAGACAAGGCCAGCCACCCCTCATCACATACAATAATAATATCACATAACCCCACGTTTGTACAGGAACTGCCCATCCCGCGGTTCACCTGATTATTTTAACCAGAATTAGCATGTGACTCAGCCTCTAATTGCCCTGCATAATTGTTCAACCTCATAGTAACACTTTAATTTGCAAAGCAAAAATAACCATGTGATTACCCTGCAATTACATGATAGTTACTAATCAATTACTTCTATAGAGTTTCTGCATGTTTACAGACTGGTTAATGCCCACATACCCTTCCCCAGAACCCTGATCCCTGAATGTCCAGCTGACATTCACTCACTCAGCCCCATCTGTTAGCAGAATCCAACTCGGGGCTTTCTGTCAAGCCCTGGGCCTGTGAATACCCATTGCTGCCTGCCTCTCTGGCTCCTCCCTACTCCTCGTTCACACCCACATCAGAGTCCAAGATTACAGAAGCACCCATAGCTGTAGCAGTCGAGGTAGTAGGACCCCACTTCAGGGCTATTCTGTTCAAATGTGAGAAGCATAGCCGAGAGACAGGAAGCTGAACCCATTTAAACCCAAAACCACCTTATACCTCAGACTGAGGTGAGGGGTAAATCCAGTGTCTACAGTAGGAAATAAGCTTCACATACCTGGAGAACCAGTGATGGGTATCTGGCTTCTTGAGTCCCTGGCACAAGCAACTGCCTTCTAAGAAAAACCAACAAGGGTTAGAGCGATAGCTAAGCAGTGAAGAGCACTGGCTGCTCTTGCAAAAGTCCCAAGTTACATTCCCAGCACTCACAGGGTGGTTCACCATCATCTGTAACTCCAGTTCTAGAAGACCCAACACCCTTTTCTGGCCTTCATGGGTCCCAGGCATGCATGTGGTGCACAGACATATACATGCAGGTTAAAAAAAAAAAAACAATACTTATAAAATAAAAATCAACCTTTCTAGATGCAGTGACATATACCTTTAATTCCAGAGGATAATAACATACAGAGAAGGAAGAAAAGAGGCAGGTGTATTCCAGCTTGTTCCAGACCAACCAAAGGCTAATAGTCAGACCCTGTCTCTAAAAACCAAAATAAGTAAAATAAAATAGTCATAAAGAAAGAGAAGAAGAAGAAAAGGAAGAGAAGAGGAGAGAAGAGAGGAGAGGAGAGGACAGGAGAGGAGGGAAGAAGAAGAGAGGGGAAGGGAGGGGAGAGAATTATTAACAGACATCTTCCAAGTACAGAATGAGCACAAGCAGGGGTGGATCTGACCAACAGAGCACAGAAGGGGTGTCCAGACATGCAAGTGTCCTTTGTTTCTCATCATAAGTAACTTAAAACACTAGTGTAAGTGAGGGTAGAGACAGAATGGATCCTCTATTCTACAACAGAGAACCTTGACAGCACAGAATGGGAGGAAGCCAAAGTCGGTGAGCAATGAAAGCATAATTAAGAGCATACAACGTATGTTATCACCTGGAGAACATATGATGCCATGCCTGTAGAACAATTCCAAACAGGCTCAGGGAATAGAATCCTCTGCCTGGAGAACATATGATGCCATGCCTGTAAAACAATACCAAACAGGCTTAGGGGATAGAACCCTCCACCTTCCCAGAGTCTACAGGGTCCCAAGATAGATTCTGGTGAGATCTGCATGGAAACCCTGGACCAGCCATAGAAAAGAAACTCAGAAACACAAGAGCCAAGTCTTTAACCAGTAGAGGGCAGTAGGTAAGATAACTCCACTGGAGGGAAGGCAGTTGGACAGGGTGATGACCCCTACACTAAAGAAAAAGATGGCCATGGAGCCAGTTTTCAGGACCTCAAGATGGGCTGGGTCACCCCAGTAGACACTGTATTCCAATATCCTATTACACCAGACAGGGTGTCCACGAACCCTTCCAACACTACATGGAGACCCACAGCACAGGCACTGTGAACCATGGGAAGAGACTCAGGGCCATCTCCAGCTGTTCTGCTCTGACCTGCTCGTCCTGGTCTGGCTGAAAGGAGGTTGCTCTGTCCTGGAAAGTCACATGCAGCCATTTCATCTACACACACAGCCAGAAATAAATGACCTCAGAATAAGCCTCATCGAGTCTTCAGACATTTTCCCAGTCCCCCTTTTTCTACGGTCAGCTTTGGGAGGAGGAAATGAGGCAGGAACAGAGCAAGAGACAAAGGGTTGCCACAAACTGTATGGCTGGCTCAGGTCTCCTGAGAGATTCCTGTGCACACAGAGGGGTAATTTTTAGAGCAGGTTATAAATGCTGTGTAAGGTGTGGGCATGCATACACACAAATACATATATGTACACTTATTCCCAAAGCTGCATTTTCTGTACATACAGGCTTTCCTGTTAAACAAATGTCTGCTTACAGACACCTTATTTTAGATCAATTTGTAAAGCTGGTACCTGGCATGGCTGGTATTGAGCACATGGGCCACAGCAGCCAGGACCCCATGAACCAATCAAAAAAGACCCTACAATCATCCCACACTCCATACCCCACAGCTTTGGTAGCACTGTCTTTTCTGGCCCATGTTGGGGACCAGGAAATGCCCAAGTTTGACCTGAGAAAGTAAATGGCCTTTGAACCTGGTATCTGATACAGAGAGCAGCAGTGGGATGAATCTGTTGCTGTGTTTAGTTACCTGCAAGAAGACCACTTGAACAGATAAGCAGCCTGGCCCATGGGCTGGGTGGAGGCCAGAGACTCACGGCAGCAGCTCAGAGCAAAGGCCATCAGCTAGAAAGGAGACAGCTTTGTAGGCGTCTAGAGCACCCACTGGAAGGTCAGAGTCCTTCCCAGCAAGCTGAGCAGGGGGTGGGGAAAAGTGGTGCTGGGGCTCTTGGCTCACCTTGCAAGCCTTAGCTCAGCTCAGCAATTGGAGGGGGGCAGAGCTTCCCTTACCCTGCCTGCTAGCTGCTTTTAAATGCAATGGGGCCACTCTCATCCCTCCCAGGGCTTAGCAGACTTGGATTTCAAACGTCTGAAACCCGAAAGGAGAAATAATCTATCTTAGGCAAGCTCAAAATAAACCGCAGTGTGAAGCGCAGTGAGGCGCAATGCAGTATTGTGTTGCTTCCTGCCTCCCTTCCCAGGGCAGGCAATTCTCCGCAACGCCTCAGTGCTTGCTTTAAATCAGTGTCCAGACCCAATAGGCAGGTTCCCAGGAGCCCTTCTTATTGGAGAATGTGAACAATATGCTAGGTGATTCACACACACACATACTTGCACGCACACACACACACTCGCACGCACACACACACACACACACACACACGTGAGGAAAAGACACAAATGTACTCGCAAATATAGACACACACATAAATGGGTGCCCACAGAGACATATGTACAGATACACTCTGTGCAGGAAGGAGCAGCAAGGCCCTGTGATTCTCAGGGGAATGGCATCTTTAGGGATACAGATGATAATTAAAGAATACAATAAACACAATTACCATGTTTTAAACAGTTTATTAGTGAAGCTTATCATAAAATCAGAATAGAATGCTCTAGGGTGGGTTGGATAACAGCTTCTAATCCTCAGAGTCATAAAATCCCTGGCTCGGAAGAAACGGGCCTTTCTCAGTGATGGAATTGGTGGGTGTGAGTGGAGCAGAATCAGGACCAGCTTGAATTCGGCAGGTGGAGGTGAAGCTGGCAGCTCTCTGCACAGCCAGCCAGAAAAGACACAAAGGTGTGACACAGGCTGGGCCTGGGGGCAGCATCCACAGGATGCTCACTGTGGTGTATGGGAGGGCCACATGTCTCTGAAGGATGCAGGATGCTGCTTTGCTCCATGACTGAAAGTCTAGCAGACTCAAAGTAGAAGTAGGTGAGGCCATGACTTCCAAGAGACAATAGGTTTTTATGTCTACCTTGAGGATCTGTAAACCATGAGGGGCACTGCCAACCTGCTAGAATTCAGCCTGGCCCTCCCTGGCTCAGATGCAGGACCTACCTTGAGACCATCACTTATTCATTGTGACAAACCCAGAGATGTATGTCAGACAGGCTACTGGCAAGTGGAGGACTGCCGCATAAAAATAAAATAAGGTGAACTCTGGTCACATGTAAGGAGCAGGCAGAAGACAACATGCTATGGAGCAGACATTTGAATGCATCAACCCTGTAAAATTGCAACTGTGTATCTGTCAGGACCTAAGCAGGCCAACTGTAAAACTGCAACTAAGTATGTTTCAGGACCGAAGTGCCCCACCTAAGTGAGCTGCAAGGCTGCCACAGCCCTGCTATCTGTGCCCTGTGCTCTTTATTTTCATCCTGGAAGAGGGTTTCTTTGTCCATCAGGAAATCTCTTAGAATTTCATGTCTGTGGGAGGCAGAGGAGAGCGCAGGGCTGGGAGGCCATACACTTCTTCTGCTTGGAGACTTCCCCCACCCCAGACTTTCCGAGTCTTCTATAAAGAAGTGATGAATCCCGTGAGTGATACTGAAGGCATCACATATGGAGCCACACAGGGTATCGGGACTGGGTGTGGCTTAACAAGAGAACCAGGTCACCAGAAATGGCTGAGTGAGGTCAAAGGCAAGTCTTTATTCAGGGTACAAATGGCTGGCTTGTCCCCAAGAGAAGGAAATCAGCACCATCAAAACAGAGCTTGGGCTTTTATAGGGTGTTTTCAGTTGGGTGGGTGTATAGCATGAGAACATTAAGGAAAAAGGAACTGTTACAGGCAGAAGGAACTGCAGTAAGCAAAGCTTTCGGGGCTTGGGGGAGGCTGGCCTTTAGAGCAGCAGGAGGCTGTGGTCAAGCTGTTCTGCTGAGACAAGGGGCAGCAGACCCCTGAGACTTGTAGAACATTCTGTTTTCACTTCCCAGAAGGGGATGGGTCCTAGGTGATTCTATCTTGGGCAAAAGATGTGGGCCAGCCCCATAGCTTGATCATCCAAGGGTTGTTTCCCCAGAATGTTCTCACAAGAGATCTGGATTTCTCTAAGCCCTGTGAGAGCTCTGTCCTCTAAGGAGAGTAAAGAGTACTCTTTTTGTGATGGCCAGGGTCTCAACTCCATCACTGTATACCATCCAGAAGGCCACTGGGACAGCTGCTCAGTCTTGCTACATGACATACGACCCAACCCACAGGGCAGCTCTCAAGGCTTTTTTGCTCCATTTCAGAATATGAAGTCACTGTAATGGCAGGAGGGTCTATGAGCTCTGAGCTCAGAGCCTCCGCTGTGGGCAGACCTAGAGCACTGCAGGGCTGGGCTCTAAACTCTCATACTTACCTGTCCTGTGAGGGTTCCATCAGCTATTACCTGGCAGCCATCATGAGCTGCACTTAGGCCAAATTAATCTCTCAGTGGCCACATCATTGGGAAAGGACATCCTCCTATCTGGGGGTGAGAAGACCCTGATTGAGCACAGGAACGTACTGTTGTGTTCCAGTGGCAAGGCTGGTCCACAGAGCTGGGTCATCCTCTAGAGTAGGACTTCCAACCACACTGGGGATGAATCCTAAGACCAGTCAGTGGTGAGAATATGATTGTTTATTGTACAGCATGCAACAAATCACCCTGTGTGCAATGTTCTCACTCTGTGTGTTAGTGAATGATGTCCACAATGAATAAGGAACCATGCCTGTTCAGGATTGATAGATACCCATCCTGTCCACCTCACCTTAATGGCTGAATGCAGGGGTGGGAGGCAGAATGCTAGTTGCTCCAGGCCTGTTGACCACACAGATCCTAAGGCTGAGAGCTTGTTTGAAATGTAGGGCAAAGGTCTGATTCACAGAGAATCATAGTTTGGACCTTCTATGGATTCTATTCACACAGCCTGGTGTTCCTTGTGTCTCATCAACACAGAGCTAACTCCATGGGAGAAGGTTGACATGCCCTATTTCTGATAAGCCCTTCCCACCACTTCAACCTAAGCGATCTTAAGCCGGGGTGCATCATGAGCCCTGTGAGCAGACTTTGGAATTTCTGTCATTTGTACGCATACATCTGATTTCCCTAGGCAGACAGAGAGACATAGATGATGTCCCACACGGGACAGTGGGGCAAATACCCCTGGCTGAACCTAGTTTCTCCTTGTGGATCCCACACTCCCTACTCCACAGTCAGCCTGGTCTTATTGTTTATTGGAATTTAGGAGCTTAATCCACCCAGTGTTTGGCCTCTTTCTTCTGTCTTTTCTCTGTCCCTTCTTTAGTGATGTCTAAACATCCCTGATGTGGGGGATGTTTTGGATTTTGAAACCCTAAGGCTGAGTGTTTATAGCCAAACCCAGGCCCACAGCCACAATGGGAGCATTGCCACTGTGGATGCATCCCTGCCACTCTTGCAGCTTTGGTCCATTTTACCTCCACTCTGGCTCAAACTCCCATTTATTCAGGGGAATATCTTGTCCTCATCCTGGGTTCCCTAGACAGGCAGAGGAGCTCTGGCTTGAGATGTGTTTTGGAGCCAAGCTCAAGAGCCTGAAGGTAAAGGACATACAGCTCCGCACAATAGAGTCCCACTTGTTCCTCTGCCTGAGTCTCCTGAAGGTTTCACCTCAGATGTCATTTAGATACAGGTCTCAATCTGAAGAGCATCCTGCTGCCCCAGGTAAGGCTCTCCACAACCTTACTGTTCCAGCACCTAAAGACTGTGCTTGTCTTTCTTTGTATTCCCAATTACAGAAGATCCTTAAGGCGACAGCAGCTGTGTCCTGATACAGAACCTGACAGAGGTGACTATCTTCCTGCATCACCTCAGCGAGTATAGCTTCTTCAAGCACAGCTTTAGCTCTGGTACATGAGGACCCTGAGGGACCATCTCTTGCAGGGTTCTTTCTTTATCAGGGACCTTGTATCCATCTGCATGACAGTCATTTTGGACAGTTCATATCCTGGGTGAGGCAAATTTTCTGTTTGTGGGGTCAAAACCTAGCTCATTGTCTAGAACATCTGGAGGCAGCCAAAAGCTGGAGACGAAGCCAGTGCTGCCAGAATACTCAACAAGGATACAGGACACACCAGAGTCAAGCCGGCCAGCTTCCTGACAGGGGTGACAGATGGAAAAAACCTGTTCAAACTGAACTGAGAGAATCTGAGGTGGGCTTTACAGAGGTCACAGATACAGAACAGACACTGTGGTCCTAGATGCTAGAGGGTAAACTTCCTTAGCCAACCTACTAATTAATGCCCAGTGGTTTCTCCTACTGTTCTCTTGGTCATCACCTGGGTAGAATCAACCAGGCCATGTATGGAGGTGGCCATTGTTAACTGGATGTGACAGTCAGCGTCAGTAGACCATGGAGAGGCAGAAGCACATGGAACAGCCCTTCTCCTCCCTGTGACAGAATACAGGAATTGGCAAAGGCTTATGGAAAGCATCAAGTCCCAAGAGTCAAAGTCGTGACTGTCATTTCCCTCCTTCCCACACAGGATGTAGCCAGCATGTGCTGTCTTGGGGAGGGTGTCCCCAACACAGCTTAGTATTTCAGCAAGCATAGAAACTGATGTAGCTCCTACATGCAAGCAGCAGAGGGCTCTCTACTGGCCTGCAGCTCACATTTTGCAGTCTGGCTCCCATGTAGGCCATAAGAAACCCAGCTGACTTACTGGTGTCTGAGGACCCGCAGGACTTGCCTTGGTAACAGCCGTTTCCCACGGCAAGGCTAATTCCTTTAACTGGAGACTCACACATTTCTTTTGCACCCCAAGGCAGTAGTAGGACAGTAGGGATCCTGTAGATGGCATGAAGGGAGCCCTGTGTCTATCTGGGCTAGATATCTGGGGAGGCATCCATAGCTGAACACAGTGCTTCATGGCACACAGAACCATCTGTCCAGAGCAGAACAATTCTCAAGTGGATGGATCAGCAATGGGTGACATTAACTCAGATCAGTCAGGAATCCTTCCTTAGGACCAAGTGAATATGTCAAAACCTTGGACTTGGTGTCTGTCACCTGCTAAGGGTGACCATAAGCAATGCTCCATTCTAGTGCTCAGTTTCCTGAGAAGCGGGCCATGAAGAAGCTCGGCAGATAAGTGCCCATTGTGCCTGGGTGAATTTTGTTTGTTTGTTTGTTTTGTTTTTCGAGACAGGGTTTCTCTGTGTATCCCTGGTTGTCCTGGAACTCACTCTGTAGGCCAGGCTGGCCTTGAACTCTGAAATCCACCTGCCTCTGCCTCCCAAGTGCTGGGATTAAAGGCATGCACCACTACTGCCCCGCGAGCCTGGGTGAATTTATCATCACCCTAACAGAATATTAGACAAGAGAGAAAAGAGACATGCTTTCTCCATGAAGAGGTGCACAGAGTGGGCTCCTATTGGATACAACAAATGAACACCAGCACACAGTAGGATCTTGTTGAATACAATACATGTACGTCTGCACATAGTAGGTTCCTGTTAAATACAAAACGTATACACTTGCCTCCTAGTGTCACAGGAGTACAGTCCCCAGGGTGTCAGGATGGAAGGGACCTGGCCATTCCTGGCCCACTAGGTTCATGTCAAACTGGCTTAGGACAGATGGAGCACATTCTCCAGCAAAACTTCAAGCAGTAGACTCTGAGGCACATCTTTCTAGCACAGGAACCAGGTAATGGTTCTTCCTCAACACCAAGATCACTCTGCACGGGGCTTTTCCAGCCCCGCCACCCCACCCCACCCCCCCACAGCTCTAGCAGCCTTCTTTATGGCACAGGAGCACGTTGATTCCTCAAGAAAGAGGAAGTGTTCTAGACATGATTGGGCGCTCATCTCTAGCGTCAAAATCACCAGGATGAAGGATACAGCTTCTAAAGAGAAGGTCTCCAAGGCATGAGCCAGAGATGAGAGAGTCTCAGCACCACATCCCTTGGAACTTGACAGAGGCTGTGAGGTAGATGGAAATTAACCAAGGGTGCTGCCAAGCTGTGCCAAGCTGGTCGCTCACCTGGTTAGATGAGGCAATAGGTCTACACCAGTAACTCATGTGGGCCATAGAACTTCAGGTGTTGTAGCTGATGATTTAGAAC
Source organism: Mastomys coucha (assembly GCF_008632895.1). NCBI lineage: Eukaryota > Metazoa > Chordata > Mammalia > Rodentia > Muridae > Mastomys > Mastomys coucha. The sequence continues at coordinate 167,379,947 of NW_022196897.1, read as the reverse complement.
CCAATGATAAGACCCAGAAGACATACCAGCCATAGCTCACAGCTGGCAAAACCATTGTTCAGTCACTGAGTTCAAAGACTCTAGCAGATCCCCACTTCTGGCTTCAGAAGAATGAAGTTTTCCTCTCTTCCACATAGAAAGTGTCAATGCCAGTCTTCTTTTAGGACCCAGGTGTCCACAGTTATCCCAAGCCCTTTACTGATAGGCCATAACGAAAACAGTTTCCATGACACTAGCAGCCAAGAGAAGACCTCTCTGTTGAAATCTTGGTTCTAAACTTATTTTTGTAAGAAAAGTGGAATTAACAGTGAGTGCAAAGGCCCTGTGGTGGGTGTGAGGCTGCCCTACTGACTTCTCAAGGTCTGTTTGGATTCTGACCACAAGCAGGCTCTTAATCCCTTACCCAGTAGCTTCCAAAGCTATTCCTACACTGCAGGGTACCCATGGAGAAGCTGGCTGTCTCAGTTGGCATTACTACCACTGTGATGAAACACCATGACCAAGCAACTTGGGGAGGAAAGGGTTTACTTGGCTTAGGCTTCCACATCACAGTTCATCATCAAAGAGAGTCAAGAGAAACCTGGAGGCAGAAGCTGATGTAGAAGCCATGAAGGAGTGCTACTTACTGGCTTGCTCCTCACAGCTTGCTCAGCCTGTTCCTTTCCTTCTTTCCTTCTTCCCTTCTTTCCTTCTTTCCTTCCTTCCTTCCTTCCTTCCTTCCTTACTTACTTACTTACTTCCTTCCTTTCCTTCTTTCTACTTATTTTATTTCATTATCATAATTTTTTACTGATTATTCACATAATGAACTGCACATAATGCACCCAGATTACCCTTGCTTTCTAGACCCCCCAGGTCCCCACCCTTTTATCCTCCTTCTCTTTAAAAAACAAAAAAGATTTTCTAAAAAAAAGTCCAATTTGTGTTGTCTATATAGTAATTGGAGCATGATCAAACTCCTGGTGGCCAGCCCCTTAAAGAAAAGTGAGTCCTTTACTGCCAGTAGCCGTCTATAGTGGCTTCAGCATCCTTACCACAATTTTTAAGAGTTCTCTTCAATGGCTTCCTGGCTAGGTCATTACTTCTTTTTAGGAGGGAGCAATTTGTCATAGAAGCCTTCTCTGCCCTTCTTTCTCAGCTGTGAGTCTGCAATCATCAATACCACTGCAGAAGAAGCTCCCATGTCCTTCACAGCCAGCAGGAGCATGGATCATAGACTACCACATGAGATCTACTGATAGCAAGGGCCACGGACATTCATCTGGCCACTGGCATCAGCACATGCCACGGAGCTCAGCATGGTTTCTGGTGGCAGTACAAGCCACGAACACCAACATGGTCTCCAGTGGCAGCCCAGCCCACAGACATCAATTCAGCCCCCAGCTGGAAAAGGACCATGGACCCCCAACATGACCCTTGTCAGCAGCACAGACCACAGACATCTGCATGGCCTTTGGTGGTAACGTAGGGCATAGACATTAACATGGTCCCCAGTGTAGCACAGGCCATGGGTGCAGACATGACTCCCAGTGCAGCACAGAGCATGGCCTTAGGTGGTAGCTCAGGCTACTCACATTTGCATGGTCCCCAGAGGCATCATAGCTCATGGACCTCAACATGTCAGCCTGCTTTTTATAGAAAACTCAGGACCACCTGCCCAGGGATGACATCAACCACAATGGGCTGGGCTCTTGCCATCAATCACTACTTAAGAAAATGTGTGCAGGCTTGCCTACAGCTCAATCTTATGGAAACATGTTCTTATTTGAGGTCCCCTCCTTTCAGATGACTTTAGCCTGTGTCAAGTTGGCATAAACTATAGAGTACAGTGGCCATCTCCTCAGTCACAAGCAGCAGAGAGCTTTCATCATGAGGGAACATGGTTCAGCTCCAGACGAGCCAGCAATTCCTCTTCCAGCAACAAGCTCTTCTGTCTTTGGGAATGCCCGTCAGACCCAGGCTGCCAGTGCATTGACATGAATGTGTTATCTGTCTCTCTACCCCCCTCCCCCAATCTTAGGGTTACTATCGCTGTGATGAGCACTATGATCAAAAGCAACTTGGGGAGGAAAGGGTTTATTTCACTCATAGCTCCATGAAACAGTTCATCATCAAAAGCAGTGAGAGCAGAAACCTGGAGGCAGGAGCTGATGCCAGGCCATGGTGGAGTGCTGCTGACTGGTTTGCTCCTCATAGCTTACTCAGTCTGCTTCATTATTATTATTATTATTATATTTTATATGCTCAGCCCAGGGAGTGGCACTATTAAAAGGTGTGGCCTTGTTGGAGTAGGTGTGTCACTGTGGGCATGGGCTTAAGACCCTCATCCTAGCTGCTTGGAAGTCAGTATTCTGCTAGCAGCCTTCAGATGAAGATGTAGAACTCTCAGCTCCTCCTGCACTGTGCCTGCCTGGATGCTGCCATGTTCTTGCCTTGATATTAATGCACTGAATCTCTGAACCTGTAAGCCAGCCCCAATTAAATGTTGTCTTTACAAGAGTTGCCTTGGTCATGGTGTCTGTTCACAGCAGTAAAACCCTAAGACTACTATTATTATTTCTTTTTTTTAAGATTAAATTTCTTTAAAGATTATTTAAATCTTTAAAGATTCTTTAAAGATTATTTCTTTTTTTTAAAGATTAAAGAGCACACCAGTGCTCTCTTCAGACACACCAGAAGAAGGATCAGATCCCATTACAGATGGTTGTGAGCCACCATGTGGTTGCTGGGAATTGAACTCAGGACCTCTGGAAGAGCAGTTGGTGCTCTTAAACCGCTGAGCCATCTCTCCAGCCCCCTGTTCCCCTTTTTTTTCTGCTTTGTTATTGAACCCAGAACCACTTGGCCAGAAGTGGCCTCATGGACATGAGTAGGGCCCTCTCATCAATCGCTAATTAAGAAAATGTCCTACTGGATTGCCTACAACCCAAGCTTATGGGGGCATTTTCTCAATCAAGGCTCCCTCCTCTCCAGTGACTCTCACTTGCGTCCAGCCAACATAAATCTAACTAGCATGCTCCACATACACACCCCACATATTCAGCTAACATGAAGCTAACTGGCATGCTCCACATACGCACCCCACCTGTCACCATGAAGCAAGAGACCAAAGTGAAGAGTGAGGTGAGCACGGCCTCACACTGAGGCTGAAAAATTAGAAAACAAGAAAAACAAGTTGGTGAAGATAAGGCTGACTTCTACCCAAGGCTGGAACTGATTAGGGGCCGCTGAGGTAGGGACACAAGTATCTAGAGAGCCTGCAGATGACCTATGGCTCATTACAACACCAAAATGCACACGCACACCCTGGGTGGAGGTTTAATACGCTATTCAGGTGGTAGATTCCTGCTCCTTCCCAGAGAGTGTGAAAAGCCATAGCTAGTTGGGATGCTGACCCAAGCCTCCTCTAGCTCCACAATCATCTGAGACACAGCACTAAGTGGCCTCCATATTGGAGATCCTCCCCTTACCTCCCAGGACCGAACAAAACCTCCTCAAGGCCAGGTCTTTTCAGCACTTGCCTGGGGCCCCCTTAATCATGATTCCTGCTGTTCTTGGACTACTACCTCACACATGGCACCTCTAGAAGCTGCCCAAGAAGAGGATCCTGGGTCTCAAGTGTCAGTCCAGCTCCTTAGGACAGTCCCTTCTTTTCTCTGCCTCCCAGGAGCCTGGGGTTGTTTGGTGACCCCTTCCCAGGGCTTCCTGCTAAAGGGACAGATCAGCTGTCGGTCCTGTGGCTGCGGGAGCCGGCCTGAGGTGATCAGCAAGCAACATTATTATCATTACTCTGCTAATTAATTCCCAGCTCATTACATTTCCTGTGGCTAATTTGTACCCGGCTGATTTGATTAAACTCATCTCTATGCTAATAAATGTGTTTTCCATTTGTTTTAGTGGCTGAAGGAAGTGGGTTTGATATTTACATATTTTTGACGTTTATCAGTAAAATCACAGCATCTGAATTAATTTCTCTCTGATTTGTAGGTTTGTAGAAAAGATCTTAAGTCAGGCAGGCCTCCTATTCTCTTTGCTCAGACATCCCTCCTGGTATGGGGTCTCTTCTGCAATGGGCCATTCTGGGAGGGTGTCTCTGGGATAGAAATGTCAACCTTGACTCTCTGCTGAGAAGCAGCTGTGTTTGAGGAAGAGTATAAAGCCCACAGTCACATTCCATCAGGCCTGGCCTGAGCACCTGAGTAGCTGGGAACAATTTCCTACAGCAGCCTCATCTTGGCTGAGGGTGTCCACTGCCCACTTCCGTAGACAAGAGTCAGGGACAGGAGTTCACTGGTCCTCCTTCAGTGTCCTCCGTGCCTATGAAGTGGCTGCAGGACACAGCTCCTTCCTGTTGACCTACTCCATGCAGTCACTCTCTGGAACTGCCACTCCTGAGCCTGCCGTGCCCAGAGAAGAACTGAGGAACGAGACCATTTTAAAGTCATTGTTTGTCACAGGGAGTGCGCAGGGGCAGGATGGGGGATACAGGGGCAGGCAGGGTGAGTCAGGGAGAGGCAGAGGGATGCAGGGAAGGCAGGAAGCGCGGGAAGCACCTGTTCATGGCTGCCAACCCTTAGTGTGAACGTCTGCTCCTCTCTCTACCACCACCTGTCCACCTCACATTTCCACTAGACATGTTCTGTTCAAGGTCCTTTTGATAGCTTCTCCTTGGCAGTGCAAAGACTCCCAGCTGTCGGTTTTGGCTTTCTACAGCAGAAAGTGATGCTGACCAGCTTCCCTGGGCCTTCTCTGCTGGGGACCTTGCCTGAGAAAGGTCAAGAAGGCCTTCTATCTCAATTCACCCCAGAGTTTCCCAGACCTAACTGCCTGGTAAGCTACAACCAGTCAACCTGTGTACCCGGGAATAAGGGTGTAAGAGTTCAGGGCAACCATGTAAGTGGAGAGGGGTGGAACCTTTGGCTTCTCACACTTGATATGGGACCCAACCTGGAGACTCAAGTTGACTTATTTTTGGACAGGAAAAACCTTCAAGGGAGTAGTTACAAAGGGAAGCAGGGGGTCAGAGGCCTGTGTGAAAATGCAAAAGCCAGTGGAGCCAGGGCTTTATGGAAGGTCTTGCCGGGGATGATGGGAGATTAGAGAGTAAGCGTTGAACTGCCAGGAGTCGAGTGGTGCTGGTGACTTCCAGGTACAGGGAGAACTTAGTCAAGACAGACATACATATCCAGAATCCCTCCCTACAAGGATGGAAGGGGGCAGAGAGTAGATGGGGAAGAAGATAGGGTGGTAGAGAGGGCCAAGAGGGTGTGTCCTGGACCGAGGTCCTGGGCAGGGCTGGGAGGAGCAGGGCTGGGGAAGAGGTTAAGTGGAGCCCTGATGTCAGAGCCAAGAATTAAGACAGTATGTGAAAGTCAGCTGAAGCCGGGCAGTGGTGGCCCATGCCTTTAATCCCAGCACTTGGGAGGCAGAGAAAGGTGGATTTCTGAGTTCGAGGCCAGTTTGGACTACGGAGTGAGTTCCAGGACAGCCAGGGCTACACAGAGAAACCCTGTCTCGAAAAAAAAAAACA
>NW_022196897.1:167357545-167374326 GCF_008632895.1 Mastomys coucha | reverse complement strand
AGAGAAAGGAAGGAAGGAAGGAAGGAAGGAAGGAAGGAAGGAAGGAAGGAAGGAAGGAAGGAAGCAAGGAAGGAAGGAAGGGAGAAAGAAGGTCAGTTGAGTCAGTGGATCTTCTTAGCCCTTCCTAGGCCAAACCCCTAGAAAGGAGGGAGGTCCACAAAGGTAGAAATGAAAGCCAAAGCCAGCAGATGGGAATCTCTGCACTGATAAGGAGGGAACTGTCAGGACCCCAAACTAATCCAGAGGCCTCGGGCAAGGCCTCGAATGGCAGAGATTCAGGATACCCTGGAACAGACTTCCATGATCCAGCTGCGCAGCATTAAGCACTTTCTTGGGATCCTTCTACAGGGACAGGTTTAGGTTAGGGGAAAGTCCTACATTTCCTGTGGTGTCCTTGAGCCTGGAGATCTGGCCAGGCCTGGCCCCTGCTGCCCAGAAGAGGAAGTTAGGACAACCCTGAGTGGCTGACTCCATACTCTTCTACAGAAGGGAGCTGTGCATCTGACCCCTACCCCACCCCCAATTCTGATAGGGGTGGAATAAGAGAGACCTCTGAGACATTTGTGGTGAGAATTCTGAGTCTGACCTCGAGGAGAGAGGATGTTAACGTAGTCCATGACCGAGCTCTGACTGAATGAGCTCTAGTTCACAGGTGCTTTACAGATGAGGAAACTGGGAAGTCAATAAACCGGATCATCTCTGCTTCTAGGGGTCACACCCTCCTAACAACACACACCTGCTTTTAGCCATATTCAGTCAGGGCCTCCAGCCTGTGCTTCCTGCTAGGCTAACTTCCTCCATCAAGCCTCCCTACCTGGCTCCAAATCTGCATACCTGTGCTTTGCCAACCAGGTTTGATGGCCCTGAACTAAGCTCCACCTGGCCTACCCTGGCCCATCCTCACACTTATCAGCCCCCTTCCAAAGATGAGAACCAAGGAACACAGTCATGACAACAGGACATGGGGCATGTAAAATATACTCAACCAATGGGAGCGCCATAGCCAGACAACAAAACCATCTTCTGCATCATAGTCTGGCCCTGCTTCCAAAAAATAGGGTAAGTTTCAGGTATGTGCACATGACTTTATGTTGACATCAAGAAAAATGGAGACAGGCGTTTGACTGAATCTCTTGTTTCACTCAGAAGGATGAGGAAAGGAGGGAAGCAACTTAGTCCCTGAGAAGTTACTTTTCACAAATTGGTGTTAAGACTAGTTGGGCAGCCAGAAAGTGTGGGCTCCTCCTCAGGCTAGTAGAATCTGGGGATACACCTGACATCCAGTTATATATCTACTCCATGCATTTGCCTGGATCGAAACCCCAGAGTGTGTTAGAAATTGCAAGTTGGTTCTTCTCTCATAGAACCAACAGATGAAGGATCTCCCTCTGCTGTGGAAAGGAGCGAGGGAGAAAGAAGGAGACGGAGAAGAAAGGAATCAAGCAAGACTTGAGGTTAGAAGAAAGGCGCGTTACCAAACTCATGGACAGTATCAGCCCTGTGCATCACAGCCAGTGAGGCCTCTTGGTGTTTCTGACAGAGGAAGGCTGGGAGAGTGTTGTCAGCACCTTTTGAGAGGGTCCCCCAAGCACACATGGTACACAAGACTGATGTCCCAGCACTGAGAACAATAGATAAGACCAGCTCACTAGCCTCAGACTGGTGAGCACAAGGCCCCCCGCTCCCAATTCGACTCCAGTCCCCACCCCTGCTCTCTACAGGCAGAGCTGGGAGGCAAGACAGTTATACCTATCTTTGCCAGCAGCCCAGCAGGGATGTCAGGACAATATGCCAGGTCCAGCCTGTCTCCTGTGCTCCCTGGGAGCTGGTTCTTCTCCCTCAGGGCTTTTAGCCACATGCCTCTGATAAGAACTCATGATGACACTTAGGTTCCCGAGGAGCAGACTCTCTGAATCACACATTTTAACTAACCTCTGATCAGCAGCTTTGAAAGTCAGGAATGTGTGCACAGAGCAGGCCTGCAGCCCTCAGAAGCTGATGTGCCCTCTAGCTGCCATGTCTGTTGGTTGCATGGAGCTTGGTCCACTTCCTGGTCTACTTCAGCCCCTCTTGAGTGGTGTTGGGTCAAAACCTGCAAGTAGAAAGCACTGCCACTGTGTGTCTGGGACTGAGTAAGGGGTTTGGCCATCATCAACATGTTTTTATTTGTCTCTTGCAGCAGGAAAGTTGAGGGCTTAGATGATGGCTATGTTGCCAATAGGTACACTAGATGGGGGTGGCTGGGGCAGGTGCTGGCCCAGGAAGCCTACCAGTGTTCCTTGTGCTGTCCACAGGCATGTTACCAGATACCTGCTAGCTAGCTGCCTTATGGTTAAGAGACAAGCAGGCCAGTTGCTCTATCCACAGTCAAAGTGAGAGGGCCCATACTGGGGGAAGATATTACCTGGTTGAATCAGATAGCCCATGGAGACATTAGCTCTGGGTCTAGGGTCTTTTTCTGGGGTGACTTTCCTCTCCCTACCTAAAAGATATCAGTCGGCTCAGGGACTCTGCAATCACCATAGACTATTTTGGTCTTATCCAGCCCAGAACCCAACCTTGATGCCCTCTCTCTTCTGTTCTTCATGAAATTTCAGGTGCTGAATTTTCTCAGTGTGTACACACCCCAAGCATACCACCTTATCCTGTCTAGATGGTCATCAGTGTGTGCACGACCCAAGAACACCACCTTACTCTGTCTAGATGATCAGTTTTACTTACTGCCTTCTTTACTTACTGCCTGATCCCTAGACAGTGATTCCTTGTTTTCTCAGAGAGGCAAGAGGGATGTAGATCTCCTTCTGGGCAGGGGACAGCTAAGAACCTACTGTGGCTAAGAGCATGTGCCTTGCCCACGCCAGCTATTTCTGTAGGTGTGTTTCATTTTGTCTTGTTTCCTGTGTGGCTCCATGCAAGACCCCATTCCTGGACTTTAATGCTAAGATCACCTCCAGAACTATACAGTCAGGGCTGGGTGCAGAGAGGAAACGGGTAAAAGTACAGAGAGACCCAGGAGGCAGTGGGAAGATGGATAAAGATCATGAATTTTACTCCAGTCTTGGCTTACACATCTGATGCCAGTTCCACACACCACAGCCTGCTTCATGAGGGACTTCAGGACCCAGATACAGTCATGGAAAGGACTGTATGGCCATTGAAGAGGCAGGCAGCGAGGGTTGTAGTCCCACCTCTGACAAGTGTACAGGAGAAACACTACAATGGCGCAGAACCCCCAAAAGGTCAGGCCTGTGGCTCCACCTCTTGCTTAACACTTTAAACCAGCACAAACTGAGCAAAGAATTAAATCACAATGGATATTCATGGCCAGCCTTGGTGCTGAGCATTAGTTTTCTTAAAGGAACAGAGAGTCTGGTCATATGCCTGCTTCAGAACTTGGGATGTGGTGTTGGGCTTCACCAGGAAGACAGTATCCACACTACCCTGGAGGCCCAGAGCCTTGGGAGACCAGACATAAAATGAAGTCCTAGCCTAAAACATCTTTACCCAGGGTCTGTCAGACCCAGATGCCTCAAGGGAAACCACTGGGAATGTGTCCACTCTAGTGCCCTCCTCCTTGCTTCTGAAACCTGTCCAGCCTAGGACCCAGCAACAAGAGCCCAGATGTTGCCCAGATGCGCACCCATGAATGGCTTCACTCTCAGTCACAGTGATTCCCACTGAATACTCAACTACAAACCAAAAAGAAAGAGAAAGATATTTGTTGACAGCCAGGTTCATCTGATCCCAGCTAATCAGTTAACAGAGTCTGAGACCTGAGTTTGGGTCAGGGGCTTGGAGTGAACATTTCTTATGCTAAGTGCCAAAGAAGACAACATCTGAAAGTTCATGAGCAAGACCATCTCAACTAAAACTCAGCCTGAAATGACAAATCCTCAACTGTCAAATACCAACACCACAGCTAGATGACAGAACACAGAAAGCCGCATCTCCACCACTGCGGCCATTGTCTAAAGCATGACTTAAGGAGAGAGAGCCTTTGTGTGCTGGTTATGTGTGTGGTCAAGAGTGTAACACACCTGTCTGCCTCTCAGAGACTGGATGTTCCTGACTTGTTAGGCACCAAAGAAGCCACAAAGGCAAAAGAACCAAGTGAGCTGCAATGGCTTCAAGCAGGCAGGCCTCTAGGAGGACATCAGTGTTACCCCTGTGTCTTCTGTGCCACCTTTTGCTTGCACAGGAACACAGAAACCAGGGCTAGCTTCAGATTGGGCCTCAAGGTGGGTGTACATGCCTGCCTCCTCCTGCTAGTGGTAGGATTTTGTATACAGACTTCAGACTACTGAAGCATTTTTATCCATGAAAGTCAGAGCTTGCAAATAGTTGAGGATTATTGAGTTGTTTTGGTTCTGAGATCGAGGGAAGGAATCAGAACCTGGGCTGGAGAACTTCCCCAGCCTCACATTTGCTGCAAACCTTCTCCAGCTGCAGATGACCATTACTAGTGACTGATGGGAGGACCCAAGAGAGCAGTCACCTTTCAAGACTGGACCCTGGCATGAATGGGGGAGAACACAGAGCTTCCATGCCAGCACTGGGCACCTCGGTCCTGGTGGCACTTCAGTTCTTCCTGCTGAGATAACACTGTCTCCATAGGGTAAGAGATTATGCTTCCAACAACAGAGGACACGTACACACTACAGAGGCGCAGAAGGATAACCCAAATCATGGGCAGGTTTCAAAACCTAGGTCACCTCTCTCTCTTGTGTCCCAGATGCTGCTGGGGAGGAAGATTTCAAAGATGGGGCTGATGCCATCCTGAGTTCCTGATATGGCCTGACTTCTCCCTGATCTGGCCACATAGCTGGCCCTATATTCTTTCCGAATGGCTCTTTTGTAAATTGTTTGTCCCTCCCTCTTGTGATGGACAGGTAAGTTGCCCAACCACACCAGGGTGGACATTATAAACACAGAGTTTGGTAGTGGGAGCTGTGGACTCTAATTTTGAAAACTGAATCTGCTCAAGAAATGGTTCTGAATGAGAAACTGTCTCTAGTTATACCACTAGGTGGCTGTATATTTGGGAAGCCCGATAAAGTACTTAAAAACATTTCTCCTAGCTGCTAAATTCAGCAATATCAAACATGCTGCAAACACCAAGGAAACAGCATTGATGTCTAGTGGCCAGCCCTGGGAGTCCTCCTTGCCCAGTGGCCAGCCCTGGGAGTCCTCCCTGCCCAGTGGCCAGCCCTGGGAGTCCTCCCTGCCCAGTGATCAGCCCTGGGAGTCCTCCTTGCCCAGTGGCTAGCCCTGGGAGTCCTCCCTGCCCAGTGTCCAGCCCTGAAAGTCCTCCTTGCCCGGTGCAGGCCTGGAAGTCCTCTCTGTCCAGTGCAGGCCTGGGATCTCCCTTCTGTTTAAAAGAAAGCTGGGGCATATATAGGCTGACAGCCACTGAGCAGTAAACGATGTAGGTCCTTGACTTCCCTGAGTGGGAGAGTTCCTTAATACTAGTTTTGTTACCTCACTGGTCTTCCAGAAACTTCTGTTTCTACTCCCACCTCACCTCTCCTGGCCACTAGGCCAGCCTTGATGTCTAATCTGCTTAGGGGTACAGAAGTTAGTTTAAGCCCCTGGGCCTACAGACCCAATGTCTTCCACTATGACTGAGGTTCCCTCTTAGTTTCTTTCCCTCTTAGTTTCTACCTGTGGGATGGTTGAGCTGTTTATTCCCAGAAACAAAGTAGTACATTTAGGAGACACCTCACAGTGCTGAATTTGACTGCCACTTCTTAGATAAAATACCAAAGGCATAGATAACAAAACACAAATTCTGTTTCCAGTCAGACATCATTGCGTGCACAGGCACTTATACTAATAATCCCAGTATCAAGGAGAGTCAGCCAGGCTACACAGTGAGACACTAGCTCAAGAAAAAAAAAAGAGATAAAAAGATGCTATCAACATGACAAGAAGAGGAGCCACATCTTCCATGTTATAGGAACAGCTATAACATAGAAAAAACTCGAATAGACACAGTGGGGGGAAAGCTCATGAAAAGATGTCCATCCCTCACCCTTAAGAAATGCATCCAGTGCTGGGTGGTGGTGGTGCACGCCTTTAATCCCAGCACTTGGGAGGCAAGGGCAGGCGGATTTCTGAGTTTGAGGCCAGCCTGGTCTCCAGAGTGAGTTCCAGGACAGCCAGGGCTACACAGAGAAACCTTGTCTAAAAAAAAAAAAAAAAATTGCATTGACTGGCGAGATGGCTCAGCAGGTAAGAGCACTGACTGCTCTTCCGAAGGTCCTGAGTTCGGATTCCAGCAACCACATGGTGGCTCACAACTACCCATAATAAGATCTGATGCCCTCTTATGGTGCGTCTGAAGACAGCTACAGTGAATTACGAGCAAGCAGGCCCGAGCAAGAGGGGCTGGAGGGAGCGGGGCCAGAGGGAGCAGGGCCAGCAGAGGTCCTGAGTTCAACTCCCAGCAGCCACACACATGATAGCTCACAGCCATCTATACAGCTACAGTGTACTCATACATATAAAATAAATAAAATAAATCAAAAAGAAAAAGAAAAAAGAAATCCATCCAAAGCCTACAAGATGTGACCTCCATCCTCAAAGATGGTGACCACCAAAAGACTGGGGAAATGCTTGGTACCTGGAGAATGTGACTACAAAGATTTAAAATGGTGCAGCCACTGTGGAAGGCAGTCTGGAGATTCTCCCCCACCAAATTTTTAAAAATATATAAAAATGGAAGCAATTCCACTTCAAGGTAGAACCAGAAACAACTGAGAGCAGGGTCCCGAGAAAGTATTTTCAAGCTTCGATTCCTAAAAGCATACGAAAGCTAAATATGGAAGCAGCAGGGCTCCACAGGCCAGTGAATGCAGAAGCAAAATGGGCTCTATCCACACAATGGAAGATGATTCAGTCTCAGAAAGGGAGTTCTGAGACCCACTGTAATTGGGGTAAACCTGAGAGCATTATGGTAAATGAGGTAAGCCAGTCACAGAAGGGTAACGCAGTCTGAGTCCTATGTGGGAGGCCCCCAGAGTGGTCAGATCCATAGCACCAGAGTAGAGTGGTAGATTCCAGTGTCTGACAGCAGATTCAAGGGTTGGGAGACAGTCTCCGTATGGGAAAGCAAGAGTCTGGAGGAGTGTGTACCATTTGGATCATCCTACGAATGATCTTGGCAGCACTGAGCTAGGGTGGTTCTAGGAATCCAAGAGTTTCCTGCAACCCCCTGGACCCTTAGTTCCTGTCCAAATGTTGCTCATTTTCTCTTCTCACAAAGGTCCCCAAACTACTGTAAGCACCTCAGCCAGACAGGCTGTCTGCAAAGGACCACAGAGAGCAGAGTAACCTGTCATGAGGCATGACTGCCTGGCCAGACTGAGCTATGTCTCAGGCCAAAGTGCCCTCACCCTGCATATGATCTCACCCTGGGCTGATGTACTCACCCATCCCAAAAAATCTTAAAGGCAGCTCAGACCCCACTTTCTCCAGAGCTCTGAGGCAGGAAGTGGAGGAGAGGCAGAGAACTCACACTGTGTGATGTGCCCCACCTGACTTGGTTATCTGTGCTGCTACATGGTGGGCACCCGAAAAACAGGACAAGGAGGCTCCAGATGTCCCAGGAAGGGAAAGGGTGAACAGAATGTGACTGTCTGTATGTCTGTCCGTCTGTCTGTCCATCCATCCATCCATCTATCTCTCCAAACAAGTGTAAAGACACAAGTCACTTGGAAAGGAATAATTCATTCTTTGTTAAAGGCATTCAGTGGCTCCCCTGTGGAGTCTTTGAGAGAAGAACGTCACTGGCTGTCCACTGGCTGTGACAGACTTAGCTTCCCAACTTAAGATCCCAACTGGTCTTCAAAATCACCTCTGTCCCAAGCTATCAAAAGCTATGACCTTCTCACACTTCACAAAATGCCATCTGGAAGAAGCCCCTGGCATGCTCCTTGCCACTGTGAGCTCAGATGATTTCATCAAGCTTTCAAGGATCAAGACCCCTTAACGATGCAAGAATTAATTGGAGGTTAGGAGCTGGAGTACCTTTAGAACATACATGGGGTATGCATTGGCATGCTGAAGAGATCATACAGCCAGACCTGATGCCACTATCTACCCCACCACACACACTTTCCCAGGATGCCACAGACATGGTCCTAGTTCCCCTAACCAGATGTGCTAGCCCTAGCTCCATCAGGTGAGCCTCTAATGTCAGTACCCAGATCAACAGAGGAATGGGCCAGCCAGATGACGATCAGGTGACCAGTGACCTAAACATCTACCAAAGGCATTTGGGGCTGGGGCTGGTGCACATGGTAGGCAGTGACACATTCCATCTATCTATCTATCTATCTATCTATCTATCTATCTATCTATCTATCTATCTATCTCTATAGACAGAGTTTCTCTGTGTAGTTCAGGATGTCTTGGACCTCATGTTGTAGACCAGGCTGGCCTTGAACTCAGAGATCCACCTGCCTGGGTTTAAAAGCATGTGCCACCACTGCCTGGCTCCACTGACACATTCTTAAAGTCTTTTTTCAGGAACCAGATGAAAGTGAGGGGCCATTGACATCAAGAATGTCCTCATTGGAGCAGAACCCACTCAGAAAGAAAGGCCAGGACAGTGTTTCCACAAGCTACAAAGGTTTGTCTTGTTTTAAAACAAATGCCTTTTAGACATGTAAAAATAGCTTTGTCAGGAACCTCAATATATCCAAGGCTGTACTGGATAACCTGAACCCAGTGATGTCGCTTATTCAAGGTAACCAGACACAGTCCTAGAACCCCAAGACACCCACTAGACAGTATATAAGAGAGACTAAGAGCAATGCTCTGTTCTGCACACTTCGGGAGATGCCACCTTGATCTGCCCTGTGGCTGGAGAGTCTCCCCCAGCATCCTGACCCTCAAATCAGAAACTACTGTTAGAGACTGGACCTGACCTCCAGCTAAGACATAAGCAGCCTTGGGGAGAACCTTAGCTAGGAATCTAGAGTGTGAACATTGGGGGATGACACTCAGCATAATAAAATATAACTTTTGTTATACTGAGTGTATCTGCCTTCTTGCTTACAACACCCCAGGTGCACACGCTTGTTGCATTCGTACTCAAGACTGCATCTGTCTTAGAGGAGACAAACATACCTCCATATGAACAACTGAATCACTCTTGCCTGGCTCTACATGTTCCCTAAAACAGCTTCTGCTAAAGAGGTTGAGTGAAGCAGGCACATGAATGCCCTCCTGCTCTCTAAAAACCTGTGGATGCATATCTAGCTTCAACACCAATGTCTGGATGAACCTGCTGGTTTCAGTTACAACGGAGAGGGTACAACCAGTGGTGGTACTGAAGTGGATTGAGGTCTACTGAGTCACTTGTGGAAAACAAGGGAGGCTGAGGCTGTGGACAGGCCACTAAGCTGGCCCCAACCGGGTTGCTATGGCTCAACTGTAACAGCCTGGCCTCCCACACTAGGGACCCAGGACCAAGCCCTGCCAATCTGTGTAAGAATATGCACAGAGTATGTGCACACAGCACAGACATACATGCATATGTATGCACACAGTACTCTGTCCTTACTCCCAAAGGTCCATGAGGACTGGGACACAGAAAAGGGTTGGGTCCAAAGCCTATACTTCAGGTAGCTTCTAGGTCCTGATAAGCTGTACAAGAACTCTGTCCCAATCCATGATGTCTAGGATAGTTAGAATGTTAGAGCCATTGGCATCATCATGAGAACATGCTCAGTGTGGGTAACTGATGAGCGTAGGTACTGCCTCCTTGTCTCTCCCTGGATACTTCTCCTTCTTCACCAGATGAAGTCCTTGAGTGGGACAAAAGCCACAGGGATGTTTCTTCTTCCTGTAATGATGGAGGTCAACCACAAAGCAGAGGAAGAAATTTCAGAGAATAAATGAGCCAGAGACTGAAGTCAAAGGAAACATTGTAGCTATAACCTTGGAGGATTGCTTGGTCCGGTACAGAGCGGGGGAATCTTGGTTTTAAAAACCACTGATGCTTCCTTTACAGGATCAGAAAGACACAGGTCTCTGCTGTGTTGAATGAAGAAATGATTGTGTGGATGAACCAGTGTACAAATGAATAAGTGAACAAATTAGTGGATGAATGAATTACTGAGCCAGTAGATAAAGGAGAGAGTGAGAACTAGGAATCCTAACAGCTGAGTCCATTTTGGGGTCATCATGACCTGAGGCAAAGAATGGACTTTGCCAAGGACTTGAGAGACTGGGACCAGTAATGAGCTCTCTACCAGCCCAAAGGCAGAACACTCCTGTGTGCCCAGCCCACATGCTATTATGGTGATGCTCCTTCTCATCCATGTGGACACAGCAGTTAATAGCTATCATCCACCTGCGGTCATCCCTTACAGGGCTTTGGGGAACACACAAAGACCCCAAAATTTAAGGTATAACCTCTCTCCAGGCTCACTAATCCCTTCCTCCACACCAGTAGCTGGCCCACTGCTGCCCTCTGCTGGCTAGCCTAGCCTAGCCCAGAAAGGGAAGGGAGGGGACCACAGAGCCAATCTAGAGCAGTATCAGATCCCTTGCTTCATGAGCCAGTTGCTAGGGTGACAGACAGCCTGAAGGGCCCTCTGGTAGGCAGGGAATGCCATCATCCTTCTTCCACAGGAGCCAGATTCCTCACACTAGGCCTCCTCAGAGCAGCCCATGTGACCACTCCCCCGCCCAGGCCTAGGGAAGGAGAAAACACACACAAAAGGCTATGCCACCCACTGCTCAGGGAGGATAGGCCCCTAGCACTTAGACCCTGGCTCTGCTAGAGATGTAGGTCTCTATTCTTACATCACTGGTCAAGGTTCCCAAAGTACTCTTGCAGGCCATAGCCTTATAAATGAGACATGGATGGTACCCCTGTCACTTGTGTTCCTGGAATCTGTGAGTTTAGCCAAGAGCAGGAGTAAAAGGCTCCTTCTTGGAGCCCAACACCTCAGGCTTGTCTCAAGTTGCTGGTGCAGGAACCTGTAGAGAAGGGGAGGCAGCTGACCCTGGCCACCATCTGCATGAAGTCAGTAGTTGGGGCCCAGTGGCTCAGCCTTCCCCAGCACTGAGCATTAAACTTTCAGGGACCAGCCACTGCTGGCAAACTCCACAATCTGCTGCTCAGAACCTTAGGGAAAACACCAGCCACATGTGGAGCCTCATTGTAAGCCATCGATGACTACCAACTTGCCAGGCAGTGGTTATACCTGCCCCATCGGTTGCCAGCAGAAGATGGGCAGGAAACAAACAGGAGAGACAAGACCTATTGGTACTCACCTGGCCTACCAAGGAGCCAGAGCTTCCAGCAAAGTGAGACCATGACCATGGCCTCTGTGCTGGTAGCTGCTACCCTGAGGACTGAAGAAGCCTCTAATTCAGGGACTACCCCTCAGTAGGAAGCTCAGGGAGATTTCCCTTAGAGTCATTTGTTTCTTCAACAAGCTTATTCCTATGCCACCAGCCGTCACTTCATGTAAACAAACACAACCACTGACTCTAAATGAAGCTGTTTGCGTGTGAATTAATACATCATATTCTCTAACGAAACAGAATTATTTGTCTCAGGAGGAATCAGGTTAAGTCTGGTGTGGGGGAGGGGGTACCTAGCTGTGTCATTTCATTTGCATATGCAAATTACTCAGCTCTCAATTAAAGGCTTGTGTGTCAGCAAATGAGACTAATTAGATTTATTTATCTATGATAATCAGCTTCTCACAAACAAAATAGATCACCCTTTCAATGATGCTGGACAAAGCATACACCAGGGAGGACTTGCCTGATGGGACCCAGGCTGGGGAGGAGGCACTGCTTAGAGGGGTGTGGTTGCTGTAGGTGGTCCATGATGCTTTGACTGGTCTCCCTAGGCCATTCATCCTAGCTGAAGGAATGTCCCAGCAGGATTGCATAGCTATCCTCACTCAATCTCTTCCCTCTACTCCAGCCACAGCAGGGTGCAAAAAATGGAATCAAGATGCATAGCTTCAGCCCTACAAAGAGCAGCAGGAGATGGGGCCATCTGAGTGTTTGAAGAGCCAAAGAAAAATCAATGAGATGAGCACTACCTTTAGAGAGGGCAGAACAGAGCTGGCATTCAGGGGACTCCACACCAGAGTCTCAGCCCATGGACTCTGGTGCTAGGTACTGCTATGGGCCTTGGCCCAATCCTCAAATGTTTCTAGACTTCAGAGGCAGGGCCTTTGGAGGGAATCACCAGAACACACACATCTTGTACTTGAGGCTATAGACACTAGCTCCATGAAGAGGCAGCCATACTGTAGGAGGATGGAGATACAGCTACGGCCACTAAGGTCTCTGCTCCACTTATCCCTGCTTCTTGCTGGGTCTTTCACGCTCTGGGCTCTGTCTCTCATCTCTGTTCCTTACTCTGCAAAGGCCTGTGTGGAACACCGACCCTCATTGCTGCCTGTTCCTAAACTTGGTGACACTTCCTAGCATGTGTCAATGTTTGTGACAAAGAAATAAACCCATTGGCAGAAGGAAGTAGTCCTGCCCACCCAGCCTGAGTCCCTGGAGGCACCACTTCCTGCATAAGAGTCAAATGCCCTAAGCCATGAAGGGGAAAAGTCTTGGAGTGCCTGCAGGGTTCCTGGAGCAGCTTGATCATGATCTTATCTGGAATTCAGGCCCATCTCCCTTCAGGTACCTACCCACAGCACTAGTTGAATGGGGATATCAAAAACCTCAGTGTCTGTCTGTCAAGCTTGTGGTGGAGCTGACATTTAGGGAAACATTTATAATTAAATTGCCTCTTGAAGCCTTAGGTAGTTCAGAGACCCCATGGGCTGCCAGCAACAGTCACACAATTCTCAGGAAGCTGCCCTCTCTGCTTCCTGAAGTAACTTCTATAACTTGGCAAGGCTCTACATGGAGCACTGTCTATCAATGCCATGAAGACTCAAGGGACAAGTACTTGTGGGACTCTGAAGTAGTAGAACAGTTAACTGGGCCAAGATGGAGACAGGATCAAAGCCCAAAAAAGGTATAGAAGTTGGGCATGGTGGTACACACTTGTAACCCCAGGAGACTCAGGAGGTAGTTTTCTATGAGTTTGAAGCATGCCTGTTCTACATAATGAGTTTCAAGTTAGCCAGGGCTACTAGTGAGACCCATTCTTCAACAAAAGAAAGAAACAAAGAAACAGAAAAAAAAGAAACAAAGGAATAAACAAAGAAACAAAGAGAGAAAGAAACAAAGAATCAGCTGGGCAGTGCTGACACATGCCTTTAATCCCAGCACTTGGGAGGCAGAGGCAGGCAGATTTCTGAGTTCAAGGCCAGCCTGGTCTACAGAGTGAGTTCCAGGACAGCCAGGGCTATGCAGAGAAACCCTGTCTTGAAAAAACAAAACAAACAAAAAAAAGAAAAGAAAAAAAGAAAGAAAAGGGAAGGGAGGGGGAAGAGAGACAGAGAAGGAAGGCTGAGCAACCATGAGATGAACAGGGTAGAACCGAATACAGCCTTGAGATGGGTGTCCTTGTCTACACAGCATGGTAGAGGAGTCAGAAGACTTGCACCTCCAAAGGGCCCAGTGGAGCATCCATCCAGGAGATAGATACTGCAATGAACATACAAAAGACAACATGGGAATCTCCGCCCAGCACAGAGCTCACATCAACTTTTTGCCTGAGGCCCTGTCACCTTCAGGGAGGAGACAAGGCAGTCCTAGGGAGTGCAGCACCCTAGGTGGGGATTCTGCGGGAACTGCCCAGTGGCCCCAACCTGCTCAAACATACACCCAGCCTGGACTCATGCCCTCCTTCATACTTCAAAGCAAATTTTCTTGGGCCATTTCTGGCAGTTTTGGTTTAGAAACTCACCTCCCCTCTGCTAGTCTGTGACTCAGTGAGAGAGAGGGCACGCATCCAACCTGGGAGTCAAAAAGACTGCAGCCAACCAGATGGCTTCCTCTGCTTCCTCAGTTACCTGAGAAACAGAGAGCCCCTTCCTGTATGGTGTTCTCAAACACAGGACTTGCATCTCACTAAAACTGGCTCTGAACTTCCTGAAACTCAGGTTTTCTTCCTGTGAATGGTCACTCAGTCCCCTGGCTGAGTGGGTTTATGACTGTCTTGAAGTAAGAGGCTGAGTTACCCCCTGGTATGTGGGATTCTAGATAGTGAAACCCAAGTCCCCGTGGAGAGCTTGCTTCCTTCTCCACCGAGGGAGAAGGGTCTGGGGAGGGGTCCACAGGGAGGGTGAGAGCTGGGGTAGGAAGCAGGGGGTGAAATCAAGTAAACAACCAAGCAAGTCCTCAACACCCAAACCACAGAAAGGACAGAAATCCTCCAGGGCAGCCCAAATCCACCCCACCCTGCACTGTGCGCATGCTGGAAATCTAACAGAATCTGCTTTATACTGGACACCACCAATACAGGTCCCTCTAGCATAGGCAGAAATCTAGGTAGCCTTCCACCAAATGTCCTAATGTCCTCTGTATCCAGTGGACACAAATGTCTCTTTATTGCTGCAGCACGTGGTCTCCAATGGAGACCTTATTTTCTGTCCTTAATTTCTTTTCAACATTTTTAAATTATTATTTTATGTGTATAGTTTGTTTGCTATTTTGGTCTGTGTGTATGTCAGTGAACCATTTGTGTGCCTTGAGCCTACAGAGGACTGAAGTGGACTCTGGATCCATTGGATTTATATACAAATGGTTGTGAACCATCATGTGGGAGCTAGGAATACAATCCTGGCTCTCTGGAAGAACAGTCTGTGCACTTAACCACAGAGCCATCTCTCCACCCCCTTCTTATTTTTCTAAGCTGGCCCATGGCTGCAAGGGAGATAAAGCCTACCAGAAATCCAAATTTATCAAGCTTACATAATAAGTGGGACTGTGTCAGTCAGTGTATGAGGGCAGAGTAGGACCTGGGAGTAGAAATGGGACCCAATGTATATCCTGGATGAGGGGTCAACTGCTCTCCTGTTGGAGATCCCCCAAGGAGTTCCGTGTTCCAATGTCTCTTAGAGCTTAAGACAGGGAACCAAGCCCATGTCCAGACTGACTCATTGTCTGGTCTTGATGAGCCTCTGATCTCAAAGCAGAGGCTGAATCCCTGGGTGCCTAGTCTTATGCCTGCACTCTGGGCCTAGAATACTGTCACCCCTGTACTGTGCATCTCAGACTCCATCCTTGGGTTTTTGAGTTCGTTAGGCTAGTCAGACATAGCAACTGGAGGAAGGGTCATGTTTGCTGACCCTCCCTGTGGCTGACCAAAGTGCCCTTGAGCACCAGTGAGTGATACATGTCTGTCTTCCCCTGACCACACACTTCACTCCCCTGAAGTTATTAGAAAGGCTGTTTTCTAGACAGGCATGGTGATATACACCTTGAATTCCAGCACTTGAGAGACAGAGGCAGTAGGATCTCTGAATTTGAGACCAGCAAGTTCCAGGATGGACAGGGCTATTACACAGAGAAAACCTGTCTAGGGAGGGAAGGATGGAAGGACAGACAGACAGAGACAGAGAGAGAGACACACACACACAGTCAAAGACAGAAAGAGACAGAGACACAGAGAGACAGAGACATAGAGAGACAGAGATTCCTTAAGGGACTCAGCTCCCTTGTTTGCTTGTGAACTCTGTCACAAGCCACTGGGGAGGCCCTGTCGTATGAATGATTGAGCCACAGACAAAGTGGAAGGGTGTGGGGCAGGTATGGCTTCCATGTGGAAGGAACTCAAGGAGAACAGAGCCCTGTGAGGTAAGACAGGAGCCCTGGGCAGAGGGAGCTCAGAGCAGAGGCCAGTGGGATTATCTGTGGGGCAATGATGGCTCTTCTGCTGGTGAGGCAGGACTCCAGTGGGGAGGAACCCAGCTGAAGCATCTTTAGGGGATAGCTGGGAACACTGTGTGAGCAGCTGCACAGGGGCTTGGGAGCCAGTGTTGAAGGGAGTGAGGTTTCATGACACGAGGACTGGGCAGCCCTAGTGACAACAGGCATGTACACACATATGGTTATGCACGTATGGTAACCCTAACCCTCCTTCACAATTACTTTGTGAACAGAGATAGGGAACTGTGCATGGGTGGCTGCTTAATCCATGATGGGACATAACAGATTTCTTTTTGGATGCAGACATTTCCATTGCTTTTCTTCCCTCCTTTCTTTCTTTTCTTTATTTTTATTTTTATTTTTATTTTTATTTTTATTTTGAAACAGGGCTTCTCTATTTAGCCCTGGCTGTCCTGGAACTCACTCTGTAGACCAGACTGGCCTCAAACTCTTAGAGATGCACCTGCCTCTGTTGAGATTGAAGGCATGTGTTACCACTGCCCAGAAGCTTTTCTTTCTTAGCATCTGAGTTCATTATTTCAATCTGCACATAGTGTGTGAGAGTTAGTCCCTAATAATGAAGATCTCCAATAGAAAGCCTGCAGTAATAAGTGTTTCCTAGGTGCCCACCTAGTGCTTAGGATTTTAGGACCAGAGTTTGGTTCCCAGCACTTACATAGTGGCTTCCAACCACCTGTAACTACAGTTCCAGGAGATCCAACATCCTTTCCTGACCTCTGTGGGTTCCAGTTCTCTCTCTCTCTCCTCTCTCTCTCTCTCTCTCTCTCTCTCTCTCTCTCTTTCTCTCTCTCTCTCTCTCTCTCACACACACACACACACACACACACACACACACACTCACCTATACATGAGATAGAATAAGTTTATAAATCTAAAAGATGACAACCCAGAAGGTAAGCAACTTCTGATGACCTATTTCTTCTCCCAGAGCTACCCCGACATAAGAG
>NW_022196897.1:167293094-167353282 GCF_008632895.1 Mastomys coucha | reverse complement strand
CCCTAACTCAGACATGTTCCAGATTAGTCTTTCCAATCATCAACACGGCCTCATAATTAGGCATAAAGCTACCCAAAGTAATGATTTGTAAATGGTTAAGATTGGGCATTGTCTCCTGGCCGACACAATGTTTCCAACTATCCTTGTTTAATGTTTTACATACTAGAGAGTAATTGAAAGGTTTCTCTCACTCTAGGACATTAGCTGAAAGTGTTAGGTCGGGATTCCCCTCTGCCTGCCTCTAGCAAGAACCAGAGAATTAGCATAAGAATACCTCAACAGAGAGGGCTCCACCCCTCTTCCTCCTGCTTCACACCTAGCTACCAGACCCTGCTGACCTGGTGTGGGGGTCGTTTTGCCTACGTGACTTCAGTCTAGCACTAGGACTGAGAGAAGAAGGACTTGGTCTCACATGCAAGACTAGCACTAGAACTTAGATGGGCTAGGACTCAGATTCATGTATCTCTCGCAGTTCCCCGGGCCCAGAGCACTTGGGCCCGGGTGATGCAGCACCAGTTCAGAAGAGATAGCTGCTGCTTTAGACCCAGTATGTTTCAGATAGCCTCAGAGGTACCTCAACTGTTGAGCTGCCAGATTTTTCATTTCTCTTTTGCAATGATTGTAAAAAGCCTCATGTCATTTTTAAAGAAATACACTCAGACCTTACACCACTCGTGTCTAGTCTGTTTGTCAAAGCCAAATCCCGTGCCCACCTGGCCAGAATCCCTAGTCCTGTGGAAACCCCGGTCCGCGGCAGATGGTGTTGATGCTGACTATGGTCCTGGCACCAGTGATCACAGACAATTGGCCTAACACCAGCCCTCAGCTCCCACTTCCTTTCAGCACTAGATAATAAGACCCAAGTCCTCCTTGACTTGCCTCCAAACCCTCCAGCATCTCCCCAGATCCCTTCCTCCTCTTGACCTCCCTCTTCCACATCTGTGCTCAGAGCCAGAGGGCCCAGGTGCCTTTCTCTGGTTCTCCAACTCATGGGAGATCTTCAGCCCCACAGACTTATTTACAGCCAACAGCATGGAAGGAAGTCCAAGCTCCAGGCTCCTAGGAGGCATCTGGATTCAGGGTACATAAAGGTCTACTCAGGCTTAGAGCTTCAGAACGTGTTGGGCAGCAAGTCTAAACTAGAAGGACAAAGGCCTGCAGAATAACATAGAGGTGAAGGAGACAGTCTGGGGTAGGGGATGAGGATTGCACAATTGTTGTAGGGCCTTGTGTTGTATGCAGACTGCCTGGGAAGACAGGACCACTGGCTGTGTCCGCACAGGGAAGTAGAGCTCTCTGTACTAGTGCCCTGGGTCTCTGCCACCACCTCCACACACCTCCTCCACATAACTTTCCTATGGGATAGATGCCACCCAATCAACTGAGTCAATATGTTACCCTATACAGGATAGATGCCATGCAATCAACTGAGTCAATATGTTACCCTATACCGGATAGATGCCATGCAATCAACTGAGTCAATATGTTACCTCCTCCACATGACTTTCCTACAGGATAGATGCCACGCAATCAACTGAGTTAATATGTTACCCTAAACAGGTTAATTACATTATTGCCTTCTGACTCTGCAATCACAAGATTTTTATGTTTTGATGCTAAATCGGGTAAAACTTTAAATTACAGTAATTAAATAATTAGCCATAAGGTATGACAAGCTAACAAACAACTTTCCTCCCCTCTGACATTCCCAGTTGGAGTCGCCTGCGTGGAAAATGCTGCACAGAGCACATGTCTGCATCCCAAGCAGTCTGGACATCAGGAGGGGCCATCACTGGCTGCTACCTCCCATCTGTCTGTCCCTGGAGCACCCCACTGCTTATCTTCCTTATGATCAGGGCCCCAGAAGACTCTATGACTTTGTCCCTGGAGAAAGCAGAGTGACGTTGACCACGCTGTGAGGCACCACAAACATCAATGCAGAGAGAGCAGTTAGACTGGTGGTGTTCAGACTAAAGCACATCTCATGCAGGAGCCACTGTTGTGGCAGCCTGAGGAGTAGCTGCAGCTCAGGACCAAGGCAGCCCCAGCTACCCTTCCTCTTGGATCTCATTCTTTGCTCTCCCATGATCCTTCTCCCTGAAGGTGCAGCAGACCCTCAAACACTAAACTACAAAGTACACAAAGCCTGGGTGCTGGGGTTCCTGGGTACTGGGGTTCCTGGGTACTGGGGTTCCTGGGTGCTGGGGTTCCTGGATGCTGGGGTTCCTGGGTGTTTGGTTCCTAGGTTTATGTGACAAAGAAATAGTACAAGAACTAGAAAAATGATTTCTCAGAGGACAACATCTTAGCAATAAGTAGCACTCACTGCTCTTGCAAAAGACCCAAGTTCAGTTCCAGGCACCGCTTCAGGGGGCTCACAACCACCTGGAACTCTAGCTCCGAGAGATCCAATGGATCCAATGCCTTTTCATGGCCTCCTTGAGCATCCACATTCATGCACATACCCTTACACAGAAACTGTCAGCTCATTTGGGTCCATTGAGTCTTTGGGCTTTCTCTCCTTTCTGTTAGGGGAATGTCCTGGGAAGTAAGAGAGTCCTCATGGCTGAGATGGGGTAAGCCATCTTTCCTGATGGGGACCATGTCCTGTGGCCAGGCTTTGGAGCCCTGCACACACACAATCCCATCTGGATCAGATAGTCTGCTTGTCCACATCAGTACACAGACAAAATTAAGTAACTCCCCACATTAGGAAATCAGACACAGTCCCTTCCCCAGGGACAGCACAGCAAGGCCAGAGGGCAGGTCCTGTCACACACAGAGACAGGCCCGTCATCGGCCTGCCTGACCAGGCTCTGCAGCCAGAACCTGGTCTTGTGGGTGGGACACTTCAGGCCTCACCCAGCCTCAACCTGCTTCCTTCCCTTGTTCTCATTTCATTTCTAACTGTGAAGTTTGACTCTCAAACCAAACAATGTTAAAGTAGTTCCGGACAAAATTGCTTGGCTCCCATCCCAGCACATTGCCCATTGCCTCAGCTCTTGTTGGGGGATTTGCACTCTATGGTTTACCTCTGCCTCTCTGCTTATCTCTGGTACATGCAAACAGCCGGTTCCAGAGCACAAGCATGGTAAGATGCAGAGAGCTCACCCAGAACAAGGCTAGGTCCACCATGGTTGTCTCCACTGTGGAACACTGAGGTGGCTCTTCCCATCCACCCCACCTTCTCCACAGTCCATGCCACCAAAAGAGAGTGTGGAGGGGAATATTTACTTTGCCCTTTTTCTACCAGTAACCAATTAAACCATACTATTTAAAAACTAACTTTCCACCCCGCTGCCTGTGAGGACTGTACTGTATTATTAGGCTCTTCATAAATAACAATGTGGCATTTTCCAATCTGGTACATGATTAAGTGGCCATTCTATGATTCTAAGATTCTGGTCAGCTGATATCACTGAAGATGGGACAATTCCACAGGGTCTTACTACCCCGCCCCCAATGGCCCTGGAGAACTAGGACTCAGCTGTGCCCAATTAAGTCAGCACAGACGGGGCCTTCTTCATCAGAAGGGGAGGGAAGACACGGGCACTTCAATCCTGGAGACAGCATTTCCCCCAAAGTAGAAGCCATGGCCTCCCCAGACCACTCCTTACTTTCCATACAAACCCACCTGGGTTTGAATGTCAAAGAGAGGAAGTGATGGTGCTGAGAAGATGGCTATGTGGATAAAATGGACAAACATAAGGGCTTGGGTTTGAATCCCCAACACCCACATAAAAAGCTGGGCACATCTACGTGTGCCAGACTACCTGAAATGGCTGGCTTCCAGTTCAGTGGAAGAGCAATAGAGGATGGGCACAAACATCCTCCTCTGGCCATACATGCATGTTCTACTCATACACTACACATACACACATACTACACACATACTACGCACACACCACACACATATACATACCACACCACACACACACATACACCACACACGCACACCCATACATATCTCACACACACACACACATATACACCACACTATACACACATACCACACCCACACACCACACACACACACACACTACATATACCACACATATATACCACATACACACATCAATACACTACACCATCCAAACGCACACACACTCATCAAAATGGTACAACACACACACACACACCACTACCACACACAAAAATATGATCCACATCCTGTCTCAGGATGGTGGAGGAGTCAGGTGAAGCTCCTCTAGGATGGAGCCCGCTACACTGTCCAGACCAAAAGGGGTTGTCTGTATGTGTTTGGTGTCACCAGAGGTCTGGGAGATCCCTTTCCCAGTGATAAAGCCTTGCCTGCCATGTGACTAGGGGATAGGTCCCTGTGTGCAGCAGGGTCAGGACCTCTCCAATCTAGTGCTGCTGTTGCTGCTACTGCTGCTTACAGACTCTCCCAACTAGGAAGGAAAGAATGAGGGGCAGTAACACATTCCTCACTGGGAGGAACCAGCTCTGCATGCCCCCCTCAAGATGCAAAGGAATATTCTAGAGTCCTAGCATGGGTGCAGCCCCCAGGGCTTTGCAGGAAAGAAAGGAAAAGAGTGTAGCATGATGACGGGTTCCCCTCCAAAGCAGGCTGCCACTATGGGAGTGAGGATACAGCTTGCCTGGAGAAGAGTTTGTGCATCAAGCCTCTCCCATCTCATAGCTGCTGCATCAGGCTGCGTGTCCCCCAGATATGAGTCATCCCTGGCAATAAGGCTGCTGACAGGCAGTGAGATTAAATGGCCATTGCTAACGTTGAAAGGGACTCAGCCAAGTGTCTCTGTCCAATTCTGTTGGGAGTCCCTAAGGCCACAGCTGAACCTCGGGCTTGGAATGCATCCTGGCAGTCCCCTGTGCTGCCCTTTAAGTTCCCCATCAAGTCCACAGGGCTCCAGAACATTCCTTCCAAAGGACACAAGGCTCAGAGTGGGTGTTTGAGCAGGAGGGTGTGTTTCCGCATGGGGACATAAAGGTACATCTTCCTTATGTGAAGAGGAAGCAGCCTCTGGGAAGCCTGTGGCCTCTGATGACATCTGTAGAGATCCAGGAAGGAACACTATATTTGGACAGCCTGCAGGTGGGGTGTAGACTCTTTTCTTGCACAGCCGCTTTAAAAATAGACACTTGTCCTGTTTTGATGGGCTTAACTTGTGCCATCTTCAAAGCAGCGAATGTAGAATCGGCACCTTCCAGGCTGCCTGAGTGGGCAGAATATGCAGTGGAATCAGCTCGGTCATGTCCCCTGAACACAAGAATCAAAGGCCTCGTGGTGATCTGCAAGCTGAAGTCAGGGAGGGGACAGCCCACCAGATGGCTGGCCGGCCAGCAGTGGATTCTTCCCGCGGGCCCCTGCACTTTCACCCCCTCAAATATTTCAACTGGTTCCTGGAATGGGGGTGTTTTTTAACTTTAAAGATAGCAGAAATTTCTCAAGGTCGTTGTCGTTGCTTCCATTCTCAATGAGATGGAAAAGCTTGTTGGTAGAGTATGTAAAATCCAGTACAGGTAATGACTCCAAGCTTGCCAGAGGTCTGTCAGACCTCCATCTAGAAACGTCAACCTGGCTCTGAAGAGTCTGGACCTACTCAGGGACATGAGGACCATACTGTGGACCCCAGGGCATCAGAAAGAGTCACAGAATAAACCGCACACAGCCCTCCCAAGTGCTCTTATCTGGCTTAAGCATTCCCGGGGACACGACCCTCTCCCTAAAGGGTGAGGGCACCTGGTTTGTCCCACTAAGGACACTCTTCCTCGTAATGGTGTCATCAAAGCCAGCTTTTTAAAAGCTGTAAGCACCATGAAAAGCAGCATCTTCCTGCCCAGCCCGAGTACAAGGCTGTCGGTGGACACAGCGTGCCTAGAGATACCTGTTCTGTGGGGACAAGTGGCTCCCTTTAGGATCCCTTCACATAGCCAGAAGCCTGAAGAATCAAGCCACAAAGATGTTCTAAAGGTGATGGTGCCAGAGGTCAGCAGAAAGATGAGCTGAGCAACGGGTCTTCTTAGCAGTGACAGACTCTCTTAGCTGCTGAGACCTAAGCTGCAGAGGAGTGACGGTGCCCAGAGAATCCCTGGCCTCTGACTTTGTCCCATCAGACTTGGGCTGGTTAGTGTCTGGGCACTGTGGGTGCCAGGAACCCAGGCTCACAAACTCCCAGGTTCAGAGGGTGGCATCCCTAGCCCAGTGTGAGCCCAAACGGGCTCACAAACAAGGTCTTAGTGCTTAGCCCATGCAAGTGCACAGACAGGCAGAGGCGTCTTACTTTGTTGATACTGCTGTGCTGGCTCTTACATTCTTCAGAGTTTGCCATATGTGGAATATATAAAATATTTCTGACCTCTCACCCTCCTTCCCATTTGCCAGGTCTGTGAGACTTTCAGTGAGTAAAGGTGCTTGCAATCAAGTCTAAGAGCCTATGACATAATGGAAAGCGATAACCAACTCCACAAAACTGTCCTCTGACCTTCCCATGTGCATATGCACACAAATAAATGTAATAGGAAAAAATTGAAACAAAGTCTCATTATGTATACTTGGCTGGCCTAGAACTCTCTGTGTAGACCAAGCTGACCTCAAACTCATGGAGATCCACCTGTATCTGCCTTCCAAGTGCTAGGATTAAAGGTGTGCACAGTCATGGTTACCCTTAAATATATATTTAATCATTTTTGCCTAATTTCAGATCTGGGTGTCTAAACAGACTAGCACTGCCCACATGTTGCCACAAGGTGGCACTACAGAGGATAATGACTGCATGGCCTCTGAATTGTCCAGCCTTTCCTCACAACCCTGTTCCCCATCCCCCACCTTGCACAAAGAATGCCAGGATGGGGAGGAGGTACTAATGGGGATTGGGAGAGGATCCCCAAAAGGCTCAAAGTTCTAGAGGAGGCTCAGGTCCTGGAAGTTAGGCTCAGTGAAGGCTGTGGTCCTGGGAAAGGAGCCTTACCAGGAGCTGGGGTACTGGGGTTCCAGTAGGAACTGAGGTCGTAGTTGAGGCTCGTAAGAGTTCAGAATCCTAAGAGGAGGTCTTAATGAAGTTAAGGCCCTAGAAGGGGGTCCTAAGGAAACTTAACATCTGGTGGGGTCACAGAGGAGACTGGGGGCCTAGAGGGGTCCCAGTGGGGATCCAGGTCCTTGAGGTTCCAGTAGGGGTTCAGATCCTGGTGAGAGTCTTACAATGGTTCTGGGTTTGGGGTTACTACCAAAACATGGGCTTTTCCTGGGATTATGTGTTAGAAGTTAACATATCACACACACACATACACACAAACACACACATCACACACTAACACACATAAGCATATACATAGAGTCCCACACACTTACATATAACCTCACACACAAGCACATACACACAGCCTCACACACCTACATCACACACAAACACACTCACACACACTCAAACACACACACAAGCATACATACACAGCCCTATATACTCACACATAGACTCACACACATACACAAGCATACACAACCCACACACTCACACATAGCCTCACACACATACACACACAGACTCACTCACACACACACACACAAACACACACTCACTCTCTCACATGCACTCACTCAAATGCATACACAAGCATAAACATACACACACACACACATACACACACACACCATAAGTTCTCACAACCACAGTTTCAGACTCCTCTTCTGATTAGGAGAATGTAAATTGGCAGTCAAAGCCTGTACACTTGACTGACCCGCCCCTCTGCTGAGGCCAGCCCTGGAAGCCCAATCACTGGAAAAACAGGGTCAGTTGTGCATAGGATGAGACATTCTGGGCCCAGCCCTTCAGTGGGGTGAGTGCCGATCCTATTGCAGGGAAGGCAGGGGATAGGAGGGAGGTTGACAAGAGCTTAAGCTGCCCTGGGCTCAGAGCTGTTCCCGCCTCACCTCAACTAGGTTGGGTAGCAAGAAACAGAATGGAGAGGCACAGGATGTCTGTGTCGGCTGCTTCTAGGACCAGAGAAGAGAACTTCCCACAGACACCAGCCCTCTACTCAAGTAGGATGCAGCCCAGTGGCTACTTCCTCTGTGAAGTCTCCTTAGAATCACATGATCACACCCCACCAGGGCCACCTTCTTCCAGGTTAGCATAAGGCATTCTTGGGACATGGTCACTTGAGACAGCATCAGCCTTTGTGGGCAGCTTTATTTAGGCTGAGGGTGAATGGGGTCTCTCTGAGAGGTAGGGAGATCCTGACTGCTAAGCCTGGAGTGGGCAAGGGTCACCAAACCATAAGGACTAAGAGAGAATGAGACTCGGAATGGGAGTCCAGATCCCAAAAGAAGAGATACTAGAAGAGAAAAAAAGCTTTGGATCAGACAGGGAGTTAGTTAGCCTGGAGCTGCTGGCAGCTGTCACCCTGGGGAGGGGTGGCAGCAACATAGGGGTAAATATAGCAGGTTGGAAAGGTGGGGTCATGTGATTATGCTTCCACACGGATGCCTAGAGCCAGCCATGCCTGAAACCTTGTTCTCTCACAATAGTGTGGACTCTAGTCATGATCCCTACAGCTGGATGCCCAGAAGAAAGGTACATGTTGTTCTGACTGGGGATCAAACCGCAGAGGAAGCAGAGTTCCTAAGGGAAAGGGCTGCTCCCACTCTGCACATAAGCCCTGGCCTGGCTCCTCACCATTGTTAAAAAAGAAAGAACCAAGATATGTTTGTAGAGGTGCGGTATGGTGAGGTGGAAGGGGGGTGCCTCTGTGGGCCCAGGCTGAGACGCTAACCCTAACCCTAACCCTTCTCCCTGAGGTTCCATATAGTATGGAATAGAGTTTATTTAGGGCATGGGGAGGGGAGCTGAGGAGGGAGGAGAGAGAGAAGGTAGGAGAGGCTGGCTAGGAACACATGGAGAGAGAAGGGGTAGGAGAACTCAAGAGAAGGGACAGAGGTAAGAGAGTAGGAGAGCAAGAGAGGAAGAGAGGGAGGAGGGAGCAAGCAGCCCCTTTTATAGTGAGCCTGACTGTTGCCAGGTAACTGTGGGGGAGAGCCTAGAAGAAATGCTAACAACCATCCCATAGTTCACACTCTGCTGTACTCTGCTTCCTGGGAGATGAGGGTTTGTGTGTAGACCTTTCCTTTGACCTGTGCATCTGGAGAAGCTAACACCAGAACACCTGCTCATCTTGCCCTGTGTCGGGGAAGGGCTGGGTTGCCCTGTGTCTACCTCCCGGGGACACCCTGACTTTACAACGCAAATTCGGTCCAGCAAACTTGCTCCTTTTCAATACCATTAATGTTTGTTTTGAAATTGCAGCCCAAGCAAGCTTTTAGAGTCCTATAATGCTTTTCTCTACTTTTTCTAGGCGTTTGCATTTCATCTCAGCCAAGTGCAGAATTATCTGTGGGGCAGTATGGGACCCACGGGAGAGAATCATTAGCAGACACAGTTACACTCCCAGTGCATCTCCAGGCATGCGTATCTCCTTAGATGCTGCAGGCGGGCGTCTCAGGCTCTGGGTGCTGCAGCCAGGCTGTGATTGCCAGGGATCAGCACAGTAGCACTGATGGGCAGGACCATGCAAGCAGCCTCCTGACCAGTCTCTTTCTGCATAATGAGAATAGGTAATGAGCCCAGTTGTCTCCTTCACAGATCTTGAGGGGATCTGGCTCTCTGCCCCCTGTCAGACTTATGGTCCCTGCCATGTGCTCCCTCATGCTTTCCTCATCAGCCCCTCTCCTTCTCAGGCTCTGATGTAGCAAGAAATGGAAGATTGGCGGCCAATGGGGGGGTGAAGGGAAGAGGAGGAGAATCCAGACAGGCATCAGATATCCCCAAGCTCAGCTGCCCGAGTTTTTCACACAGATAAAAGAACACCATGCCCATCACTCCACACTTCATGTTCCCAGTGGGCAGGCATCTGATCTCTCTCTCTCTCTGCAGCCAGATAGTGACAAGCCAGTTCTGCCAATGAGGACCTGGATAGCTGCCTCACTGCAGGCTGACTTCCTCCACTGGGAAACACCAGGAAACTAGGTCACTGAGTTCCTGGCTTGGAGCTGTCTGTCCAGAGGTCACACTGCCACACTGTTCACTGGGTGCTGAGTAGGCTCCCTTGGGACCCTCTTCCCAAGTCCCACACCAGCGGAGGGAGAAGTGAGTAAATCCTAAGCCAGTCGACCAGGAGTTTAGACAAGAGCCACCCTCATCACAGGCCAGAGCCCAGAAGGCAGCTTAGTCCTCACAGGGATGTGTCCTGCAGGGTGGTGAGTGATTGGTGGTGGATCCTGATGTTCTGGGATGGCACTTCAAAAAGGTCTCAACAAATCTGCCTCCAGAAACATGACATCAAAGTCAGCCTGCAGCCCAAAGCAGCTAGGGTGCAAAGGAAAGTAATCTGAGGACGGGGTTGGGGAGATGCTTAGCAAGGTGCTAGATCTGCAAACATAAGACCTGAGTTCAATCTACAGATCCAGAAGAAAGGGCCAGGCATGGCGTTACACTTGTAAGCCCTGTGCTGCAAAGGCACAGGGAATCCCAGGACTTGCTAGCTAGACAGCCTTGCCAAACTGGTGAGTTCCAGACCAACTAGAGATCCTCTCAAGGTCACACACACACACACACACACACACACAGCAAACCTGCTAGCCTAACACACTAACACAGTTCTGTATCCAAGAAAAACATCCCCACAGATACAACAAATAAAGACATTTTTAGACAAAGTAACCAAGCTATAGGCTGAGAGAAATTATCACCAGCCTGTGCTGAGGAAGCAACCACACCATTCAGGAGGAAGGAAAACAATACCAGATGGGTCTACACAGAGAATGAAGAGCCAGATTCAGAAAATATCAAGTAATTCAAAAGGTTGCCTTGTGAGTTTTGTTTGTTTTATTTTTGAGACAAGCTGTGTAGCTCTGACTAACCTGGAACTTGCTGTGTAAACCAGACTGGCTTTGAACTTATAGTAGTCACCTCTCTCTTACAGATTAAGAGAGACCTATGGATCCAGACCACATGGGTCTGACCTCTTCCTGAACTCTGTCTTCCTGTGTCTGATGCATCCTTACTGGCACAGACCCTCTGGCTTTGTAACTGAGGGACACCCTGATTACATTAGCCATCACATGAGCCATGTTTTGGCCTTTCCTTGTCCTCTTCCACATTGAGAAGCATCTCTAAAACACCCTGAGAGCTCATTAACTCAGGGAGGTCAGGGAGAGAGGGTCCCACCTTCACCACCTGCTAGCTGTCTCTGCTGCTCCTGGGGGCTCAGAGCCTACAATCTGGTCCCAACAACAAAGCGACCAAGACACCCAAGTACTGGGCTCTTGCTGCCTAAAAACCTTACCCTTATGTGGGTGTGGTGGCACATGCCTTTAATCTCAGCACTTGGGAAGCAGAGACAGGAGGATCTCTGTGAGTTTGAAGCCAGCCTGGTCTACAGACTGAGTTCTAGGACATCCAGGGCTACAAAGAACAAAAACAAAAAACAAAGCAAAACAAATGAACGATAGTAAAAACAACAACAATAACAACAACAAAATAAGATAAAATAAAACCTCACCTGTAACTGGACAGAACACCACAAGATCAGGGGCATACTGCCCCCTGGAGCCCAGAATAGGAACTTACCAAATCTGCAACATCAGCTTCCCCAAATGCTTCTAGAAGGATCAAAATCTGTTCTTGGACAGCAGAGAGAGACTTGGGCAGAGCTCACTGAGATTCCAGAGATCTACAGTCCCTCCCAGATAAAGCCACTACTTCTACCTTCTAAGATGCTCAACAGGGGATTAAGGCCCAGCTTACCTTCTGAGGGTGCTCTCAATTCTTGCTTAGGACCCTGGAATAAAGGGGTGGAACATTCACCCCTTTTCATTCCAAGAGCCTGCTTGGAACAGAGCCATGTTGGACGACCAGGGCTGGGAAAGGGACTACAGTACAGGAACCATCATCCAGCTCACGAGAGAGGAGTGGTAAGGGCCTTTCTCTAATGCACACCAGGAACCGGTTGTGCGGTTGTGCGGGGATGTGGTCTGGTCTGCCTTAGCAGGATGACTTCATCGTTTGTGAGGAAAACTATAGGGTAAGCAGCTGGGAGAGTGCTGGCCTCTTCCTGTAGAATCCACCTTGGACTTAAGGTTGTCACACTCACAGCTTTGGGGGTCAGGATCAAAAGAGAGGCTCAGGGGACAGTTTGACTGCTCCTTAGATTATGGGCTGGCCTCGACTTCTGGCCACAACAAGATGAGAATTGCACTGGATCAGAGGCCAGGAAGGGCTCTGAAGATCCTCCCTCCAGGAGGGAACTGTGAGCCAGGCCTGCCTTCATGGCCTCTTCAACAGACAAGCTTCTACTGAAGGCTCGGGGGGGGGGGGGGGGGGGGGGGGGGGGGGGGGGGGGGGGAAGGGGTGCAGAGGTAGACTTTTCTTTCTTACTTTTTTTCTTTTTTTTCTTTTATCATATTTTTTAAAATTTATAAAATATTGTAACAATAAAAATGAGTATTATAAAGGTTGTTTGTTATAAAACAACAATCAATTGAACAGTCTTATGTAGATGCTCATCTATAGCAATACTGAAAATACATGTTTTTCTCAATATAAATTTTAAATAACTCCAAACATATTAACTGTATGATATTTTAAAATAATATATCACTATTAGTTTTTTTTAATGAACATAAATAAAGTCTTTTTGTTTGTTTGTTTTGTTTTTAGTAGAGCTTAAAATCTTGGCTCTTACTGTGGTACACACCCAAAATAAGAACAATTTTTAGACATTGGATTTCATTGTAATAAGGCTGTACTTCAATGACCCTCACATCACCAAAGGATGTTACCTCCATCGTAGCTAAGCTGAGAGTTGACAGTTCTGCTACTCCAAGGAATGAATTGTAGACACGATTTTTGGATACAGATTTCTTGCTATGGTCAAGGCTATTTGACTTGAGAGTTTGTCTTCATTCTCAGCCCACAGGGAGCAGGTTACATTCATTTAAGAAATGGTGTGTGTATTAAGATGGTCTATCCATGAAATAATTTATCAACTGTTTTAATAAACAATGGTTCTGCTTGGAGGGTGGCACAGACATTAGGTGAGGGTAAGAATCTGTGATGATTTTAAAAAGCATTCATCTCAGAGAAAGAGTAACTTATAAAGTCCTCTTCTTCACAATTGACACAATAATTATAAATATCAAGCAAAGCATTCATTTTTACTCTTTGTTGTTCTCTTACAAGCCACCTCCCAAATTAATTGTCTATGTTTCTTTTGGTTATATAAATAATTTTGAAATATGTAAGCTGTTCTGAAAACCATGGTATAGTGTAAAAACATCAAATAAACAATCCTATTAATAGAGAGGCTGAGATAGGAGAAGCATGATTTCAAGACCATTATGTTGTACACAGCAAGACACTGTCACATATAAACAAGCAGAAAGTATATATGGATTGTACAATATTGAACCTATTTCTCCAATTACCAAATTAGAGAGACCACTGGATGACAGCCAACAAATTTCTAATTCCTCATATTTTTGAATTTCAATCGATTAGGATATGTCAGTAATATTAATTTTCACATTAAGAGATATTAAGGAAAAGTGATTGTTACTTCCTGTTATTTTTGTTGTTAGAGGTGGAATTATGTTTGTGTGGGTTTGTTGAAAGATTACTTTCTTGCTTCTTCTAGGGTGTAGTTTTCCATCTATTATCTTTTGTAGGGCTGATTTTGTGGAAAGATATTATGTAAATTTGGTTTTGTCATGGAATATCTTGTTTTCTCTGTCTATGGTAATTGAGAGTTTTACTGGGTATAGTAGCCTGGGCTGGCATTTGTGTTCTCTTAGGGTCTGTATGACACCTGCCCAGGATCTTCTAGCTTTTACAGTCTCTGGTTAGAAGCCTGGTGTAATTCTGATAGGCTGAGGCAGGCATTTCTATTACTGTGATAAAACACCACAACCAAGGAAACTTCTGGAAGAAAGGGTTTATTTGGCAGGGATAATAGCACATGGTGGTGGAATAGCGGTGTCATGTGGCTGGAGCAGCAGCTGAGAGTTCACATCTCAAACCACAAACAGGCAGCAGAGGGGTTGTACTGGAAATGAACATGTCTTTTGAAACCCCCAAGCCTGACTCTAGTGACAGGCTTCCTCCAGCAAGACCACACCTCCTACGCCTCCTCTGTTTGAGGGCAACTAACTGCAGAGCAAGTATTCATGTGCCCTAGACTTATGTGGGACATCCTATTAAATAGCCAACCCACTCATCCAGAATTGATCCTGGTCTGTTTGCTGTATGGGGCAAGTGGTCACAGGCCAACAAAGGTACAGGGATGAACAGGAAGGCACCACTAAATGGGACAAGGCAGAAAGGAAGCTCACAAGCACAACAGGAGTTCAAGAACTAAGACAGGAATGAAGACTGAATAGTGTGACAGAAAAGTCCAGAGTCCTGGGGTTTCAAAAGCACCAGAAGCCAGTAAGCAGAGATGGCGGGGGATGGGGTGGGGTGTGCTGTCAGGATGAGGCTGCCTAGCAAACTAAAGACACATGTGGAAGGGTATACACAAGTGTTTCCCCATAAACTGGGGCCTGGAAATGTCAGGGTGAGAAGAGCCAGCCTGGGCCCATTATAAGCAAAGCCAAAGACCCAGAGGCACACTGGTGTCAAAGGTTAGAAACCACTTCCAATCACCCATCACTGGATACAGAAGGAGCAATGGGAACCCAGTTGCCTTTCTACTGGGCAACAGTGTGCAGCTGAGAGGTGCCTCTGCTCAGGAAAGCCCAGAGACAAGTGGACATCAAACTCCCCACTCAACAGAGCACAGCAAGCGCTAAGAGCACAAAGAGCTAGATACTTTGTCTGCACTCCCCCGACAGGGTAAGAGGTTGAGGCTAACTGCACTCTTGAGATGGCTATTCCTAGTGGTCGACCTCAGTACATCTGAAATGAACTACAATTCAGAAATGGAGAGCACATCTGTGATCCAGATCTTGAGTTATAGTAGCCATGAAAAGCTTAGGCCCAGGCGAAGTAATACATACTTTTAATCCCAGGAGATTGAGGCAAGCAGATCTCTGAGTTCAAGGCCTGCCTGGGACAAAGCAAGTCCCAGATCCAGGCTTGGTGGTACACACCTTTAATCTGGGCCACACCTTCTGCTGGAGACCTACATAAGGACATTGGAAGAAGGAAGACTCACTCTTCTTTGCCTGCCTGCACTTACTTGCCAGCACATCTGTTGAAACTCACTTCTACAGAAGACCAGCTGAAACACCTAACCTCGTGGGACTGAGCAACTACTAGATTCACAAATAGAGCACTCAGCATATAATGAAACATCCAGGCAATGTGGGGAACAGTGCAAATGGTAGCATCAGAAACCACAGGCCAGACGTATACAAACTGGCTTGGGTCGGGCTGCACAGTGTTTGAGGGAGACGACAAGACTGAGACCTTCAGTAGAGACCTGCAAAGCCAAATGAAAGTTTCTAGCACAGAATACAAATTACAGATCTAATAACACCTTTACGGGCAAATTCACCTGAGGAAAGACTCTGCGAACTAGCAACCAGAAAGAAGAAAATACTGAGAGTGAATGACGGATGGGGCAAAGAGGAACTCAGAGGAGAGACAGAGGGATTCCAGAAGAAAGATCATAGCCCATGTAGCTAGAACCCAGAAGAAACAAGAGAACATGGGGTTAATAAAACACTTAAGAGATGGGTGGTGGTGATTATGTCTTAGTCCCAGCACTTGAGAGACAGAGGCAGGCAGATTTCTATGAGCTCAAGGCCAGCCTTGTCTACATAGTGAGTTCCAGGACAGCCAGGGCTACACAGAGAAACCCTGTCTTGGAAAAACAAACAAACAACAACAACAACAATTAAATAAGTAGTGTCAACAAGATTTTCCAAAACTAATCAAAGTCAAAAGCAACAAGATGTGAATTCAAGAAGCTCACAAGCCTAAAAGGGACAGGCAGGCAGGCAGACAGGAAGGAAGAAAGGAAATAAGGAAGGAAGGAGGGAAGGGAGGGAGGGAGAGAGGAAAGGAGGGAGGGAAGAAAGGAAGGAAGGAAGGAAGGAAGGAAGGGAAGGAAGGAGGGAGGGAGGGAGAGAGGGAGGGAGGGAAGGAGGGAGGAAGGGAGGGAGGGAGGGAAGGAGGGAGGGAGGAAGGAAGAGAAAGCCTTTCCAGGCTCACACATGCACATATGAAGGGTCTAGAAACTAGCACTCAGAACCCACCCAATAGGAAGCCAGGCAAATCAAGAATCAACTCTCCTAGTGCACCAGACTGCCGTGGTCACAGTCTGATGACCATGTCCTCCCCCAGGCTAGAGAGTCAGACAAGCCCCAGGACCTATATAACCTACTAGGAAAAATAGCCAAGGGCAGGGCAGAAGAAGCTGCCTTTCACTGGCAAACTGCTGCAGGCTCTGCAGGGGGCAGGCTAAAATAGACCATGCTTTCCAAAGTATGACCTTCCTAGTTCCACTTAAATCTTCACAATAAACACAGGAGAGATGTCCCCTTGTGCTCTAGGCACACACCACAGCAAGCAGAAAAGAAGAAAAACGAACAAAGATGGATTAACATATACAGACATCATGATGCAATCAGGAATCTGGCCAATGAACATGCAGAGGAACCCTGCACTGTACAAATACAGTATCCTATAAAAAGATAAGCTAGATATGTAGAAGTGTGTATTCTGTAACTGACCAGAGATGGAGGGAACATAAGGAGGTTATGGTTGCACAGCACTAGGTATAGCATACTAATAATACATATATATCTGTGTGTATATATATATATAGTCATACTATTCTATAGTAAACATATGAAGCAATGATACAAATGTACAAAACATTTATAGAATCTGATCCCATGGGATAGAGATCAGAAACACACTGCTGGAACACAGGGGGTTGTAGGTAACAGTGTCCTTCCGAAGATGGGCAATACCAAGAGTGAGCCTCATGTAGCCATAGTTCCATTCATATGCCATATCAACATAGGCCATCAATAAAAGCAAATGGCTCCCACTAATACAGACCACTGGGTAACTGTAGGATGGAGTTGGCACACCCGTAACACTGTAATTCCTCATCAGTTTTTCTACAATTGAAACTGCCCTGAAAAGAATAAAATGTTTTAAAATTTTCTATTGAATGTATACATGCTGGGCCTAAAGCACATCCTAACAAAAACAAGTCAAGTAATTTATTAATGTCTTCAAAGAATAGATTCTCAGACTAACTTCCACGCCTACAGCAGAAGAGCTTCGGGATGGGGCTCTGTTTTGACTTGTTATCTATTGTGCTAATTAACATGTTTTGTTTTAATTACATTTAAGGCTCTCTCAGAGTCTAGTGGATAAACATGTAAGAAATATGAAGTTAAGTTGGGCATGGAAGCATTATAATCCCAGCACTCAGGAAGCTGAGGCTGGAATATCAGCTCTCAGGAGGCTGAGGCCGGAATATCAGTTCTCAGCCAGTCTAGATAACAGAGTGGGACCGGGTCTCAAACGGGCGGGATACTTAGGACTTGGATAGAATATCTTGCTTGGATGCAAGTGGCTCATCTCTAACATCATACACACACTCTTTGCGGTTTAAACACAAGGCATATTTTCCGAAATTAACCACACATTGGAGTAAAGGAAGTCTCAATTCCATTCAATAAAATTACCATTCTGAGAGCCGTGCTCACTGACCACAGGGTGATTAAATTGGAAACGAGCAAGAATGGAAACCACACATACACTCGGGGGCCTGTGTGTTTATCCAAGATTTCCACGGTGAGGTCTGCTAAGGTCGTGCTGGGGGGTGCAGACCAGTGGTGTGCTCAGAGAGAAGCAGGGGCTGTGGCTGTGAGATCAGAGGCCTGAATCTATCACTGTTCTCCGTTCTCTGCAAGCAAGGGTCCGAGGGAGCTTGTCCTTTGAGGCAGGGGAAGTGTCCAAAAGGCCCCCAGGAGGAGAAGAAACAACTTTGCTCAACTCTGGGAGGCAAAGGGTGCTTACTGCTGAGCCCCAGCTGCTGTAACCAGGGTCAGCACTGCCTACCCACATCTGCCTGGTGGGTAGAGACATGAGGGAGAATGTTATTCTCATGGAGTAAGAACTCTATCTTCTGGGAAAGAGGAGTGCTGAAATATGGGGAAAACAGGTAGAAGCTGCTACAGAGTAACTACATCAGGACTGAAGCCAAACCCCTGCGTTTCCTCTCTCACAACCCCGGGGAGCAGCTCTAGAGAACACTCCTCAGCTAAGCAATGCAGAGCAGAAATCCACAAGCCCAGCACGGAGACTGAGTCAGCAGTGCAGGCCTGGGATGGGAGGGGTGAGAATGCCAGTAGGAGAATCTAGTAGGATGAAGTAGTGGCTGTCCTGAGGTTAGTAAGGGTGAAGGCTGTGTACCCCAGAATATAGCTTCTGCATGTCTTTGGACTGAATGTTCTAGATGAACGAGTTGCACATTGTACAAATTATGTCTTGATAAACTTGTTTAAAACACAGCTATAATGTTATGTATTACATGTGTGTGTGTGGTATGAATGAGCATGTATGTGTGTGTATGAGTGTGAGAGAGAGCATGTGTGTTGTATAAGCATGTGTGTATGTGAGCATGTATGTGTGAGCATGTGTGTTGTGTAAGCATGTGTGTGTGCGTGTGTGTGTGTGTGTGTGTGTGTGTGTGTGTGTGTGTGTGAGCACCTGTATGGAGGTCAGACGACAACTTTCAGGACTCCGTTCTCTTTCTCGTATGGGTTCTAGGGATTGAACTCTGGTGATCAGGCTTATGAAGCGATCTTGCCAACCCTAAAAACATAAATAAAACATAGGACACTTCCTCATCACCTTGGAAAAGGCTAGCAGATGCTCTTGTGGGGGAAGGAAGAATGAAGGGAAAGGGATGAGGCCTTGTTGATTCTGGTGCACGGATGTCCTTTGTGGAGCTTCTAACAAGAATCTGGGGGAAAACCAGGACATAAAGGCAAGACTTTTCCATGTTCCCTGTGGTGGTGTGAATAAGAATGGGTTCACATATTTGAACGCTTAGTCATCAGGGAGTGTTCAGAAAGATTAGGAGGCATGGCTTTGTTGGAGTGGGCGTGGCCTTGTTGGAGGAAGTCTGTTCTGGGGATAGGCTTTGAGGCTTCAAACGCCCAAACCAGGCCCTGTGTTTTCTTCTTACTGCCTGTGGATCCAGATAGAGAACTCTCAGCTGCTTCTCCAGCACTATTTCTGCCTGTGTGCCTTCTTGCTTTCCGTCATGATGGTAATAGACTAAACTTCTGAAACTCCAATTAAATGTTGATCTTTATAAGAGTTGGTGTGGTCATGGCATCTCTTCACAGTAATAGAACAGCGACTAAAACAGTCCCCCGTAGGAAGTGAAGTCCATGCCCCGGAAGAATTTGAGGGTATGGACTGGTGCCACCCAGAAGCACTTGGGAAATCTGCATGAGACAGGAGTCACAAGGTTCCCTCATATGAGATAACTGAATTACCCAGAGGAGGCCACAGCCCATCACCTGACATCCAAACAGTGGGGGTGGAGTCTCATCCAAAATCTCACATCCATTTTAGTCTCAAAGAAAAGCCAGACCATGCCTACTCTGAGTTAGGATGGGGCTGTCCTGGTTCCAGTCCCATGAACTATCCTAAACCCATGATGTGGTTTACAGAGAGGACCCACATCTGTAATGGGAACGTATAAATTGTTGGTGCGGAGCCCCATGCCCTCCCTGCCTTGGCGGATGAGAGGCAGAAAGAGCGCTGCCTTCTCAACTGTGGTCCTATTCGGCCCTGGGATGTCTACAGCACCCATCTCCAACAAAGCAACCCTTTGGATGAGGGTGGTGGTAAACCTGGGGTTTCTCCACTTCCCACATGAAACCGATCTGGGAAGAGCTTGAAAAGTTGCTTATGCAATCTCTTTATCATCCAGCAGGTGGCAGTGTGGTACTGCAAAACCCTGCCTCTGAAGCTCTCCTATGGCAAGTTGGTTTGTGGTTTGTTGGTTTTGACAGGATCTCACATGTATCTCTAGGCTGTCCTGAAACCCTCTATGGAGACCAGGCTGGCCTTGAACTTAGAGACCCACTTGCCTCTGTTTCACAAGTGCTGGGATTAAAGGCAAGTGCCACCACACCCAGCCATCTTTCCTATTACAAATAGGTGGCTGGCTACCATGCCCGTTCCTAACTTAACCCTTCAGAGCGGTGATGGGTGCAACCGAATGTTCTCAACTAACTAGACCTCTCAATTTCTTTTTCATCTCTGTGATAAACACTCTGGCAAAAAGCAACTTACGAAAGGAAGGGTTTTAGTTCATGATTCAAGGTACAGTCCATTGTGTGTGAAAATCAAGGTGGCAGGAGCTTGAAGCAGATGACCACATCATATGCACTGCCAGAATAGGAGAGCAGTTGATGCTTATATCACTCTCTTCATTTCATACAGCCCAGGATCCCACCCCAGGGCACAGTGGACCTGCATTCTCAGCTCTACCATCACGACCAAGATTTCCCTTACAGAAATACTCAAAGTTCTACCTCCCAGGCAATTATAGATTCTGTCAAACAGACAACTAACATTAATCTTCTAACTGGAGGACATCTGCTCTCCTGCCTGGGCAGTTTAGAAAGCTCAAAGTCTATCCCCCATAGACCCGGGTCGTAGCTTTAATGCAAGTCAATGGGCAGTCATTGTTAAAGCGAAGCTTGAAGACCTACCTCCTCCATGGTGGTGGCCTAGAGTTTAGTGCACCCTGCTGACACCCCACTCATAACATTTCAACTTTCTCACAATATCCACTCAACATCACCCAAGAGTCTCCCATTCAGCATGACCACAGAGGTTGTCCTCTGTCCACAGGCTGAGACCTGGATCCATGCAAACAGTGCTCTCTGCCTAGCCTCCCACGCGGCTTTGGTCAGACCCTGGAAGCTCTACTGGACTGGAGCAGACAAGGGCAAGGTTGTCCTCTTCCTTCCCGCCTATGGAGCTGTGGCCACAGGGGCAGTGTTAAAAATACTCCAAGATGTCTCCCTGGAGGCCAGCCTCCCTGTCATCCAAGGACACAGACTCCCCTGAACAGCTTCAGGGGCTGTGCTACTAGTGTGTGCCTCTCCATCTCTGCACCCCAGCGGCCCCCACTACTCTTCTTACCCCTTCCGGTTGCCTGAAGTGAACCACAGCCTCAAAATCGCAGTGGGGTCTTCACCAACTCCCACCCATACCGC
The DNA here is from genome assembly GCF_008632895.1 of Mastomys coucha. Classification (NCBI taxonomy): domain Eukaryota; kingdom Metazoa; phylum Chordata; class Mammalia; order Rodentia; family Muridae; genus Mastomys; species Mastomys coucha. Next base: position 167,332,038 of record NW_022196897.1, on the reverse strand, counting down.
CATCAGCCTGGGGACAAGTACTTGGGAAAGGACTCACAGAGACACCTCATCCTTTGGGCCAGGATGTCCTTCTAGGCGATGCCTGCCCTCCACAATATGGTTACAATATGGCCATATGGTGAAATAGTTCTGGGCAGTCAAGAAGCTGTTGTCTGGTTTCTTTCTTCTCCAGGCCCAGAGCAAAGCCTGATATTCCTTAAGCACACATGTGTTTGTTATCTTTGTTCTTATATACTGGTAATGACATAGAGCCCCCCGGAACCTTCCAGAAAACACATGGCTCTCACCCACTCAGTTCACAAATGTGCCTCCGGCATCTATGTACTCTTAGAGAGTGCCAACACTTGAGTAATTTCTTTTTGGTGAAACTCGAAGAACAGAGAGGCTAATGGACTCTGCCAAGGTCATACAGCATGGCTTCATGAAGGTTTCTGCCTTGTGTTGGAAGCCAGGGTGACCCGATCTCTTACCACAGTGAAGAGAATCCACCTCTTGCTGAAACCACAGAGCCCTTGGCAAGTTCACATCTTGGGGGGCTTCTTGAAAAGGACTTAGCCCCTCAGCAACCTTCACGTTTGGGGCTTTAGTTATCAAATACAAAGGGCCAGCCTGCAGCCAGCAGCTCCTCATGTTCTTTAGGTAGAAAGGGAGCGCTCAGCAATAGGTGGTACCAGAAACTCAACTTGCTCTGCCTTTCCTAACCTCAGAGAGTTTGAGCCCCCAGTAAAGCAGAGACTTTGGCTCCGCGGTTCCCACACCAAGAAAGACGAGCCAGCCCCTAGCACAAGCCCTGCTCCTGAGAGTGTAACACAGGAATCAGACACTCAGAAGCAGCAGAGCACGGGAAGCACCAGGATCTAGGCTACCTGCTATGTGGGGAGGGGTCTGGGCTGGGACTGAAGCATGGGCAGATGAAGTCAACCCCAGTTCCTCACTTACAAGAAGGAACCCGGACGCTTCTACAGCAACCTCTGCTCCGCCCTCACTCCCCAGCCAAAACTGAGAAAATCCATCATACTCTTCCCCACAGGACAAGACTAGGAATTCTTCACCTCAGAAGTCGAGGGAAACTTCTGTCTGTCGAAGCAAAAGGTTTCAGCCCAAACACGGGAGCCACACTGGGATACATCTGTCAGGAGAACTTGGTGTTGAGGCGACAGACAGAAGGGACCTACGATCTGACGCCTACAGGAAGAAGATATAATTAAACTCGCAAGGCCGGGCCCGGAGACATGGAGAAGAACCCGGCTGGGAGCTCCCGCTCAGCGCTCAACTCCTGCGGTTGGGGACCCAGAACAAGGCAAGACTGAAGCCAGTACCGGGGCTGGAGCTTTGGGAAGGTGACCCCGTAGGAAACAAGAGATGGCAGTTGCAGCGCCAAGAAGCAGCAAAGCGCTCTCTGGTCCCGCGGCTCCCATCTTCAGGCCTGTGAGTCCGCAAAGAGGGTGGAGCAGGGCTGGGAAGGTGCGGGCATCAGGTCCCCTCCGATTGGACGGCGTGAAGTCCCAGCGGGAGGCTCAGCAGCTTAAAATCGAAGCCAATTCAAGTGGGAGGTAGAGAGGCCCCGGCCGGCCACGCGCCTTGGTGAGGAGGCGCGGGAGGGGTGGCCGGCCGGAGAGGCCACGCGCAGGCCCAGGGACTGGCAGACAGCTGGACAGGTGGACGCGCCCGCAGGGCGGAAAGTCGCACTGCCGTAGCGGGCTCCAGGCGTCATGGCCGAGCTCAAGTCGCTGTCGGGGGACTCGTACCTGGCGCTGAGCCACAGCTACACGGCGACCGGCCACGCCTACACTGCGGCGCGCGGACCGGAGACGACACGCGGCTTCGGTGCATCGGGTCCGGGTGGCGACCTCCCCGCGGCTCCTGCTTCTCGCGTCCCCGCCGCGACGGTCGAGAGCAGCGGCGAGCAGAGCGGCGACGAGGACGAAGCCTTCGAGAGGCGGCGGCGGCGACGAGGGTCCGGGGTTGCGGTGGACGCACGGCGGCGGCCCCGGGAGCAGCGCTCGCTGAGGCTCAGCATCAATGCGCGCGAGCGGCGACGCATGCACGACCTGAACGACGCGCTGGACGGGCTGCGCGCAGTCATCCCCTACGCGCACAGCCCGTCGGTGCGCAAGCTCTCCAAGATCGCCACGCTTCTGCTGGCCAAGAACTACATCCTCATGCAGGCGCAGGCCCTGGAAGAGATGAGGCGCTTGGTGGCATACCTCAACCAAGGCCAGGGCCTCGCGGCGCCGGTGGCCGCTACGCCTCTGACGCCCTTTGGCCAGGCAGCGGTTTACCCGTTCTCAGCGGGCGCCGCGCTCGGGCCCTGCCCAGACAAGTGTGCCACCTTCTCAGGATCGCCCTCAGCACTTTGCAAACACTGCGGCGAGAAGCCCTGAGGGCGCCAAGCCCCTCTGCAGCCGCCATTCTATTTAGACTGTCCCCTGTCTTCGCTGGCAAGACCCTATGAGAAAGCCCAGGACTCCGCTTACAGAACTGTTGGGTGCAGAATGCGAAGTCCGTCCTGGCAGAGCAACAGACTTGGCGCTGGACTCTAGACCCCGCCGCATCCACGGAGCTATCTCAGCTAAAAGAAGGCCACGGGAGGGAACAGGTAGTGGCTGGTCCCACATCTGACAGGTGACTCTGCCCAAGGTTCAGGAGCGCAGGCACAGAGCATCGCGCTTGACCACATCCTAGCACTGGGGATCGTCCTCTGCCCCAGTCCCTTCGAAACCAACTTGCAGGGCCTTGCTCCAACTAGACCTGTTCCTCAGAACGGGTGTGGCCCCTCACTTCGGGCCTCTGTCGGTTCCAACACTCCAGGCCGGGTCGATGAGCAAGATTCCGCTATAGTCCTTTGGAGAGGACGTAGAGGCAGACGCAGGAACAACCCAAGAGGTGAGGTTTACAACATTTCCCAAGTCTGAGCTTATTCTATTAACATTCTTGCCTGCCCAGAGGCTCAGGAAATCCAAGCCGCCCTCAAAAGTCTGTGGAAATATCCCTAAATAAGCCTGGACCGCCAGCGCCTGCCTCCTGTGGGCTGAGCTGGGCGTTCTGCTTGTCCCAAGGGTACTAGTGGAGCCCTCACAACCTGCTCAGGGGCTACTTGATCCTGAAGGGTCAGCCGAGGAGTCCAGTCTAGCTCCAGAAGCAACCAAGGCCCTCTGCGCCAGTTCCGGAATTTCTGGAGGAAGCCGGTGAGTACCTGGCTCTGGACTGAATGGGAACTTGTCGCTCACAAAATCGGACCACACAGCCCAGAATCCTGCCACTATACCTAGCCTGAGCCTTAGCCCGCGAGTCCCAGATGATGCCTGGTTTTCGCTCTGCGGTCCTCAGCAGCTTCCGCCTTCATTTACCCAATTTTCTTGGCTTTCGTTGACGCAAAGCAAATCCGGAGAGGGCCGCTGCTCAGCAAAGCGCCTGTCTATAGCGCTTAACTTTAATTAATGCATTGGAAACGGCCCTTTTGTATTTGCGAAATGACGTGTGTGATTAAGTCTTATTCATAAAGACGTATGCATAATACTGGTTTCTGCTAATTTCTATTTTTCATTTCTTAAATATCTTTCCCCTCCCCTAAACTAATCTACTTTGCACATTTCAAAACAGATTGCTTTTCAAGTTCACTTAAGATGAACAGGGAAAACTGGAAACTCAAGTGTTGTTAGCTGTGGGGTCATTACCCACTATTATCTTTAAAAGTCCTTTATTTATATTTAGACCAGGGGTAGTGTGCAGAATAAAGTACTTAAACCTTATTTTATAAAAACAATATGATTAAATTTTAATATCAAATTAAGTGTACATCTATGACTTGATTTATAATCTCAATCTTCAGACAATGATACTGGTTTGGGATCCTTCTTCTAGGGCCCCAAGAAATGTCTGAGATTTTAAAATGGATCCATATGCCATTAAGAGTTCATAGGAAAAATGTGTAGGAGTGTTGGGTGGAGACCCACAGGTGATCCCATCCTGCAGGAAACAGAGACAAGAGGATGCGAATTCTGAGACCAGCCTGAGCAGCACAGCGAGACCCTCTCAGGAAAAGAAAAAGATTAACTTTGTAATAAAATAGGGGGAAGAAAAAGTCCTTTCACTAGAATGAAAGCAGTTTTTAAAGAGCTGGGTGTGGTTCATGCCCCAGCCTCAACACTGGACATGGAAATGGGAAAATGGTTTCAATTCTAGGTCAACCTGAACTAGATTAAGACTAAACAAAACAATAACAGCAACTCCCTCCCTCACAAAAAAAAAAAAAAAAAAAAAAAAAAAAAAAAAAAAGCCTCAAAAATAACTCTTTTACTATTTTACTAATAGAAATCTCTCCGGTTAGTAATCTTAAATAAAAGTTCAAATTAAATCAGAACATTTTGAAATTGCAAGCTGTTCTCCAAAACACTGGCACAATGTTAACTTGGATGAGTGAGCAAGGTGGGGTTTTCCAATGGGAAACTCCACAGCTTTCTCAATTGTCCCCATTAATAAAGCATCCTGGGTTTGCACAGCAAGCTTCCCATTCTGAGGCCACACTCCACAGCCTTGCACTGGACAGCAGAATTCAGCCAGCAAAGGTGCCTGTTGTTAAGTGCTGCTCTTTGGAAGCAGCTCATGCCGGCTCTCGTTGGTTTTTTGGGTGTTTGTTTGTTTGTTTTTGCCCTGGGAATAAAGGGTTAAGCTCCTGTGGGTGAGAATCACTGTGAGTCTTTAGAGGAAGCGCTTCATTTACAGCTGGGATTTGAACTAGCATGCCTCCTCCTCTTCCTCCTTCTTGTTCAGAGCCCATTGTCTAGTTTTTTGGTTTTGGCGGGTGGGGGTGGGGAATTTGGCTTTGGTTCTGTTTTGGTTTTTTTAGGAAAGTAAATGTAGCTGTAGTAAAGTGTCCCCAGGACTGGGCTCTTCCTTCCAATGCACTGCACACAGAGGACGTGAGTGGTGTGTGATGCTTACATTTTTCTAGTGGGCTGCATAATGACAGTGAACAGAAACGGCGACATCATTTTTATTGGCAGTTTATGTCTCCACATGCCACCCTGACAGCCTTCAAGTTGCCCTCTTGCTCACAGAGGACACTTTTATTCCAGCTTGCTGCATTTCAGGGCTCATGGCCACAGTGGCCTTGGCACAGCCCCACTCTGTGAATATATAGAGCACCGAGATGACTTTCCTTCTCTTTGTCTAATAGCTACCAGGAAATGTCATCAGTTTGGGGAGCAGATTCTAGAGCCATGCAAATAGACACTGCTTTGTCCCTTTTCTCTTTCAATGAGTCTCCATCTAAGATGCTAGGGCTGGGCCAGTGAAGAGAAGAACGCTGTCAGCTGTCTGTCAAGAGAAGGGATAGACAATGCCCACTGAGTCTCTGGTCCCATGTCCTCCGGCTTCACACTGACTGACCACACCCAGACCAGGGGAAACCACCATCAAACAAGACCAAAAGCTGGTGAGAACCCTGGGTCCCTCCCAGGTGGGGAGCTTGACTTAGTGTTGCCTTCCTCTGCTGACCACATGAATGAAGTCCTCAGCCTTGCTGATTGCTAGCTGAGTAACTCAAAGAGGTGGATTTGCTCTAGCTGAGAAGGTCCTGATGAAGTCCAGCTTACAGGAGCTTGGCTGGCATGGGCCCAGTGGCTCTGTAGGAATCCACTCACCAACTGCCATGTCCATTCCTGGATGCCTGCTGCTGGCCTGCTACTTGCCTGGGCTTCCAGTTTGCTAAGCAGGTCAGGAAACGTAAGGGGACTTGATTTAAGGGTCAGGAGACTTATCTTCATATTACCTTCTTTCTTAAAAACACACAGACCAATCTCTCAAGTTTCCACCCTTTGTGGTTCCTATAACTGAAACACTGCAGGCACCGAGCTACACATTGACAAATTATTTGCTGAGGGTTCTATCCACACCCTGGGTTTGTGACATGCAGTTCCTATAAAACTCAATATTCTGCATACCCAAAGGCATTTGTTTCTCCTGAGTTAAGAAATATACTGGCCTAAAACATACACACATATGCACACACACATGCATGCATGTGCATGCGTGCGTGCACACTCCCCTGCCCCCCAAAGCCAGGCTGTAGGGGCAGCCAGCAATTCCAAATGCTACTGAAAGCCCAACTCCAGCCCTAGGAAAGTAGAGGTGCCCAAGGCACCCCCTTCCAGCCCCTCCAACCTTCTACAACTCTCCTGGATCTTCTATGCTCTCCTTCCACACAGGTTGACTTCTAGGAGTTTCATTTTGATAGTTCCATCTCAAAGTTGAATTTATACCATCACTCATGCAGATTAATCCAATCAGGGGGAACCAAGTAGAAGTGCCTAGCTTGGATGAAAATATTAACTGGAGAGACTTTTAAATATATTTTTATTGATTATTTGGGAATTTCACAAGAAGAGACTTTTTAAAAAACACTTAGTTTATCTTTAATTATGTGCATCTTTGTGTGGGTATGTGCACATAAATGCAGATGCCCTCAGAGACCAGAAGTATTGGATCCTCCAAGAGGTAAAGTTCCAGGTAGTTATAAGTTGCCTGCTGTGGGCTCTGGGAACTGAACTTAGAACCTCTGAAAGAGCAGCCAGTATCCTTAATCTTTAAGCCATCTCTCCAGCCTCAAGGAATACTTTTAGAAAACATTTTTAGTTTTCCTTACTTTGTATGGGAGTGTGTGAGTGTGCACACACGCACGCACACACACATACACACACACACACACACACACACACACACACACACACACACACACACACACACAGAGGCCAGCAGACCACTCTCAATGAGTCAGTTCTTTCCTTTTACCATATGGGCCCAGGGTCAAACTCAAGTCATCACCTTGGTAGCAGGTGCCTTTGCTGCTAAGCCATCATGCCAGCACAAGAGGCACTTATTCACAAAGGACATGCACTGTTGTTCTAAAAGGGTATAAGAAATAAAATAAATAAATAAATAGAAAACTGTCATCTCAGTCCCAAAGCCACTTGGGCCACACCGTCTGTTCTGACAAAGGAAGGAATCAGGAACACAATTGCTGAGCGGACGCTCCTAAACCCCGGGTTAATCCGGTAGAGAATGATGACAGCAATTTTATAATGTAAATTTGTTTGTGATCTGTTTTTAGTCTTTATTCCCTTCTGAAAGGGATATAGAGGGATTTGCAGTGTATTAAACCATTTCTCTAACAATTGCCTCTTTGTAACCAGCCACTGTGTCCCAACAAGTCTATTCTGGAAAATTGGAAAGTTATAACATGAATGTAAATGCACCCCCAGAGAACAAGTGTTGCCATGAGCACAGAGAGGTTCAAAGGGTTAGCCAACCGACCGTCAAAGCCATCACTGTCCTTACAGTCAAAGCGACTCAGGTTGGTGCTTTTCCAGCCTGGAGTGCCCTGGGGTTATTTACTTATGTCATGTAGAAAAGCTGGTTTTGAGTGGCTACCAGAAAGAAGGGTGATAGTTGTGGGGTACATGTGTGGAAAGGGGGTCTCTGAGCAGGCCAGCATTGCCCTATGTCACGATTTCTGTTCTCCAAGATTACACCTTTATACCTCTGGGGCTCAAGCCACTTCTGGGGCTCAAGCAGGCAGTCTGCATTTTGGGGAGGCACTGTCATCACAATGCATTGCTGAGCTGGGCGAGGCCTCTGTACCCCAAGACTCCTCTCAGGTCACTGGCATGCCCGCCCCACCATGGGCTGGTGTCTTTAGTTAGGGTTTCTATTGCTGTGAAGAGACACCGTGACCACAGCAATTCTTATAAAAGGAAAACATTTCATTGAGGCTGGCTTACAGTTTCAGAGGCTTAGTTCATTATCTTCATGGCAGGAAGCACTGGGGCATGCAGGCAGACATGGTGCTGAAGAGGGAGCTGAGAGTTCTACATCTGGATCCACAAGCAACAGAAGAAAACTGCCACACTGGCCTGGCCTAAGCATGTAAGACCTCAAAGCCCACCCTGAGTGACATACTAACAAAGTAGACCCATTCCTCCTAATAGTGCCACTAATGGAGCCGAGCATTCAAACACTTGAGTATATTGGAGCTGTTCCTATTCAAACCACCACAGCTGCTAATGTAGAGGCTCAGAATAATAGGCAGCACATCAGAGAGCATCAGCCTCATGCATCGTTGCAGCCAGTTTCTACATCTGAGCCCCTCTTTGTCCAAAGCAATGGACCCACAATTGCCACCCTCCCGAAGCCTCTTTATTTAGCCTGATATGAGGCTTGTCTCTCTAGTTCCACAAAAACACTTTCACTGTCCTGAAGAGGGCTTTCCCAAACAAGATGTTTGGCCAAATGCTAAGACGTATATGAGATATACGGTATTCTTGGTAGCCACAAGGCACCTGATGGGGTATATTGTTGATGCTGTCATCTGTTGCCAGCACAGGCTTGCATCATCCGCAGCTGTGCCCAACTCTATTAGCTCCTTCCTGTTTCCTAAATTCTCATAGTACTGATGTTCTAAGACCTCTGGAAGCAAATGGTCTCTGTGCTTCACACACAGGAAAAATTCTATTTTATGCAACCCCAGTAGACCCTGAGGCAGCAAGTGGTTCTCAGTCTGCCTTGGCCTGTACTATGGTCTGACAAGGGTCAGAGTCAGCTCCAGAGGAGCACTGCATGACCTGCCTGTCTGATTGTTATGGTGTGGGTGGGAATGAGGACTCCAAAGTCCACAGACTTCCTAGCTATTCTTTATGTAGAGCAGGGGATGCTGTCCGTGAGATGCACACTCAAACTGTGAACAGCAAATGCACTGTCCATGAGCCAGTTAGTGCCAAGGGACTGCAGCAACAGGCTGCTGCAGCAGGATTGTTGGGATAAATGCACATCTCAGGTGGCCTTTGGACACCAGTGTGTCCTCACACACTGCATGGAGGATGCTAGCACATCAGCACTTCCAAATGAGGCAATGTTAATTCAGAGTTTTCCAGTCTGTTCTTCCACCTTGGTGACTCGAGAGCAGAGGGAGGAGAAACATTACCCAGAAAGGACAAAATCTGATCCCAGAGGACCTGTATCCAGAGCAGAGTCCTGTCCATGTCCATTCCCGGGAACTGCGAGGGCTCACCACTCAAGCTTCCTCTCTGAACCTCACCACTACCAGCTGCAGCCAGTTTGGGAAAAAACATGGGTCCTGCCAACACCCGTGCCTCTGTGTGGGTAGTCTTTTCCTCTAACCATAAAGGAAGAAGTACTCTGTAAAGTTTTCCATGTGCATGTTGGGGCTTCATTCCCTGTTTACTGCCCACAGATGATGTGCTAATGGATACGGTGTTGAAAAGGCCTGGTTGCCCTGGACAGGAAACCCTGATTGGTAAAGAACAACTGGCCAGCTGTATACTCAGTCCTGTCTGGGACTCTGAGCATCCAGTGAGCTGAGACTGGAGCAGCTGGATTCTGAACACTATTGAATGTATATATGTAAAGCATATACATAGGCCCATGCTACATGTACACATGCACTTACGTGTTTCATGTGTTTGGGTTATGACAGCATGTGTATTGTGTTATGTGCATTCCTGTGTGCTATGGCATGCCTATGTGTACATATGTGTATGTGTACTTGTGGAGATATATACAACTTTCTCCCCCATCAAGGCTCCTGAGTTCTAGGTGCCAGTCTTGAAGTAGAACATTCCCAGTTCTTCAGGATCTCCATACCACCTTCAGATCTCATCTGACTCTGAGAGACCCCTGGTTGTCCAGCTGTGCAAAGGGCAGAAGGGGACCTTTCTATCAGGGCCATGTGTGGCTAGGTGGCTTTTGGTTTGAAAGGCTGTGGCACCTGCTCATTAGCATTGGTAGGCATGCTTTCAGCACTAAAGGGGACAAGGACACAGCACATAATTTCTTATTGGAAAATGACTATGCTGACAAATGACAGGGACAGACAGACTCCAAGGATATCAACCTTCTTAGGAAACCTCACTGTAGCTTGTAGTCCTCTGAACACAACCATAAAGTGAACAGGCCCACAAAGAGGATGATGGCTTTCAACTGCCCCTATCCTGCACTTCTGCCTACCACAAAGGTGGACTAAGAGTCCACCCCCACTCCCACCCAGTATTGTAAGCTCTGTTCTCAGACACTGTCCCCAGAGACCAGCCTTGAGATAGGCATTTGGACCTCCCCTTAATCCCATCTGGGCTCTCACCCTCCTCTGTGGAGTGACAGTGAGAAGGCCTTTGTGCTGAGGGTCAGTAGGACAGTAGCATTCTCCAGGTCCTTGTAGGCACCCACTCAAGCTCATTCATTGTCCAGGCATCTGAGAGTCCTGTGGCTTCTGACAAGACTTCAGTGGCATATTCAGGACCTGGGCTCTCACTGAAAGAATACTTGTGGCCAGCGAACAAAAGGTTATTGTTCTGAAAGGCCTGAAGGTGGAAGAAGGCACAGATGCTCTTCTGAGGAGCAGATCAGCTTCTGTGATATGACTCTTTCCTTTTTTTTTTCTCTAAACTGATTTATTTTATGCCTATGGGTGTTTTGGCCAATGATATCAGAAGAGGGTGTCATATCCTCTGGAGCTGGAGGAACATTCATTTGTGAGCTGTCTTCACGTGGATGCTGAAACTCAGATCTGGGTCCTCTGGAAGAGAAGCAAGTGTTCTTTCTTTCTCTTTTTATCATGGTAAAATATGCCTAATAAATATCACTTATACTTTTTTGTGCAGGACTAGGGATAAACATGGGTCTTGTGAATGCTAAATGAGCATTCTGCCACTGAGCTATACCCCAGCCCAGTTTTACTCACTTTTAGGTGTCTCATCCAACATTAAAGATGTTCACAACATCAGTCAACCCCCATCTATCTCCAAAACATTTACAAAGCTCACAATTTTACTCTTGAGCCACAGTTATTGTCTTAGTTAGGGTTCCTACTGCTGTGACAAGACACCATGACCACAGCAACTCTTATAAAGGAAAATATTTAATTGGGGCTGGCTTACAGTTCAGAGGTTTAGTCCATTGTCATCATGGTGGGAAGTATGGTGGCGTGCAGGCAGACATGGTGTTGGAGAGGTAGTTGAGATTTCTACATCTTGATCTGCAGGCAGCTGGAAGAGACAGTGAGCCACTGGGCCTGCCTTGAGCATATGAGACCTCAAAACCTACTCCCAGTGACACATGTACTTCGACAAGGCCACACTTCCTAATAGTACCACTCCCTATTGAACTATGGGAACTATGGGAACTATGGGAGCCATTTTTCAAACCACCAGTTACTGAAATATTACGCCTATAGAGTAAAATGCCCCTTCCAAGATGTACAGTTCTGTGGATGCTGATAATACACAGTCAATACATGTGGCTACTAACATGACAACCTATAGAATACTGCCATTGCCTGCTCTTACAACCCTCCAGCACCCTGACTCTGTGAGTCTGACCTCCCAGGTCAGATGATAGCTCCAGAATGCTCCTTCAGCTCAGCACAGACCAACCCAGGTTCCTTACTGGGACTCAGCCTATCACAGAGTGAGAACAAGTCTACATCTAGCATGAAGAAAACAGGGTGTTTAGCCTTGCCCTCAGACATGAACTGTCTGCCTGCAGCTACCCTGGCTGTCTCTCTTAAATAAGATTCCCACCCTTGATAGGTATGACCTTGAAGGAGTCTCTGAAGTATGAGAGATATTTTTGAGATGAAGATCCCAGTAAGGCCTTAATCTTGATAAAAAGGTCACACTAATCTATCCCAAGACATCTAAAGATGTTCCTTCTCACAGCTCACAGCCACCAAGCAGTATATACGGAGGAGCCCCATAATGAAGGTCCAAGAATAAATACCCCTTCTGAGTAAGCTTGTCTCCCACACTCCTAGAGAGGTTTCTAAGGCTCAAGCACAGCAAGGGCTTCAGATTTGCCCTTCAGATGGAAATAAGAAGGAAGGAGAGCCACGGTCAGCCTGAGCATCTTGGGAGAGGACATTTCTGTCAGTGCTGACTAAGCAGAAATGGGAGGCCACGCGCGGGCCAGGAGCTCATCACCCAGGGCTGCAGCTGAGTACATCGTCTTCATGGCTAGAAGCCTATGAAACCACAGACTATACACCAGCTGTGAAGGACCTCCTGTGAATGGCAAGGAAGAAACATTGAAGCCCTCCCTGGTAAGTGCTGGAGAAACACACCCCTGAATGCCGGCTGTTTCGAAGAGACAGGAATTGAGATTCCCATCTCAAATGCCATATTTCCATTTTGGACTTCTTTGATCTGGAGATGTCTTTAATAAAGAAAACGGGTCATCAGGGTCAAGTCACTGTTCAGGTGATAAAACACCTCGTTCACCCTGGAGGTGTTATCCAGGGTTATCCAGGGCCACTTCCTGCACGGGTGCAGTCACACACAGGGATTCAAAATCCCCCAGTGGTAGCCGCTATGCATCCAGCCAATGGATGCTAGGGATGAAGCTGTGATTAAATTTCCTCCGTAACGACCCTAAGTAAATCTTTGCAATTTTCATTTTGCTGAGAATTAATATAGATCGGTGCCCTTGTTGCCGACTCCCACTTTAATCCAAAATCGCTCATTAAGAAGAGACCAGCAGACGTTGGTGGGCAAGACCTGTGGCTGAGCCTGGGAGGGGAATACAGGGCCAGGCAGGCTCCAGATGGACAGAAGCAGCTGCCCTCGTTACGTGCTGGGCGCTGATCTGAAATGCTGACCTGCTTCTCTGCACATTACTCATATTAAATGAGAACTCACATGGCAGGGCCCCCGGAGAAAACGCTCTGCTCTCTCTTCCTCTGAAAGATGATAGGCATCCCTGCTCTCTGCGCGCTGCTGGGAACGGGGCTAGGGGGTTGCAGTCTAAGCACAGAATGGAAGAGGGGTTCTCATTCCAAAACCATTAAGGATTTTAGGATGGTGACAGCAGAGCCTTGAGTCCTGTTCAGGTCCCTTTACAGCCACCAGGCCCTGGACAATGCTCAGGTCACACAGCCATAAGCCATCTACACCTGGGGGGCCCCTTGCACCCCAAACTGGCTTACATCAAGCTTGCTATCTTCTTCATTCTTCTCAAATAGCCAGGACCCAAAAGCCATAGCCATATGTGGCAGTTGCCCATACACACACACACACACACACACACACACACACACACACATATTTGCACATGTACATACATGCATACACGAATGTTCATATACCTACACATGTTCACACATGCAGTCCACACATGTCTAGACAGGTACATACCTACACTTGCATGTACATATGCATGTTCACCCACACATTTACACCTGGGTACTCACACATGCACACACTTGCAAACAAATGCCTTGGACACTAATGCCACTTGGGAAGTGGTAGCAAGCATGTCTGCTGCTTTTACCCTGGTTCTCCTCAGAGGGAGGAAATCTATTTGGTCTTTATGTGGAGAGCTAACACAGACTGACTATGGGTCTGCCCTCAGCACTGTCAGACCCTAGCATGAGGCCCAAGCAGTACAGGTGACTGGATGCCAATAAGTATCATTCAGTCAACCACGACCAGGAAATAACTTGGCCACTCACTGAGAGGACACTATGCAGTAAGCTATTCATATCAGCCATCCACCTTGTCTCTCTGATGCTGACAGTTCTAGGACCCAAGTGAACACATAAGCAGAGGTATTGTTTGCAGCATATATAGTCTCCATTTTGGATTGTTCTTGTTGTTTGAGGCAGGGTCCCACTTTGCAACCTTGGCTGGCTTAGAACTCACTATGTAGGCCAGGCTAGTATTAGATTTGCAGAGCTCCACCTCTGCCTCCTGAGTGCTAGGATTAAAGACCTGTGTCACAATGCTAGCTTGGCTTCCACTTTGAAGGAAGAGGCAGTCACCCAGGCATAAAAATCTCTGGAAGGACATGTGAACAGGCCACCATGGGCCTCTAGGAAAGGTGCTCAAGAACAGCTAATAGAGCAAGTGGATGGTCCTCTTCCCCACATGCTTCTAATCTCTGAATTTTCCTGTACCATTGTAGATATTGTTATGGGCTAAGTGATCATCCCCAAAATGTGTATATATGGTCCCAGTATGATATAACATGAGCCACCATGAGCAATAACTTTGATGATGATGCCTAAGTGACTCTGGCAGAATGTTTGCATAAATTCCCAGAAAACTATAAGTGAAAAATAAAAATTTATCAGAGTGGTACATGCAGCTCTCCCAGTCAGTAATCAAGCTGAGGTTGTGCTAGACTGAAATGGGTTTGAGAAAGACAAGCACATTCCAGTGAATAAAGTTATTGCTTTGTCTCATGTTCATACTCCTCTTGTCCAAAGATGGGACCCACTGGCCCTGCTGCCACCCAGGAAGAGGGACTTTCAATGAGTCCCCAGCAGGCTGAGCTCCATCCCTATACAATCCTGGACCTGCTTCCTTCTCTTGGCCTCACTGTACCTTAGACTAGTCTTCATACCTGGGACTACATCAATCCAGAACAGGCTACCACACTGCTTCCAGAATCTGTGACTATATGACCTGTCTGATGAAATGTTATAAAGCTGCAAATATGGAGAGGAGGTAATACCTGTTCCATGTATCCTTGTGAGAGCTCCAGCAGGAGTTCAGGGACAGAACCACTTAGGAACAATGACATACAGATGGAGCAGAGAAAAAGAGAGAGGCAGGCAGGAAGATTTGACAGCCACTGCCAGTAGCAGCAGAAGAGAAGCAGTGGAATGATCTGCTACCAGTGACTCGGGTTTCTGCCTCTGAAGGTAAGAGAAGTCATTTTGTTTCCAGCCATCTAGTATGCGATACTTAGTTGCAGTACGTGATACTTAGTTGTGGAGCGCCAGGGCCTCTACCAGAAGCCTCAGGAAGATCCTTCAGCTCTGTATAGAATTAGTCACTCAGCTATGCCTCACAATGGGTACCAGGTTTACATTTCCTCCTTCAGGTATATTAAGTCTTTCCTCTGACTTTATTCTGCTAGAGGAAGTCGAGGCTTACAGCTGGCCAACTGTGTGTCCCTAATCTTACCCCTACATGTGAGAGCAAAAGGTTACACAGCTTACATCACACACATTACAGGGAAACTACCTGCTCCAGGAACTGACCGCAGAGACTTGCCAGCCCAGCAGCCTCTCTGCTCTCTGCCAGGAGCTACACTGTGGAGATATCTTAAGGCCATGTGGGCTCAGTGCTATTGCTCTGGAAACACAAGCATCCAGGAGACAAGAATCATTAAGTCATAACTTGTTACTCTCACCTCACAGGTGGGAGACAGGAGGAGGTGAGAGGATTCATCTCAGGTCTCTCATTTGCTGCCTATACGGACAAGAACATGAACCAAGGTCTCTCTGACTCAACCTCACCCACAGAAGACAAATGCCCTGCCTAGTCCAGTCAGGATTGTAATGGCACTTTGGAAGGTTCCTAAAAAGAGATTACCTGTGCTCTGGTTTCCTAGGCACTCACTTTGAGACATGCTGGCCACACAGCATGGAGGATTACCAGAAGTTCCAGGCATGTAGGGAGCCACCCTAAGAAAGAGACTATAGTAGCCATGCTTTCTATATAGGCTAAATGCCAGTAGTCAGGAAGGTGGCCTCAACCCTCAATAGCCAGAGTAAACAGTGCCTGCTCCAATGGAAAGGAGAGAACAGAGGAAGAGAGAGGAAAGGAGGAGCAAGAGAGGAGAGAAGAGAAGAGAGGAGGAAACATGAAGTGATAAAGAATATAGGAGAAGAGGTGAGAGGAAAGGGAGTAGCTCTTTCCCAACTGCTCTCCTTCCTACCTGCACCCTTCCTACCTGTTCCCCTTCCCACCTGCTCCCCTTCCCACCTGCTCCCCTTCTCACCTGTTCCTTCCCACCTGCTCCCCTTCCCACCTGTTCCCCTTTCCACCTGCATCCTTCCCAGCTGTTCCCCTTCTTACCTGTTCCCCTTCCCACCTGCTCTCCTTTCCACCTGCATCCTTCCCACCTGCTCCCCTTCTCACCTGTTCCCCTTCCCACTGCATCCTTCCCACCTGGACTCTTCCCACTCACTCCCTTTCTCACCTTCTCCCCTTCCCACCTGCTACCATTCCCACTGCATCCTTCCCACCTTCTCCCCTTCTGGCTCCCTTCTCTCCTATTATCTCCCCACATGTATCCTTGCTACCTGCCCTGTAGATTCTTCATCAATCATGATGCCCTTAACAGATCTGCAGCCCTAAATCCTTGTTTCCACCCAGCCTGATTGTCCAGTTTCCTCCTTATTTGTAATTTTGTATTACCTCAGAAGTATCTTCAAGGTAGACAAAGCTCATCAAAAAGCTTGGTATAGGTTGCATGCTCACCTCTCACATAGATTCTGTATGGTGATCAAAGGTACACTGTGAAGGGGACTTTGGAGACATGGACAGCACTACCTTCCTGGGAAAGAATTAAAGAGAAGGCTTTGACTGGGCTGGTCCAGATGGTTCTGAGATTAATGAGTCCTTCTTTTAATATTTATTTATGTTTACGTATATGAGTTATCTGTCTTCATACACACCCAGAAGAGGAAATCAGATGGTTGTGAGCCACCATGTGATTGCTGGGAATTGAACTCAGGACCTCTGGAAGAATAACCAGTACTCTTAACCCACTGAGCCATCTCTCCAGCCCTGAGGCTTTGAGAACCTGTAATCTGACCTGGTGGTGAGTCCTCTGCACAGCTCAAACAAACAGTAACTATTTCATCTGTATGCCTCATCTGACTGCCTTATCTGCACATTTTCACCAGTAGCATTAACTACCAACTTGATACAGCCTAGAATCACCTTATGAAAGCAGTCTACTTGAATAATTGTATTTATTAGGTTCATCTATGTGCATGTCTGGCGGGGAGGTTATCTTATTAATTGATGCTAAGGCCTCAGCCCACTGTGGGAAGTACCATCCCTAGGCAGATATTTTTGATCTATATAAGAAAGCTAACAAATGGTCTGGAGAAATGGCTCAATATTTATGAGCCCTTGTCAGTCATCTAGAGGACCGGAGCTTTGTTTTCTAGTGCCCACACGAGGCCATAACTCTGGTTTCAGGGACTCTAATATGCTCTTCAGGACCCCACAGGCACAGGAACACATGTGGCATGTGCATGAGACCAAAACACTCATACACATAAATCTAAAGAAAAAGAAAAAAGCTAGCCACTAAAACCCTGAGGAGAGTAAGCATGACAGCAAAGCAGAAACGATTTCTGTACCAGTTCCTGCTTGAGTTCCCACCTGACTTTCCCCAGTAATGGATTGTAAACTGGAAACTTAAGCCAAATAAACCCTTTCCTCCCAGGTTGCTTCTGGTCGGTGCTGTATCACAGCACCCAAAAGGAAACTAAGCCTCAGCTAAGCATGTCAGGGTCCGCCTTGCACGCTGTGGCACACAGCACTTGTGCTTACACACCTCACCTGAGTGGCTGTTCCCTCCCTTTCAGTCCAAGAATCTATCAGCCTTCATGCTCAGAAGTCAGGGAAGGAATATATTTATCCACATCAAAATGAGCTGAGCAGAGGAGATCTCATGGTTCTTGGACACACGCAGGCTGAGCAGCCAGATTGAGCTTGCCCTGGTAGCCAGGCTCTGGAATTCACACTGGATCCTTGTTTGATCACCAGACTCCTCCAGAGCTAAATGTGTCCACTGAGTCTGTGCAGCGACCAAGAAGAAAGCAAGAGTAGCCACTGTTTCCCAGGCAGGGACAGCAGAGCCAGGGATTCAGAGGCAGAGTCCATCTCCTCTCCAGCCTTGGCAATAACTAAAGGCAGGAGATTCTGTCCTCACCTTCAGGGTCTGTCAGAGCTGAGTGAGATAACAAGTTGCCCATAGAAAGCACACAGATGGTCACTAGCATCATAATGGCACGGTGTTAATAATTGCAAACAAAAATATGCTGTATAGGCTAGACCCATCATAGGATGTCTTCCATATCAATAATACTGTATGTCCTGATCCATGTCAGTGCTGGGGACCTCCATGTAGCCACATGTATACAGTCATTTAAAAGTCAACCAATCCCCTGGACACTAAACCATAGCTGGAGTCAGGAGCTCCATTGATCTCCACAGCCTCTCTCAGCTCTTTCTTTGTACCATGTCCTGGTGTAGGCTGTCCCTGGCTCCTTCTGGGAACCTCAGCTACCCTAACCTACCCTCAGGGCCTTCTCTCTTTTCCCTCCCTTACTGTCTGGGTAGACATCTGACTTCGATCAGGCCCTGGACCCATGTTCACCTCTTCCTAAGAGAAAAATTGTAGGCTCCATTGGATCCTTCCTGTTCTTTGATGGTTCCTAGATGCCACAGATAGTTTTCCAAGAGGCAAGTATCTCCATCTAGCAGAGCTGGGAGACAAAGCTAGGAAGAGGCTTGGTTGTGCTTCCACAGACAGTCTGTGTCCCCTTCATAAGCTCATCTCAGCTTCACCAGCCACAGCCTAGCTCATACATATTGATGATGCCCCTTCGGTGTGGAGGCGGCTCCTGGCCTCATGGTCCTACTCGACTGCTGCAGAGCACCCTGCTCCAAGATCGATCGGGCTTTGTTGAGTGTCAGGCCACACTGCGGCGACAGATGGATGCCCACTTCAAACCTTCATGCACAGAGACTACACAAAGGAGCCAGGGATGTTTTTAATATCACACACTTGCCTCGGGCAAGTTTTCAATCTCCGTCTAGCAGGGGCTCAGGCTTTTTATCAGGCAAACGCCTTAAGCACTTTGTCAACTTGGACATCTGGCCACTCGGTTAAAAAAATGTTCCTTTGCTAAAATATTTAGTGGTGTAACAGAGACCTAGCTGGAGACTCCTACTGCCATATAGACATTCACACTAAGCAAAAAAAAAAACCAAGTATCCCCTAGCAACTGGGGTCCCCAGACTGGTTGGGATCCACTATGATAACCAAGCCCTTGGACTGGCAGGAACCTGTTCTTATCTGTCTGAGAATCTGTTGCACTTTAGGGCAGGATCATGGTCTTCTGTGACTTCTTTCTAATTCAGCATATAGCCAAAGATCTTGGGAGAATATGTGAGCTCCAGAGACACAACAGGAAAGAGGCTGAGACAAATGCTGTGCACGCACTGCCCCATTCCTCGGTGTGCTTAGCCGGGCACAGGCGTCCACAGGAACAGCTAGCTCAGATCCACATCAGCTAATGTCCTCCAACAACAAGCCACTTCGCATGGTGGACTACTCAACCATGGAAATCTGACAGCGCCAACTTACTAGAGCAGAGAACAGGCTTGAGCTGTGCTGGGAGGAGAAGCCGCACAAAGGCTGGCTTCTTAGTTGTTTGTTTCTGTGAAGTCGAGAGAATGGGTGAGACTACAGGGACCAAGAATGGCCACCAGAGGCCATCAGGGACTGCCAGGGTGGTAAACAGGGGTGGGAGTGGTTGGTATTGAGTAGTAGATATTTTGGGCAAGGTGAAAAAAATCTAGTAACAGGGGTGCCAGTTGCACGATTATAATTCATTCAGTGCAGCCAAAATGAGATTTAACCCCACACTTTATCACTTAAAACACATACACACACTACATACACACAGACCACACAGACCACACACCACACCAACACATACACACAGACCACACACACACATACACACACAGACAGACCACATATACCACACAGAGATCACACACATACCACATACACACAGACCACACACACATACAGACCACACACACATACAGACCACACACATACACACACACACACACCACACACACACACACACACACACACACACACACACACACACACACACATATATATATATATATATATATATATATATACACACACACACACACATATACATACCACACCCCACACACACATACATGCTACACATACAAATAAAAAACAAAAACAAAACTAGCTGGTCATGGTGGCACATGTCTTTATTTTTTTAATTATATATTTCCATTTTATGCACATTGGTATTTTGCCTGCATGTATGTTTGTGTGAGGGTGTCAGATCCCCTGGAACTGGAGTTAAACAGTTGTGAGCTCCCATATAAGTGCTGGGAATTGAACTTGGGTCTTTTGGTTAAGAACAGCCAGTGCTCTTAACCACTGAGCCATCTCTCCAAACAGCTCACCATATGATGATGATGTGTATATGATGAGTTACACGACAGCCAGAGCTATGTAGACAGGCTCTGTTTCAAAAATCCAAGCAACAGGGTTGCAGAGATGGCTCGGTGTTAGGAACACTGGTTATTCTTCCAGAGGATCTAGGTTCAGTTCCCAGCAGCCACAGCTCACAGTCATCCATGACTCCAATTGAAGGTGATCCTTCATCCTCTTCATGGTACACATGTACACATGCAGGCAAACATGTATATACATAAAATGAAATCCTTTAAAATTTTAAGAAGGGAAGAGAAGGAAGAGGTATTGCAATCATATTATAATCTCAGAAAAGTTCAAAAAATCTAATATCTTTTAAGTAATTTCAAGGCAGAAATGATAGGTTATTGACTATAGCAGCTTTGCCCTTTACCAGAGGGCAAAGGTTACTGGACTTACCCATGTCCCACAGACAGCATACCCTGACCAAACCCTAGTAGAATCAAGAGGTTCCCCGGGCAAGGGAACAGGGTGTGAGAGGGGCTGAGGCAGTACAGTGCCACATATAAGAGAAGAAGAGGACATTTCAGCAGCCACGGGAAGCTGGAGGAGGGTGATGAAGAAGCCCTGGACAGAGTGGAGGTCAGAGGAGGGACAGTGAGGACATGGATTGAAGCCTGGGTTTTGCCCAGTAGGGCACTGCTATAGAGGAAAGGGGGAAACTGAGACAGCTGGCATCACCAGAAACCCAGTCTGTAAGCATGTCCCAGGAGGCAGTCCTGCCAACAAATTCCTGCTGCAAACTCACACAGTGACATTTACTTTCATCTGCTTACTGGGACCCTACTCACTTACATCTGCCTGTCTCAACCTACCCACTTCCTGAAGAGTATTTGCCTGTCAGAACCCAATTACTGATGGGCTAGCTAAGGCTCAGAGGAAGTGGGCCCCTGGCCAAGCTGCAGCTTCTAATATGCAAACAAGGATTGAGGTCCAAGTTTGAGTCCAGACCCCCAGCAGGTCTACAGTAAGCCACCTCCAAGGTTAGTGAGAGGGTCAGTAACTGCAGCCTCAGAATGGTCCCAGAAAGAGAAGACCGAGATCAACATGATCCCAACCTGAGAAACCAGCTCAGGGTCACAAGGAGGCCATGGGGGTGCAGCTTCAGGGCTAACTCCTTGGTGCTCAGAGCTGACAGGTGGAAGGCACCAGCTCTCACACGCTTTCCTTGGTCACCTTTAGAGGCTAGTACCAGGCTTCACAGTGTGTCACAGGGCCTGATCACTTTATCAGCTATTCATTGAGAATGGGCCTGGGCCATCAGTCTCTGCTCTAGTTAAAACTTAGGCAGCCACCATTCCTCACTGCATAGGAATTCCTGTGTTCCTAAGCTGGGCATGGTACAGGCTCAGCACCTCGGACAGCACCAAAAGCAGTGGGGAGCTGTGCTGGTCACTACTTTCAGCTGCCAAATGGACAAAAGCAGGCAGGATCAAACCACCTGGGCTGGCACCGGGAGCCCTTGGCTTCCTTGGACTCAACAGCTCCTGAGCTGGTTTCTCAGGACGGGCTCATGTTGATCCCAGTCTTCTCTCTCTGGGCCCTCTCTGGAGCTGCAGAGTTACTGCACCTCTCACTACCCTCTGAGATGGCTTCCCGTAGTCCTTCTGGGGGTCTGGACTCAAACTTGGACCTCAGTCCTTGTTTGCATCTTAGAAGCTGCAGCTTGGCCAGGGGCCCACCTCCTCTGAGCCTTTTCCTCCCCATCAGGAATTGGGTTCTGAACAGACTGCATCCCTCCTGCTGCAGGAGCTGGTCCTGCTCAGTGCAACTTCTTCAAAAGGAACATTTGTTCTTCTTTCAAGGAGACGAGGCTGCTCCCTCCCTGCTCCTCAGATGAGCTTTCATGTCCCAGCAAAGGCTCAGTGACATGAAACACTCCTGCCTAGAGCCTGCCAATTATGTCCTGTCCTGAGACACAGTGGTGCCCTCTCCTGTGGCTGCTGTGTTTCGAAACAGCAATGTACTGCCCATGGTATTCCTTCCATTTGAGAGAGTCCTGAGCCTGTCACCCCCACTTTGGTGGCTCTTTGTGTCACCTGCCTACTTCTGGTCCCTGGGGACCCCAATGAGTATGGACCCAGAGCCTCTCCCCCATAGCACTGGGACCAGAGCCACTGGTCCAATTCTGCTGCTGCCTTGCCTTTAGATGTTCAGCAACATGAATATTCTTATTTTTTATTTAAAACTAATTTGGAGTCCTCACTCTCCAAGGGGCTTCTAATCACCAAAAAGTGCCTACGGCAAAAACTGATTGACAGGCCAACGTGGGCACTTCTGAGAAACAAATTGGCCATTGGCAGTGCCACCTACAAAGAGAGATGCTAAGTGCTTGTTATTTATGAGCTATTAGGAAAATGCTTTCCACAGCTGCTTCCCACATGGGCAAAACACCTGTCAGACATCAGCAAACCATGAAAAGGCACTCAACCCATAGTCACTTTGTTTAGAAAGTCATTAAAATTAAATGTCAGCTAAAACTTAGGAAAACATTTATTCTTCAAACCCCTTTGAATCTCACCCGCAAGCAAACAGCCGCCGACCCTGTCTTTGTGAGATGAAGACACAAGGATTTGTGAATAGCAAGACAAGGCTATGAGAGGAATCCAGAGCCTCCTGGAGCAAGAACTAGTGGACCACACATGTGGGATGGACATGGAAGTGTGGCCATTGCCTCCTGGAGCCACTGCTGTGGGCAGGACCACAGATACAACAATTATGGACGTACTCAGAGTACTCTCCCTGCCATGGAGAAAGAATCCAATGGTCAGCTGTAGAGAACATCTAACCCCCTCAGGGCTGGGCAAAGGCTTTCCCTGGTGGTTCTGTCCTCACTAACATGAGCAGGCCAGTTCTTCATCTACCAGGAGGCAGCTGCTGCCCCTCCATCTCTGTGAGCATGCAAGACGCTGCCAATTAAGACCAATTCCAAAGATTATTCATGACAGACAGGGCCAGGGTAAGGTCATGGGGATAAACAGAGGAGCTAATAAAGGAGGCAGAGGGTCCCCTTTGCTGGAAGATTGATGCAAGTGTCCATCTGTCTCCCAAGAACAAATGGGCTAGAGAGACTGGCCCAAAGAGCTCACTGCCCACAATCTACTCAGTACGGACAGTATGAACAATGGATTTGGGGGCCGAGAGCCTTCACTATGAGCACAGCTCAGTGAACATGAATGGGGTGGGGGTGCTACATCCCTGACTGCTGCTGGTCTGAGGGACAGAACCCCACAGACCACCAAGACTTTCCTGTTCTTGGCTTCCTTCTCATGGTCATTTGTTGTCCACTAAAGGCAGACAGATGAAGAAACTGCAAGATAGCAATTAAAAGTACAAACCAACCAGGATATCAGGCTGGAGAATGTGGACTCTGAGAGGTGGATGAAATGGACAGTCAACTTAGATTCAAACCTAGTAGTTAAAGCATGTTATGTGTTATAGTCCCTTTATCCAGTTAAACATGATAAGGGGGAAATGCTGGAAGCCCCATAGGAGACCAGGTAGAAGGCAGCTGATGGTCTGCAGAAAAGATCCTAACCCTCCCAGAATCCCATAGAGGCAGTCCCTTCTCCAGAGCCTTTACCAAGCTCTTTCTTCACAGAGTACAAAAGCAATACATCTCACTTGACCCAGACAGCTGGGGACACCAGAGTTTTGGAGATTTGTTCCCAAGTTCCCACATTGGCCTGGTGGGAAGAGCTGAGACTTGTTCTGGGAAGTCAGGCCTGTGCTAGGTCAGCTGAGTGATAATGGTGGCCTAGGCTCTAGTCTCAAAGACTTGGAAGGTCGGCTTGCTGGTTACAAAAACCCTAACTGAAATCAGATTCAGAGACCTAGGCTACTGCCTGCTTGGAATGCCCAAAGGAAAGGTCTTAATTCTCTTTATGGAATAGGCACATGGCTCTTAGACTGGGTGACTCCCAGGATGCCCCTGCTGTGTACAGACACAGCTGAGGTGTAGGTTGGTCTGTATGACCAGTGCTGCTAGCTCTACTGTCAGATACAAGGTTCCCTGTGGCCCTGTGCAGGGCTGGATTCAGGCTTGCCATTCTCAATGAGCCCAGGGAAATATTAGGATATGTTTCCGTCCTGCATCTGGTCCGAAGAAGGCGGGAGCATGGGAACCACTCATGGGTTTGGAGGATGGTAATGAATGTTAAATGCATTAAACAATTTAATTGGACAGGTTATAATTTATGTCAAATATCTTGCATGCTTAGTGGTGTCTCTACCAGCATGACCTTGACACAACCTCTCTCAGCTGAAGGCTTTTTCCTGAAGTAGTTATGAGGTCTGGCTGCCTGCTCTGCTAAGATGGAGCACAGCTTTGAGATAAGGTAAGCTATAAGTGTTGCTTAAATTCCTTCTAAGCCAAAACTGTGAGAAGACTAAGCCATAGAGCACAGGGGCTCTGGATGGTGGCCACTGGACTGAACTGGAGGCTCAAGCAATACTGCCTAGGATACAGACTGAGCTCTCTGGCCACCAGGGTCCCCTGGAAATGCTCACCCCTGTAGAGTTGTTTCCTGTCCTTCTTCCTCAGTTCATCACTGTCCCAGCTCAGATACCCTCTTCCCAGTGCCTTACCTAGTCCTGTACTCTCCTTACCTTTTGTAGCCTGTGATCTTGGATCTAAATCCCAGCACCTAGTCTGGTACCAGGATGCTGGTTCTGGCCCTTCCTTTCCTGTGGGCTCCTCTTCCCAATCTATAGTGGCAGTGACTACTTAAGAAACAACCCACACACACACTAAAAGGCTGAGTTGATGATGCATGCCTTTATTCCCAACACCCAGAAAGCAGGGGCAGGCAGGTCACTGAGTTCAAGGCCAGTCTGGTCTACATAGTGAGTTCTAGGACAACCAAGACAGTGTAGAGAGACCCTCTCTCAAAAAACAAAAACAAAACAAGAAAAAAAACCACCAAATCACTTGGGCTGGAGAATCATCTCAATGATTAAGAGCACTGGTTGTCTTCCAGAGAAGGGTTCAATTCTCAATATCAACATGGCTGCTCACAACCATCTGTAACTCTAGTCCCAGATGATCTGAAATCCTCCTCTGGCCTCTACAGGCATTGTATGCATGTGGTTCACAAACTCACTCATATATATAAAAATAAGTAAAAATCTTATTAAAAAATATATTTTTAAATCAGCTCGGCAGTACTGGTACATGCCTCTAATCCCAGCACTCAGGAGGCAAAGGTAGGCAGATCTCTACAGAGGTCCAGGACAGCCAGGGCTACATAGTGAAACCCTGTCTCAAAAGAAGTGTTTTAACCTCTTTTAAATTATGTTAAAAACATAATTTTTAATGTTTTATATTTTTACATAATTTTTAACATAACAGATTTTGTAACAGCTTAACACACCTGCATTTTCCATTCTAAATTATGTTTTAAAGTTATGTTTAAAAAAAGAAAAGAAAAAAACCAACAACCAAATACTTGTATTCTCTCAGTCAGAAGCTCAGGCCTGAGCCAGCTTTTCCAGATGGTGCCTGCAAGGGGTCATAAGAGTCTTCTCACAGCTGGATCCCAACGCTAAGTATCCCAGGAACACGCAGGACAGGAAAGCTGCAGAAGCTTTGGTCTAGCTTCTGAAGCTACCAGAAGCAGGGGGAGTGAAAAACGTCCATTTATATTTTCAATGCCCACAGTATCCTATACACACTCTCCTATGCTCACTCAACTATACTCACTCTCCCATCCACACTCTCCTATGCTCACTCAACTATACTCACTCTCCCATCCACACTCTCCTATGCACACTCTCCTATGTATGCACACTCTCCTATGTATGCACACTCTCCTATGCTCACTCTGCTATGCTCACTCTCCCATCCACACTCTCCTATGCTCACTCTGCTATGCTCACTCTCCTATGCACACTCTCCTATGCTCACTCTCCTATGCACACTCTCCCATGCATACTCTCCTATGCACACTCTCCTATGTATGTATACTCTCCTATGCTCACTCTTCTATGCTCACTCTCCTATGCTCTCTCTCCTATGCACACTCTCCTATGCTCTCCCATGTTCACTCTCCTGTGCTCACTTTCCTATGCACACTCTCCTATGCTCACTCTCCTATGCACACTCTCCCATGCACACTCTCCTATGCACACTCTCCTATGCTCACTCTCCTATGCACACTCTCCCATGCACACTCTCCCATGCATACTCTCCCATGCTCACTCTCCTGTGTACACTCTCCAATGCTCACTCTCCTATGCTCACTCTGTTATGCTCACTCTCCTATGCTCACACTCCTATATTCACTCTGCTATGCACACTCTGTTATGTACACTCTCCTATACTCACTCTCCTATACTCACTCTCCTATGCTCACTCTGCTATGCACACTCTCCTATGTTGGGCCCTATTTGGCCCTGTTTTGGGCCTTGAGCAAGCCTGCCTTGAGTTTTGTAAACTGTCTCAGGCGCTTCCATACTGGAGTGACTCAGCACGACCTGCTTAATCCTGCCTTTGCCTAGCTCCTGTTGATATAGAATAACTTTGTTGTCTCCAACAATCACCCCATAACCTTTGTCAACTTTCCCCTCCCCCTATGTCATCTCACCTCAGCAGAAAACTCCACCTCCTCTCTCAGCCCTTTATAAAGAAAAGATTGATACATTAAAACAAGTTCCTGCTTTGGCAGACTCCAGGCTCTGGTGGTTATTCTCTGGAGGCAGGAGATCGGACCACCACACTCACCATACCCCTGAGAGGCTGGCTGGACCGGGTTCTCTCCCTCTCACCTGGTTCTGCCAGCCTGGCAGAATTGGTGCCCCGTGTAAGGAGACACTCCCCCCCCCACGCCCTGACGGGCCAATCGGTCTGTGGGTGAGTGTACCCCCATAAATTATGGGGCAGCACTTTTCCTAATCTAAACCTCCCTCTGAGTCCCTATATCTCCCACTTGATCCCTGAAGCCGCACACCCTGGTCCTCCAGTGGGGCCCTGCTTTTGATACCACCTCCCTCCTTTGATCCTTTTGGTAAAGCCGGGCGGGCGCGGTGGCGCACGCCTGTACTCCCAGCTACTCCAGAGGAGCTGGCCCAAGTGGATGGTGACTTCCTGGAGGTGGTAAAGAGACACGTCTTGAGCCTCCTGCAGTTGTGGGGCCACCCCAGCATCACGCATGCTGTCCCCGGGGCCACCTACACGGGCTGCACACTGGCGGTGTACGTGGGGACGGCCGCTTGGAGATCCCGCACCAGCCCAGGCACCAGTGGTGGGAAGCGCATCTCTTGGATCATCAGCTTTGTGGGGACGGGTGGCCTCGCCTCCTCCCGGGTCCGCCTGTGCTTCTTCGTCTCTGGTGAGGGCAACCAGGCAACCAGAACCTGTTTGTGGTGCAGACCAGCCTGTGGCTGTGCCTGAAGCTGCTCCCCTGTGTCCTGGTGGGTGGCAGCCTGGGGAGGGTGGCAGCCTGGGGAGGGTGCGGGTCAAGGTGTGCTTCCAGGAGCAGGGTCACAGTGGCCGGTGGAACATGGTGGAGAAGAGGGTGGACCTAGGGCGTGGTGGGTGGCATGCCTTCCCCCTTCGTGGAGGCCATCCAGTCCTTATTTGGGAGGAACAAGAGGCGCCTTGACCTGGATGTGCAGTGTGGCACCTGCCAGAGAGCTGGTTAAGCCCGAGGCACTGAGCGTCGGGGAACCCAGGCCACTGGACGATGGGGCAAGCAGCCTGGTCCTCTAGCCAGCCACGTGCATCCAGCGGCGCACACTCCACGAGTGGTTTGGAGCCACTGCTGGTCTCCAGGGCTCTGTACTGTGGGTAGAAGCAGCAGCCACAGTAGGAGTAGGCTGAGTGCCAGCTGGCTGTCCAACACTCTCTCCTGTCTCGACCTGGGTCTGCGCTAGCCCTGGCCTACTCGATTCAATGGCTAGAGCAAAGGTAGAGCTCTGGGCACCAGTTGTCCCATGGGGATGGAGCTTGGAGGAACAGAAGAACAGGGAGCGCCCTAGCTGGCGCTCCAACTGAGCCGTTTCTTCCCTGAGCATCTCCTCCAGTGTCCAGCCTGTGAGCATTGTGGAATGGGAGATGGAGTGGTCAGCCCTTGAAAGCACCTGGCTACCCCTTTCTTCCCTCTCCTGAGCTGTTTCAACATAGGGGTGCCCTGCCCCACCTCACACCTCTCCTCCCTTTCCCTGGGGAGACCTACATAAACCTTGAACTTTTCAGTGGTTCAAAGTCTCCAATCCCTCATCCTCTCCATCACTCCCACCTTGCCCCTGAACACCTGCTTGCCCGTTGCCTCAGTGCAGCAGGGCATAGGCTGTCACTCTTTCAGAGTCCGTGTGGGCAAATAGCTGTTCCAGTCCTGGCTGTGGGTGGCAAGAAGCAGGAGCAGGGCCAAGGGGCTAAGGCAACCACACCTGCACAGCCCCTGGCCAGAGAGGCAGCAGCAGATACCTAGGAGACACTGATGCTCACCGTCCTCTTCCTGGTTTGGCATCCAGCGCCCAGGACCTTAGTGGGTAGGCGCTCAGCTTGGCTTGCTTGCTCCTTTCTCCCTATCAGAAAAACAAAAGGGGGAGTCTCTACCCCCACATGACTGAAAAAGGCACTATTTACCATAAATATTTTCAATTTTTCTAAAGAGGATCCACATCTGTCCCCATTTCAAAAACATTGGTCTTCATCAGTTGCCTACAGCTCCGTTTGGGTTAGGTGGAGAGACCCACTGACTGGAGCTTGGAGAGGGCCAGACCCATTCTTGACAGCCAGAAGAGGATTCGGTTACGTGTTCCCCCAAAATGAAAAAAGACCAATCTGGATACTGGCCAGAGACATAAAATACTTGCCCCAATAGGGGGATGATGATATTAATCACTCCAGGGAAATTTCCAGCCCCAAGATCCCTCATTCTGCTTCCTTCATAGATTTATCAAGAAAAAAAGAATGAAGATTCCCCCTGTCAATGACAATGAAGAGCCTGCAAAAGATTGGTGTGTGTGTGTGGGGGGGGGATTCAATGATCCAAGAAGACTTAGAGAAGAGGAGAGAGTTTAAAGACAACCCACTGTGGACTGGCCTCCATGGCTTCCTGCCCTACCTACTTCCCCTCCTTGGTCCCTTCCTTCTTCTCCTTCTCCCTCTCATGGTGGGGCTGTGTTTACTTAATACACAATTCACCCAACAGTGTATAAAGGCAATCAGGCTTCATCAGGTCCAGGCTCATTATCAAAGGCTCGATTCCCAAGAGCCAAGATCAACATACGATTGGCCCTCAGAATATGAGTGACCCTCCCGGGCTCTCCATTTGACCAGTGATGGGTAAGATCTCAGACGTGCTGAGACAACCTAAGACAGGTCATGGAGCATGCCCCTTGAGCCAGAGTGACACATGGTATCCAAAGACGGGTAAGATCCCCATGTGGGGGACAACCTAAAGACAGGAGCCATGTAACCTGCTCATTACAAAAACAAAAGCGGTATATGTTGGGCACTATTTGGCCCTGGTTTGGGCCTTGAGAGCAAACCCAAGTCTGGCTCAAGTTTTGTAAAATGTCTCAGGTGCTTCTGTACAGGAGTGACTCAGCACAACCTGTTTAAGCCTGCCTTTGCCTAGCTCCTGCTGATGTAAAGTAACTTTGTTGGCTCTGTCAGTCACCCCATACCCTTCCCATACCCTTTGTCAACTTTCCCCTCCTATATGTCTGTCATCTCACCTCAGCAGAAAACTCCACCACCTCTCTCAGCCCTTTATAAAGAAAAGATTGATACATTAAAACAAGTTCCTGCTTTGACAGACTCCCAGCTCAGGTGGTTATTCTCTGGAGGCAGGAGATCTGAGCCACAACACTCACCATCTCACTCAGCCCCTAGAGGCTCGGCTGGACCAGCTTCTCTCCCTCTCGCCTGGTTCTGCCAGCAGAGAACCTGACATCCTATGCTCACTCTACTATGCACACTCTCCTATGCTCACTCTGCTATGCATACTCTCCTATGCACACTCTGCTATGCTCACTCTCCTCTGCTCACTCTGCATATACACACTCTTCTATGCACACTCTCCCATACTCACTCTCCTATGCACACTCTCCCATGCTCACTCTGCTATGCACACTCTCCTATGTTCACTCTCCCATGCTCACTCTGCTATGCACACTCTCTTATGCACACTCTCCTATGTTCACTCTTATGCTCACTCTCTTATGCTCACTCTGCTATGCACACTCTCCTATGCACACTCTCCTATGCACACTATCCTATGCACACTATCCTATGCTCACTCTCCTATGCTCACTCTCTTATGCTCACTCTGCTATGCACACTCTCCTATGTTCACTCTCCTATGCTCACTCTCCCATGCTCACTCTGCTATGCACACTCTCCTATGTTCACTTTCCTATGCTCACTCTCCTATGCTCACTCTGCTATGCACACTCTCCTATGCACACTCTCCTATGTTCACTCTTATGCTCACTCTCTTATGCTCACTCTGCTATGCACACTCTCCTATACTCACTCTCCTATGCTCACTCTCCTATGCTCACCCTCCTATGCTCACTCTCTTATGCTCACTCTGCTATGCACACTCTCCTATGTTCACTCTCCTATGCTCACTCTCTTATGCTCACTCTGCTATGCACACTCTCCTATGTACATTCTCCTATGTTCACTCTCCTATGCACACTCTCCCATGCTCACTCTGCTATGCACACTCTGCTATGCACACTCTCCAACTGCTCACTCTCCTATGTTCACTCTGCTATGCACACTCTCCTATGCACACTCTCCTATGCACACTATCCTATGCTCACTCTCCTATGCTCACTCTCCTTTGCTCACTCTCTTATGCTCACTCTGCTATGCACACTCTCCTATGTTCACTCTCCTATGCTCACTCTGCTATGCACACTCTTCCATGCACACTCTCCTATGCTCACTCTGCTATGCACACTCTCCTATGCACACTCTCCCATGCTCACTCTGCTATGCACACTCTCCTATGCACACTCTCCCATGCTCACTCTACTATGCACACTCTCCTATGCACACTCTCATATGCTCACTCTCTTATGCATACTCTCCTATGCTCAGCTCTGCTATGCACACTCTATGTTCACTCTCCTATGCATGTTGTCCTATGCTTAATCCCCCATGCATACTCTCCCATGCATGTTCTGCTCCTTTGACCACTTTTGCCAGACAGAGAAAAAAACCTGAACTCCTGCCCTCTTACAGGAGACAAGGGTCTCCAGGTACCTCCTGCAGCTGTCTGCTTCTATCTGACACTCAAGTGAGGAGGGAGAAGAGTGCTCCTGCTTAGCAGACCAGGTGAGGGGGCTCTTGGATGTTCTTTAGTCAATGACCCCTAACAACTGAGGCAACTAGATGAGCAGGGGCACTGCCCTGAACTCCAGAAAACAGAAACCCAACCCTGAACTTCTGAGGATGCCTTGGGATGGAAAGTATATCTGGGCTAAGCTGTTACAAAACCTGAACTCACCCTTGCCTCCAGGCCCTTCGGACAGCCTGAACTCATATGTGTGTACACACAAACATATATTTATGTTGGTTTGCATATGTGTGTGAATATATTTGTAGTGGCACATTAATATGCCCATGTATTCTGAGTATGTACATGCATGTGTCTTTATGGGAGTGTGAGTATGCCACATTACACATATCAAAGTGAATACTGACTGGTGTGTGTGCAATGTGTGAATGTGTTTTGTGTAAGACAGAAACAGAAACTGGGCGGTGGTGGCGCACGCCTTTAATCCCAGCACTTGGAAGGCAGAGGCAGGTGGATTTCTGAGTTCGAGGCCAGCCTGGTCTACAAAGTGAGTTCCAGGACAGCCAGGGATACACAGAGAAATACTGTCTCAAAAAAACAAACAAACAAACAAAAAAAGACAGAAACAGAGTATTGAAGAGAGCAAAGACAGAAACAGAAAGATGGGCATGGCAGGGAGGGGGTGGGACTGGAGAAGAACAGAAGCTTTCTGCCCCTGTGTTTATCCAGCAGGAGCTGGGGTAGTAAAAGGACCCTACAGTGCAGACCTAGCCTTGGGTCAGGCAGGAGCTTTCTGCTGCTGTGTGTCAAAGGTTGAGCAGGAAGTCCTCCCTTACTTAAGTCATTTTCTCCAGGGAGTAAGTAGGCAGCTTGGTCACCTGCTTCAGTGCTGTCAGGGGTGAGCCAGCAAGGAGAAGTAACCTAGACACAGCGACCAGCTCAACAGGCACTCTTCTTCATCAAAGCAACCCTCTGACAGTAGGATGTCTGTCTCTGCTGCCACTTCCTTCTGCAGCCCAGCACCACACCAGGGCGAGGGTTCTGCTGCTGAGTTCTAGAGCTTCACAGCTGTGCCTTAAAGCCTTTGTAACCATTGGGTAAAAATACTCGTTCTCTGTGTGTTAGGAGCGGAAGCCCTTCTGCTTGTAGAAGCTGGATGAGGGGTCATACCTTTCTAGCACAGTCTAGAGTCATGAAGCCAGCACAGCAGTTTGACACAAAGCTGAGCTAAATGTTGCCATCGCTGTCCTGTCTCTGATTTTTAGGTCATGGTCTCTATGTACTGCATTCCTGGGGACTTTCTGCATTGTGGCTCATTTTATGTCTTTTCCTGAGAAAATTATGTGTGGGTCTTTTTTAGGAAAATCCTAAACATAACTATCTGGCCACTAATTAGATGTCTTCCTTATGCTCTGGAAATCGTTAACACAGATAAGCAGTCTAAGCTGGGAATCGCTAAATGAGGCCATTACTCCAAGAATCTTCTTGGGGCATCCATCCCTAAGTAAACCTCAAACTATAACTGGTGCAGGGTAAACAGAGACAACTGACAAACTCTGACTGGCCAGGAAAATAGATTACAAATTCAAGGCCTCTTCTTAAAATATGCTTAGAGTGCTCTGAAAATGTAGTTTAAAAATAGGGGGTCTGCTGGGCGGTGGTGGCACACGCCTTTAATCCCAGCACTTGGGAGGCAGAAGCAGTGGATTTTTGAGTTCAAGGCCAGCCTGGTCTACAGAGTGAGTTCCAGGACAGCCAGGGCTACACAGAGAAACCCTGTCTTGAAACATATAAATAAATAAATAAATAAATAAATAAATAAATAAATAAATAAATAAATCTGTTCTATTTATCCTTTCTAATTGTGACTGAACTTGTACCCCTGGACATGTAATAAAAAATCAGACACATAATCTGTACTTTTTGCATAATCATTAGTCTGTCTTTGTTCTGTGAAATGTGTCTAAATAAAGAAACACCTGGTTGCTAGTCAGTCGGAGCTCCAGAGTGTTCTGATTGGTAGTCAGTTAGAGCTTCAATTTCCCTGACCAGTGCACCTGACTCATTCCTCCCTTCAGGACTCCTTATGTCCTCTGTGGGCTGCCCTGACTGCTGGGACAAATCCTAGCATCTCAGAAGGAAAAGAAATGAAGCTGGCACCAGAGGCTTTGTGTTCCTAAAGTCATGGTTCCCCAGGCCTCCCCTCCAGGACTTTGGGCCCTTGGGGAGGAACCAGTGAGCATGTGGTGCAGCATTCAGGGGACTCTCAGTTTTCCCTCCTTTCTGTAGCCTTGGGCCAAGGTCCTCTCCTGTACAGGCCTATGACCCTCATGGCCTCCAGCCCCAGACCCCCAGCTTCAAATGAATCAAGAGCATCTTTTGTATTCCAAAGGCCAAAGGGCCAGGCTTGCCTTTAATTAAAATGCACATCCTTTAATTAAAGGTCCCATAACACATGAAGGGCATCACTGAAATACGACGTGTGACATAGTCATTACCCCGCTGTTAATTACTAATTAATGAAGCTATTTCAATTAATAGCTTCCCTACCACCACTCCCCCTTGGACAGGTCCCATGCTGAGGTGAGTCCCTGAATCACCCTCAAAAACTGGCTTCTTGCCAGAGACTCCAACCTGAATATTCATGACTCAACTTCACTGCTTTTCAATTAAACATAATAAAGTAAATCCTATCAAAAGTGTATTTCTAGCTCACAAACCATCTCCTTTACTACCTCGATTAGCAGGAGCCAGTGGGTGGGGGAGGGGTTGGCAGACAAGGGAACAGAGTACACTGGGGACTTAGGAGGCTCTGCAGCCCAGGGCACCATCCCAGGTCTGATGGCTTCACCCAGAAAACTGATGTCCAGGGGTTCCCACAGGAACAAATGGGCACCTCAAGGCATTGTTATCCTACAGCTGAAGGACAATAGCCCAGAAGTAGGGCGACAGCCTAGGAGACATTAACATACTAATTATGAATATTAAGCAGCCATTAAAGACCTTGATTTAAAGAAACGACAGGGAAGTCTCACCTAAGGTAACTAGGAGGGGGCAGCCTTGTACCTGAGCTGGAGCTAGAGGTGGGGGACCCCTAGGGAGGTCTGCACAGGGCTTCTGGAGCCCATAAACAGTCCAGCCACTTGAGCAGGCAGTCTCAGCTGGAGGGACATTCAGGCAGAAGTAGGAGGGAGTGGAGCCAGTTGGTTCACAGAGACACTAGGCATGACTGGGCTACATCTTCAAACTCCCCTACGAATAATCTAACAACTACCACGAAGACTATGGCCAATACCAGAATCTTCATGTAGGACAAATCATGCACAAAGTGGACTGGGCACTGCAGCAGCCCTCTCTAGCCCTAACCTGTCTCTCTTGTTCCGGATTGGATTCCCAGGATACTCATTCCTTAATGTGCCCCACTGTGGGAGAAAGCTTCTTTTTCCATGAAGGATTGATTGTCCCCTGAGGTGGAGGTTGAAGGTCTCCAGGACAGTCTACTAAAGCTCCATGTGCCCAGGGAGGGCAGCTCTCACCACCAACACTGAGCCCAACATCTAAAAGTAACTCTTGGTCTGAGAGGAGTTGAGAACAGGTTCCCAGGGACAGCGAAGTGCCTAGGATGTGTGCAGGAGGGCAGGTGCTGGAGTGCCACATTACAACGTCTTTTGGAGACTCCGGACCTGCAACCTCTCAGCTCAGGCCTTCTGCATCTTTTCATCAAAGGCGGAGTCAGGAGCCACATGTCCATTTCTCCTGGGCAGCAGGACATACCCACTGTGGATGTTCCAGACTAAGGGCAGGATGGACTGTTCTCACTTGTCATCCATCAGACTCCTACCCAGCACCCAACACGCCCATCCCAGCCCTGGGAAAGAATTAAAGACCTAGAGAAGGTTCCTTTTGGCTTCACGTTTGTCTTTACCTCACTATGAACTGAGCTTGACTTCTCCCCTGCTTTACTCTCAGCCCCCTCTCTACTTTGCCGCAGACTGGCCCCTCCTCCCCATTGTGTCCCGAGAAAGACGCTAGGTGGCACCAGTCCCCACAGAATCCTGACGTTAACGCGGCCCTGTCCAGCAGTGCCCTCTGTCGGTCAGAGGTGGAATATCAATGGCTGTATGCAAGGCTGTGGGCTGAACAGATAAAACACCAAGACTTGTTAACACAGTTATGGCCACCCACGCACATTCATACCCACAAGCATTTATACAGACTCTATTTCTAGGAAGCTGAAGCAGAGATGTCCTCCGGGTTCCAGGCCTACAGGAGAGAGGCTCCATTAAACCCTGCCAGGACCCCGGGACTGGCCCAGAAGCTTTAAAAACTTTCTAGAAGTTGAAGCAGGAGGGTTTGAGAACCCGGAAGACTGTGGATCTGCCTACAAACAAAGCCAGACTAGCCGTGTGTAAGTGCAGGGCTGGGTAGGGCGACCCTGCTGGCTAGCCTGAGCTGGTAAGGGGATTGGACAAGGAACAGGGAGAAGGAAGGGAGTCGAACTTCTCACTACTTATTCTGGTATCTCTAAGGTCTACTCAGAGCTCTTGCCACCTAATTACCTTTATGTGAAGACCCTCTCCAAATGCAGCCTTATGTGATCACTGTAGGATACCTGTACCTACCCTCCGCGGGAAGGCTCTCTCTTACCCTTTCTAAATGTCTCTGAAAGATTCCTTGGCCACCGTGGTCAAGACCGTCTACCCAGAACTCCTTAGGACAGCCACAAGACTACCACATCCCAGTGGCTGCTTCCAGATCTTGGAACTGTGGGAGACAGGTTATGGACTTTTGCTGAATGAATCCACAAAGGCAAGAACTTACCAGCAAACAAATGAGCCAGTTGACTCCACTGGTACTTAATGTCACTTACTGCATTTTTTAAAATGCA
Source organism: Mastomys coucha (assembly GCF_008632895.1). Taxonomy (NCBI): domain Eukaryota; kingdom Metazoa; phylum Chordata; class Mammalia; order Rodentia; family Muridae; genus Mastomys; species Mastomys coucha. Next base: position 167,295,795 of record NW_022196897.1, on the reverse strand, counting down.
AGATAATATATTTTACGTTACCTGTAAACAGGAGGAGGAAGAGGAGGAGGAGGAGGAGGAAAAGGAAGAGGAGGAGGCTAACTAGAGGCAGGCTCCACCCCTACAGCCTTGGAGGATGGGGCTGTCTTAATGTTTTCTTTTCTTTTCTTTTTTACAAAATTTATGTTCATTGTTGTTTTGACTGCATGTATGCTGGTGTGAGAGTGACAGAAGCCCCTGGAACTGGAGTTACAGATGTGTGAGCTGCCATGTGGGTGCTGAGAATTAATTGAAGGTATGTCCTCTGGAAAAGCAGCCAGTGCTCTTAACCACTGAGACATCTCTCCAGCTCCTTAGTATTTTAATTGTGCTGTGATAAAACATCATGACCAAAAGCAAATTCAGGAGGAAAGGAGTTATTTCAACTTACAGTTTTCTGATCACATCTCATTACTGAGAAAAATTAGGGCAGGAATTCAAGGTGGAAATATGGAGGCAGGAATTGAAGCAAAGTGGCTAGCTTGCTTCTCATGGCTTGCCCAGTCTGTTTTCTTATACAACTCAGGACCACCTGCCCAGGGATGGCATCACACACAATGAGCTGGCCCCTCACATTAATCACTAATGAAATGGCCCCACAGGCCTGCCTACAGGCAATCAGATGGAGGCATTTTCTCAATTGAGGTTCTCTCTTCCCAAATGACTCTAACATGCTAAATTGACAAAATGCTAGTCAGTGCAGGGACCTTCTTGAATATGGCTCCCTAGCTTCAGGAACTCAACTATGGAAGATTGGAAGCATAGCCTGAGGTTCCTAGGGTGCTCCTTGGATTGAGCAATCAGGCCTCATTCTACAAGGCCAGGTTAGAGAGATAACTTATTGGCTAATCCTGCTCTTCTGAAAGATCCAAGTTTGGTTCTCCCACACTGGGCAGCTTATGACTGCCTATAATTCCAGCTCTGAGGGATCCAATGCCCTCTTCTGGCCTCCCTGGGTACCCCAACACATGTGGCACACACACACACACACACACACACGTCTTTTTTTTTTTTTAAAGATTTATTTTATATATGTGAGTACACTGTAACTGTCTTCAGACACACCAGAAGAGGGCATCAGAATCCATTACAGATGGTTGTGAGCTGCTGGGAATTGACCTCAGGACCTCTGGAAGAGAAGTCAGAATGCTCTTAACTGCTGAGCCATCACTCCAGCCCCCAACACAGGAGTCTTAAAAGAGTATTTTTATTCAAAATTGGAAGACCACGGAAGAAAGTTTGTGCTCCTACATCACTTCATGGCACATCTGGTTCAGGGCATCTTGCTCTGGAGATTTATGCACACTTCTGACAGGAGCTGTTTAGACAGGTGAGAGAGCAGTGCAGGTACACTAGGACAGCAGTGAGGGTCTAGCCTGTGTCAGTGCTCTGAGGATCCTCTCAGATCCGGCTGACCCCCCACTGCTTTCCTCATGAGTGGATTGTAAAACATTCTCAACACATGTTTTTTGGGGGGGTTTTGTTTGTTTGTTTGTTTGTTTTTCAAGACAGGGTTTCTCTGTGTAGCCCTGGCTGTCCTGGAACTCACTGTGTAGACCAGGCTGGTCTCGAACTCAGAAATCCTTCTCCCTCTGCCTCCCGAGTGCTGGGATTAAAAGAGTGTGCCACCACTGCCCTGTCATGTTCATTCTTTTTAAAAAGGTACCTGTGTGTGCACATAGGCTAGCCCACACTGGTATATGAGTATGGGCTAGCCCACGCTGGTGCATGAAGAGGCTGAAGGTGGACACAGATGGTTTCTTCTACAGTAACTCCAGTTCTTTGAATCAAAGTCTCTCATTACATCTAAAGTTCACCATTTGCGCTAGACTGGATGGTCAGTGAGCTCCAAGATTTGTTGGAGTTACAGTGCATATCACTGTACCTGGCTTTTGTATGTGGGTTCTGGGAATCCAAACCCAGGCTCTCAAGCTGTTCAACAAGCATTTCACTCACTGAGCCTTCTGCCCTGCCTCAGGGGATGATACAAGGGAAAGCTCTCCTTGGGGCATGCCATGGTCATTCTGAAATGAAAGCAGCTGATGTCTGGCACAAGCCCCTCACAAGACTGAGTACAATAGCACTCCCTAACTGAGCAGCAGCAGTCATGAGGCAGTTTAGTCATGCGAGGCCCCTCCCCCAAGGACTGCGGGGTGAGGAAGACTTTGTCTGTAGTATAGACCTGTAAGTCTATCACATTCCTGTAAATAACTCCAGTTAAACTCACTGGTAAACTGGGCAGTGGTGGCTCACGCCTTTAACCCTCAGAACCTGAGAGGCAGAGGCAGGAGGATCTCTGTGAGTTCAAGGCCATCCTGGTCTACATAATGAGTTCCCAAACAGCCAGAGTGAGGCCCTATACAGTGAGGCCCTGTCTCAAAAAAAAAAAAAAAAAAAAAAAAAAAAAATCCAAACTCATTGGTTCATCAAGTTAAACTTGGGTGGAGCCAGGCGGTGGTGGTGCACGCCTTTAATCCAAGCACTTGGGAGGCAGAGACAGACGGATTTCTGAGTTCAAGGCCAGCCTGGTCTACAGAGTGAGTTCCAGGACAGCCAGGGCTACACAGAAAAACCCTGTCTCAAAAAAACAACAACAACAAAAAAAATTGGGTGGAACCAGTTTTGTTTGTTTGCTTGGTTGTTTGGTTGTTTGGTTGTGTTTTTTTTTTTTTTTTTTTTTTTT
>NW_022196897.1:167286970-167293076 GCF_008632895.1 Mastomys coucha | reverse complement strand
TTTGAGATGGGGGTCTCTCTACATAGCCCTGCCTGTCTTGAAACTATATAATCCAGGGAGGCCTCAAACTCAGATTCACCTGCCTCTGCCTCCCAGGTGCTAGGATTAATGGTGTGTGCCACTGTGCCTGGCTACGTGGAACCATTTTCTGGTGTGTCATTGGTGATCTAACTAGGGGTGAGTAGAATTTTGTTTGTCTCCCCAGAAGAAGTTCACACAACAAAAGGTATTGAACAAAACAACAATCTTATTTTAAATAGTTTAATACTTTTCACTTAAATAAGGCTCTGGTGAGACTCACCATATCTATTAAGAAAATCTAATAAGCATCCTGGAGAATTCATTATCAGAATTCATTATCTGCTTATGACACCACCAGCTCTACAAGGAATAATGGGGAGGTAGAAAAACAAGGCCAGAAGTATGGGGTTGTTCCACCTTGTTCTGGGGTCTGTAATGACTGGACTGCCAGGCACCTGCCAACCCAGGACACATCAATAGTGCTGAGAGATCCACAGGACGAGAACTGGGGTCTGCAAAGGCAGGCAAAGAACCTCTAGCCTGATTTTTTGAAAGAAGCAGATATCATGACTGCTCTATGGTTTTGAACGGTGGTTCTAGTGGGTCTGTCTCATGGAGACATGGTCTAATGTCTATAGACATCTTAGGTTATCATTACTGGAAAGATGGAGGTAGGGAGATGCCTGGATAGGTCGGGGGTCAGAGTCACTCCTGAACATCTACCAGCACACAATGCATCCTTAACACAGACAAATCTTGTCAGAGAAACGACTTTCATTGACTGGAGCTGGGGAGACCTCCCATCAGTAATGCAGCTTCCATAATAGCAGCAGTCCCACTGAACCTGAGAGAGGGCAGGACTAACAAGCAGATGTGGACCTATGACCCTCCTCCTGACAAAGGCCTGCATGTACTCAGGCCTACCTATCTCTCCACCTCTCTCCAGCCCATTTGAATTCCCCAGGAGACTGTTGTCTTGTTGTCTGTTCATACATCCGAGGTGGAGTCCACAGAGTTTCACTGACAGAGTTGTCATCCTCAGGCTGCTGACACCAGGTCCTGGGTGGGACTAGATTGTCAAGGAGCTAGAGGTCCTCATGAGTGGGGACCAGGTCCACCCTCTGCGCCTTCCCAAACACCAGAAAGGTACCCAGTCCCAGGTTGCTGATGATGGCCACCAGGTGGAACACACAGGTCCAGGAGCCAGTGGTCTCGATTAGGTAGCCACCCAGACACACACCTACCACACCTGGACAAGAGAGGCGGATACTGACTGATGGTTCTGGGGAAGCAGGCCCCCTCACATCAGTGAGCTCAGCAGCAGAGCAGGGCAGAGCATAGATGCCCAAAGACCCTGGGATAAAATATGAACTTTGAGCTATGGGCCACAGGAGACTCAGAATCAGTGGTGGTCTCAAAAGAAAGAGTCCTCAAGGGTCACTCCAAATCTCATATTGATGGTGTCCCCACTCCATGTCCCAATCAAGGGAAACAAAGAAGAAGGTAGAGAATGTCAGCCTAGGTACTCAGTGGAGGGACCAGACGGTACCCTAAACTACAAGACTAAATATCCCATGGGGTCAGTCAGGGGAGAATGGCTTGTGAGTCCCCCACCATCAACCAAATCAAATGACAGTTCAGCTGGCATATCTGAGATCACCCTGGGCCATCTTGGGCCTCCTGCCCTCCCTTGACTTTGAGACCTCATTCAGCAGCACGGGATGAGTGAGATGGGATGATCCCTATCTAGGCTCCACCCTAAACTCATTTACTAGTTCACCCAAACAAAGGACAAGAGAACTTTTAAGCAGGGCCCTGAGCCAGCCCTTACCTGCTAAGGCCCCTGCAGTGTTGGCTACACCTGTGAACAGGAAAGTCGGGGGAGAGACATCAGGAAGAGACCCATTGTTGTTCCCACCCCGGGGATAACCCACTGTCAAAGACAGGGAATAAAGCAGGGATAAGCAAGTGTCTCACCAAACAGGAAGCCAGCACAGGATGGGGCCAGGTCCTGAATGTTGACTGAAATACCACTGTGAGAGACAGGAAGGAAGGCAGGTGAGTGGCCGCAGGCCTGGCTACCTCTACTTGGCCTATAGGGGCTACTAGAGCATAAGAAATGGTTAGAAATCACCAGAAGACACCCAGGCCAGCCCCTGCCCCTATCAGCCAGGTGCTGCTAGGCCTGCTGGCACCATATACTCCACACCTCAGCTCTCCCACCCTCTTGCTGATACAACACTAAAAGATGCTCCTGAGACATGTACATGAGGTCAGAAAAGCATACAGTAGGGTTTCCCTTTTGTTAATTTGGAAGAGCTTTGAAGTGGGTTCTTAACGCATCCCCAAGATGTTTTGTTCACTTGAGATTGCTATTGCTCAATCTCAAAATGAGCAAAAATGAGAGAAAAAGTGCAGAAAGAAGGGAACGGACTATAGAAAGACATCGAGCCTGGTGTTTATGTTCATTCTTCCTCCTGGCCCTCCTCCCAGGATTGGGGGGGTGGGGTGTCCATGTTTTCCTGAATGACCCTTGCTTACCCAGATCTGCTCACTGTAACAGATTATGGGAAGCTTTCCCTAAACCTACCTTCATAGGCCCCTGTACCAGAATGTACTAAAAACTGGCACCCCTGTGGGATAAGCTCATGGACCCTTACCTGTGGTTGAAGGTCTGGAAGCCAATGGAAGCTGATGCAAAGATCATAGCCTTGAGGAAGCTTGTGGTGTGACCCAGACACAGGGCAAAAATGCTTGACAGACCAAGGCCCATGACCTGTAGGACAGAGCTGCTGAGGGGCCAAAGAGCCATGCTAGCACATATGGCTTATCCTGGTTTAGACCATATAAAGAACCCCTAGTTCTGAACAAGATCAGATTTGGTCTATGTAAAAACCCCTTCCAGGGTAGGGCTTCCCTACTCTACCTGTTCTAGCATAGAGAAGAGCAGAGAACATCTTCAGGACTCTGAGAAAAGTTCTCAGGTCAGTCAATGCTGACCCCAAAGCATCTTCCAGTGGCAACCTACAGCAGCCCCTTTCTGGGTCCTATTGCTATGGACTGACCTCAGATCTGATCTGACTCTGCCAACACCTAGGAGCAGGTACTGGTTCTGGGGCCATGAGACCTGGCTGCAGCTTTCCCAGCTCATTGATGTCAGCCTGGTTCTAGAAATCAGTGGATTAAAGTACATAACCCTCAGGTCCCAGAAGCTCAGAACAAAGTAGGGATGTCCATAGCAGGATGTGGTGGTTTGAATAAGCATGGTCCCCATAGGCTCATATATCTGAATATTTGGTCTTCAGTTGGTAAGGTATTTGGGAAGGATTAGGAGGTGTGGCCTTGTTGGAGGAGGTGTATCACTAGGAGTGAGCTTTGAGGCTTCAAGAGACCACACCATTCCTATTATTTCTTTCTCTGCTTTGTGGTTGTGTCTCAAGATTTAAGGTCTCAACTACTACTCTAGGGTCATTCCTGTATGTCCGCCTGCCTGCTGCCTGCTACCATGTTCCCCATTATGATGGTCTTGGACTCCAACCCTCTAGAACTGGAAGCTCTAAATACACTCTTCTATAAGTTGCTTTTCTCACAGTACCTTTTCACAGCAATTGAAAAAAAAATGAGACAAAAGATTCAAATGATTTCCTACCTGCATGAACTTACGCACCATGATGACTCTGTAACCTGAGCAGAGAGATCCAGGATGAGTTTCCAACAGCTCATTCAGGTCCTCAATAGAGTCCCACCCACAGAGTCACAGAAGAGTAAATAGGGTGCACAGGACAGCACTCCAGGGCTCAAGAAGGGAGATTCCCTATCATAAACTGTACCCTCTTATGTATAGTATGTGTGTCAGACAGTTTTCTGTGGTGGAGTCTGGGTAGAAGTATAAAAGGGCAGCCCCATGAGCCATTACAAAAGTATCCCTATTGGGTAAGCTTAGTAAAGTTTCTTCAAATTTTCTGATCTTGCACAATGAATGTGTGCTAATTTCTGTTGAGAAAAACCTATATCCTGAGAATGTGCATACATTTGCATGTGTCTTCTACACCTGAGTCTGTAAGGACATTGCTTTATGGGGCTGCAGTGTGGCCTCTGGAGCTCTGGAAAATTCAAGAGCAAATCTGGGTACCTGTGACATGTGACACCAACAAATGCTTTCCTTTCCCCACAGGGGTCCAGGATTATGTTCACTCAGATCTTCTTGCTTCCCCCAACTCTACCCACTAAAGGGGGGAACGAGAAAGACACACTGGGCTCCTCAGCCCCAGGCTGCATCCATCCATTCCTTGGGCTGATTCTAAAGGATGGTCTTTGTATCACAGGATGGTGGCCTTTCCCCAATGACGCAGCTGTACTGCCAGAGGGGAGTGAGACTCTCGAGACTGTGGTTCACCCAGGACAATTTACCCCAACACTCACCCTGACTGATAAGGCGGTCGGAGATGAACCCGCTGAATAGACTGGCAGGAATTGCCAGCAGCCAGGGGACTACATTGAAGACCCAGCCCTGCAGGAAAAGGTGCAGCCTCAGAGGTGGCCAGGGTGGCACCTAGCCTCTAGATGACACCCAGGCAGTAGGACTATTCCAAGATCATCACCATGTCAGTTGATCTCTGTCCACCACTGGTTGGGCCTAGGAGCAGAGGGTCCTCGAAGAACAAGCCCTAACAATCCATTATCAGCCCTCTTGGCAAGAATTGAATCTACTAATCGCTAACTCCTGAAGCCACATTCTCCACATGCTCCCCTTATTGTGACAGGATTAGAGCCAAGCCAGTCTGCCTGGGAATGCACAGCCCAAGGACTCCAGTGTTCACAGGTCTCCCTTGGATGTGGCATCAGTAGATCAGCTAGCCAGCTCTAAGAGAGAGGGTTCTCTCAGGCAGCAGGCTGAGGTAGCTACAGCTCTCATAGTGTACAGCCTTGAATTAATGTCTGTTCCCAAATAGACTGTCATCTCCAGGCCTGAAGCCCATAGGGTAATGGAATTGCCAAACAAAGAATACAACCACCCACACGAGGGCCTTTACAGCCCAAGTGTAGCCCCTTTACCCTGTAAGGGCCCAGGCAACATGACACCGACCTTGGAGTTGGGGAAGGTCTCCTTGAAGAAGGTGGGCAGCCAGGAGAGTAGAATGAAGAAGGAGCAAGCCGAGGACAACTGGGAGCAGATTGCTGCCCTGTGTGGGACACCAGGATCAGGGCTCTAAGCGGCTGCCAGTCCCTCTGACACTGACTCCATGTGAGACCCACTCCTTCCCCCAGGACACCAAGGCCCTATGCTCTTAAACCTGGGGCATCTGCTGGAGTGTCAGGACTGTGTCTTGCCAAGCATAGCCAGCTCCATGCAACAGTGGCTGCCACACCCCATGCCCTGTCCTCATTCATGCTCTGCCTGGCCACATCAAATCTAGCTCACCAGACAGAGGCCTTCCGGAAGAGTTGTCTCCAGGGCACTTTGGAGGGCTTGGTCACAGGTAGGCCTTGTGCCAGGACACCTAAGGCCAGGACAAAGTCTAGGGGAGCAAACGATTTGAAAGTGATAGCTTCAGGACCAGGTACACCATGTTGTCCCTAACACAGCAGACATTTAGAAGCTGCTAGGGTCAAGGGGTCAGAGTGCATCTTATTAATCCCTTAGGGGTACCTATAGGGCAGCTATTGAGTCAAGTTCTACATCTAACCCATTCCTGTGCCTGGAGTCCCTTAGAGGCCCCTTCTTGCTACCTGAAGACTCAGCCTCATCCTACCACCGGCCTTTACCTGGTAGGCTGACTCCCCGTGTCAGCTTCAGCCCCAACAGAACAGAATGCAGAGCTGGGGCAGGCGGGAGGGTTCTCAGAGCTGGTTATAACTATCTTTACTAGGCAGCAATGACTACTCAGAATAACACCTTCAATATGGAGTCTACCTCGCCTGAGATTCCAGCCCCTCTCGCCTGTGCGTTTTGTAATATCACCCCAGCTACACATGGCTTGGGAGGTTAGCTATAGGGAAGTCATCACCATCCCTGCAGGGTTGAGACTAAGCTATTCTTGAGTGGAATTGTTTCTTTGATCTGCTGATGTTTGAAACACAGTTG
>NW_022196897.1:167281409-167286808 GCF_008632895.1 Mastomys coucha | reverse complement strand
GGACTGGCCACGTGGCTGCAGTTACCTTTCTCATTCAGCAGGTACCTGTACACGTAGTATGCCCAGAGCAAGGTGAGGCCACCTGAGAAGTAGAAGACACTCTGCCAGCCACACTGGTCTAGGAGCACAGAGCCTATACCTCCAGTCACCAGGGTCCTGGGAGACAGAGAAGTGCTGTAGTGACCTTGGTTGCTATCCTAAAATGAGTCAAGCTCCCACGGAGGGAAGCTGCTCAGATGCAAGAACTTTTGCTCTTCAAGGAGACTAGGGGTGGGACAGTTGGGGAAAGGGGAGTCTGGGAGCAGCTGAGGAGACTCAGCATGGAAACTACTGCTGGGTTTTTCATTTCTTCCTTCTAAAACTTCAAACTATCCTACAATTTGTCATATGGATGCTCAAGTGGTGGTGGGGTGGGGAGGAAATGATAAAAGGGTAGCTTAGGAAACACTGAAATAAAAATATTCCGCCGGGTGGTGGTGGTGCACGCCTTTAATCCCAGCACTTGGGAGGCAGAGACAGGCGGATTTCTGAGTTTGAGGCTAGCCTGGTCTCCAGAGTGAATTCCAGGACAGCCAGGGCTGTACAGAGAAACTCTGTCTCAAAAAAGCCAATATACATATGTGTGTGTGTGTGTGTGTGTGTGTGTGTGTGTGTGTGTGTATGTGTGTGTGTGTATGTGTGTGTATGTGTATGTATGTATGTATATTCCTTCTTTCATTTTTTCCTCCATATAACATAATATAGAAGGTAGTATTCTAGCAAAGCTTCTGATGTGCAAATGCATAGCTGCCAACACCAGACCCCACCACCTTCCCCTTGACTCCAGGATACTGTAGTCCCAGATGCAATGCGAAACACCTCTGCCTCACCCTTCAACCTACTACCCACCACTCTGTGCACTCAACCAAGCAAAAGAGAGCTGATTTCCCTCTTCCTGAGTATTCATCTGTACCCCAGGTATGGCACCTAGGGCAGGACCTACCCTTGGCTTGGGTACTTTCTCTCCCACTCTTCCTGGCCATGCACAGAACCCTATCTGCTGTGTCGAACACCAGAAGTGGAATTGAAGATATATACTGAACTCTTCCGTAGAATCTGAGCCCTATTGTTTCTTTGACATCCACAGTTCATAGTGCGAACTGTGTGTTCAGGGTTAGATCAGGCCACCCTAACCAGAAGAGTGGGTGCTCTTTGTGGCCCCCTCTCTCTTCCCCTTCCCCAGTCTGAACTCAGCAACTGTAGACCTAGGCCTGAATGCATCAGGAAGTCTCTTTAACCTTCCAGGAGCCCACCAGTGTGTGGCCCTTCCCCCACGCATAGGGATGTTTCACAGAGGGTGGGGCGGCCTCTGGCTCACCAACCAAGTCCGGATGCCAGAACCCTATCTTACAGCACCCAGAAAGGCACAACTACACTGACTGTTAGCCTTTACTGACAGCTTGAGAAGAGCTAGAATCACCATGGAAACACACCTCTAGGTGTGTCTATAAAGATTTTTCCAGAAAGGTTAAACTGAGGAGAAAGAGAAAGAACTATCCTGAGTGTTAGCAGCATCAACCCATTGGCTGGGGTCTTGGGCTGAATAAAAAGGAGAAAGTGAGCTGGTGTGGTGGCACACACCTTTAATCCCAGCACTCAGCAGAAAAGGACAGGGATCTCTATAAGTTTCTGTTTCTTCTTTTCTTCTTCTTCTTCTTCTTCTTCTTCTTCTTCTTCTTCTTCTTCTTCTTCTTCTTCTTCTTCTTCTTCTTCTTCTTCTTCTTCTTCTTCCTCGTCCTCCTCCTCCTCCTCTCCCTCCTCTTCCTCTTCTTTCTCTTCCTTCTTGTTCTCCTTCTTCCTCTTCTTTTTCTTCTTCCTCTTCTTCCTCCACTTCTTCTTCCTCCTTCTCTTTCCCCTCTTTCTTCTTCCTCTTCTTCCTCTTCTTCCTCCTCTACCTCCACCCCCCCCCTTCTGAGATAGGGTTTCTCTGTATAGCCCTGGCTATCCTGGAACTCACTCACTCACCTGGAACCAAGTTGGCCTTGAACTCACAAAGATCCACCTGCCTCTGCCTCTTAAGTGCTGGGATTCAAGGTGTGCATTATCACCACCTGGCAAATCCTTTCTTCTCAATCTATTTCTTGTCATTGTTTTGTCACAGCAACAACAGTAGATAAAACACTTTTCGCAAACGCAGCAGACTTGAGGAACAGCGACCAGCTTTGGAATCAAGCACTAGCCTACACCTCTACTCCATTGCTGCTGGATTTGAAGGAAGGACCGTGAGAGCTCAGGTAAAAGCTGAAAAGTAGTGGAGCCTTACCCGACCTGGGAGCCAGCACCCACAGTGCTGTAGGTAAAGGCTCTCTCGCTCTCCTGCACTCTCTGGGACAGCAGACTGGTCAGGGCTGGGAAGTAGACACCTACAACAAGCAGAGATTGCTGTCACAGAGTATCCAGTGACAGCCAATGAGGGCTAAGACTTGGGTATGGGCTATAAATCCAGAGGACAGCCATGTCTCCTTTCTGTTACCTCACTGAGCTTTAAGGGATCAGCAGGGCTGGGCTTTTGGCAATACTTGGGTAAGGAACTAAACTAATTTAGGATGAGAATTATACAGAGGGATGTAAAACATCCCCTGGAGAGCACTCTGATTCAAAGTAAAATGTCTCTATCCCCAGACATAGGACCCCGCACCCAGACTGTTGTGCATGCACACACATAAACACACATGCCCCATTTCAGCTCTCTGGAAGCACTTGACAACCCTCCCACTAGCACATTTATGTGTATACACAAAGACTACACAGTAGTTTCTCAGGTGTGCTCTGGCACCCTGAGACACTCAGTATGTGAGCTGTACATTTCTACATGTTTACCATGTACATACATGACATGTGTGTATCCTTCTGGGAAAGTTCCTCTACCTACTCTTTTTAGACACACTTTCCTCCCAGGAGTTCCTTTGGTTCCTAGGCAGCTTGAAAGCTTAGAAATATCTGGGTGCACACCTTTAATCCTAGCACTTGGAAGGAAGAGGCAGGCAGATTTCTGAGTTTGAAGCCAGATTGGTCTACATGGTGAGTTTCAGGCCACCAGGGCTACACGTAGTGAGACTGTCTCAAAACAAACAAGCTTGAGTATCCTTTCCATTCAAGAGGGTTCTAAACCTCAGTCTGAAGGGACTCTTGAGAGGTCCCTTCAGAGTGTGATGATAGGAACCTACAGCCTCCTTGTTGTCACCACTTTTGGTGGGGAGGCAGGAATCATCAGCCTGACTCCCTTGTGGAACTTTCTATCACTGTGTCAATGAATGGAGCTCTTCAGAAGGCAGTTCTTGCTCCTTGAGAGCATGGTACCCGGGACTTCTCCAGAGGCCAAAGACCCACCACCCTATGAAGGAGAGCCATGGGCTTGAGGGACATCATCATGACATCATCATCTCCTCTTTGCCCACAAATAATACAGATATGGCAAGGCACCCCTCCCCCAAAATCCCCACTCTGAGTGAGTTGTCATTCAAATATCTTAGATATATGGAACAGATTTTTGAGCAAAGGGTAGCATGCAGGCACGCAGGTGTACACGTTGCTCTGTCCACTCTTCTTGGTGGCAAAAGGCCACACTAGAGAGAGAAAGATGAAGATAGCTCTTACCTTGGAGCAAACCTGTGAGGATTCGAGAGAATGTCATGAAGGCCAGGTGGCCGCTGCCGAGGTGGGCAAGCAGTGGTGTGGTAACAGTAATGAAACCCCAGGCAGAGGCTGACAGCAAGATGACTTTCTCACCTCCGATGCTGGAGAAGACATAGGGAGGGACAGGATGGGGTGGCAGTTTGAGAGGGTCTGAGGGTCATCATCGTGAATCACTGCACAGAGAGCTATGGTAGACACTGCAGTGACTTGGCTTATAGAAGGGTCCAGAGCTTAGTATGGTACACAGGACTGAGTCTGACCTGTCTGCTGCCTCAGAGCTGGCACACCTGACCTCCTCTCCCCAAAGGCTAAGCCTCTCTCCAAATATTTGTTGAACTCTTCCCCTACTCACCCCTCCTCTCCTGTGTGCAAGGACAGGACTGACCACAGCGTGTCAGGTGATAGTAGTGTTCCCCCCTCAAGCCTGAGCAATGGGGAGAGGGGGTTGGTTACCGATCCCCAAGGTGGCCGCCCACCACCTGAGTCAGGCAGTAGCCCCAGAAGAAGCTGCTGAGCACGATACCAGCTTCCTTCTTGTTCCAGCCAAAGTCCTGGCTCATGGCAACAGTACAGACAGGCATGGTGACACGGACACAGTACAGCAGGCAGGTGCCCAGGAGCAGCATCCCTGTCCACTCCTGGCATTCAGGCCTGTGAGACAGAGAGAGAGAGAGAGAGAGAGAGAGAGAGAGAGAGAGAGAGAGAGAGAGAGAGAGAGAGAGAGAGAGAGAGTCAGGACCTGGGGAGGCCCACAGCCAGCCTTCATCACTTAGCTACCTTCCTAAGGGCTGGAGAACATAATCGTGAATACAGTAAGGGAGTTAACTCTCCGGTGGGGATTTCAAAAGCACTGAATCTGATGACTTCTAGAACATAAGGCCAATACTAAACACAGGGGCTGAGAATGGCACAAGAGCTCTCAGGACTTGGGGCTGGTTAAACACATGGCAGTCCATTCACAAGGCTCAGAGTCTGGACCCATGCCTCTGGCTGGCAAGATTACGCCAGGATCCCAAACAAGCACTGTGTGTATTCTCAAGTTTCTTGTAGACCATGGAGATACAGGATGGGATCCAGAAGCAGCAGACAGCTCACAACCTACAGGGCAAGCAGGCGAACCCAACTCAGGAGGCTCCCAAGCGAGTACAGCAAGTACTCAAAGGTCCTCAGGAAAGCTCTTGAGCCTTCCCAAGTGCATAGAGGGGGAGCAGTCAGGAGAGGATACAGAACTTCAGGAGAATTTTCCGTGGAGGGATTTGGACTGGGCAAGGTTGCTGGGCAGCTAGATCCCACACAGGACTTCAACTTGAGTGGGATTTAGTGAACAGCTGACAGTGGAGAGGCAAAGAGCCTCAGAGGGGAAGGAGCATACCCTGGCATGGTTTCCAACTAAGAAAGGCAGAGTGAGGTTTGTGGCCCCGGGCCAGGTTCATGCTTCCTGAGAAGAGCTTTGATGATAATAACTTCCTGGTATACTCAAGGTTACAGGGTAGACTGGTGGGTGGGCTTGGATGGAAGGGTAGCAAGCAATGTTCTCTCTCTCTCTCTCTCTCTCTCTCTCTCTGTCTCTCTCTCTGTCCACCCACTCCCCATCTTACTGTGCAAACTAGACTAGAATAATGGAGTCTAGGGTGATCTCAGACTCAAAGCCACCCCCCTGCCCAAGCCTTCTGAGTGCTAGGACTATAGATGTGAGCTACTCTAGCTGCTTCTGCTTCTCCTCC
>NW_022196897.1:167275028-167281202 GCF_008632895.1 Mastomys coucha | reverse complement strand
CTCCTCCTCCTTCTCCTCCTCCTCCTCCTCTTCTTGTTTGAGACAGGGTCTCTCTATTTTGTCCTCATAGGTCTGGAGCTCACTGTGTAGACCAGGATGGCCTCAAACTCACAGGAATCCTCTGCCTCCTGAGTGCTGGGATTAAAGACATATGTTGCAAGTTTCTTAAACATTCAAATTTTGAATTAACATTCACCTAGAGTGTTTTGCTGACAGCAGGGACACAGGAAATCTGGTATGCCTTCCAGATGGACCAGCCTCATCTGACCTGGCTCTTCCTTTTCAATGAATTTGGGAATCAGCAATTTTAGGAAAGACAGTGATGACTGATAGGAAGGTCTGGATATTATTAGTGAGTTTGATCACAAATGCTTAGACCTAAGGTCTACATTACTTCCTTCACCCGAGCCCCTGTAAACATCCTAGCCCTTTACTAGGGAAAGAGAAGTTTCTTTTTTCCTCCCTCTCTCTCTCTCTCTCTCTCTCCCTCCCTCCCTCCCTCCCTCCCTCTCTCTCTCTCTCTCTCTCTCTCTCTCTCTCCTCCAGTGCTGGGAATCAAACCTAAGATTTCACTCTTGCTAGGGAAGTACTCAGTTGGTCATTGAGCCATATCTCTAGTGGGAGGTAGATTTGAGACTTGTTCTCTTGTCTCTGTGTATGGTCACTTGACAAGCAGATTCTCTTTTGTAAAAGCTCATTGTTTGAGTGCCTAATGTAGTGTATGGTAGGCAATCCTGGCCTGATTTTTTGCCTGATTTTGTGGAGAATGGCTCTTGGTTCATGAGATCCTTCTCATAGACACCCTGTACTACAAATATCAACATGGATATTACACACAGCACTGGCCAACTGGCCATCAGCCACCAGAATGTCCACGTTGACTCACAGATGGTGGTGAGCAGACCATCCATGTAGAGGAGCAATGGAGATTATGGGACGGGTGTCTAGGTATTCTGCATAACTATCCTTATGATGATTCTACAAGAAACCTACAGTTCAGATTTTTAATAGAAAATGGGTTGTTATTATATTATATAGACATATAGGTGGGGTCTTCTGGAGAGGTGAGTGTTCAATACAGGTCTCAGCCAGGAGAAGGAGGGAAGGTTTGAGGATGTCCTCTCTGGGAGGGAGCAGGCAGAAGGGTAGTATGACTAGACAGAAATCCTATGGAAGTGGGCAGGTGATACTGGCCTCCCCCTTTACATAGGCACAGATTAAGTAGGGAAGAGGCAAACTAGCAAATAGCCAGCTAGGGTATAAGGCTTGGGGGACCCAAGGCTGTAGCTGGGCTGGGTCCAGAACCCCACAGAGCTGGCAGAGTCACAGGCAAATGGAAGCAGGGTCAAAGGTGAGGGCCAGGAGGCAGAAAGAGCAGCTAAGCCAAAACAAAGTGGCACAGAGAAGACTTTGAGCCACAAACCAGGAGCTCAAATTGGCTTCCTGTTTCTAACTGGTCTTCTCCAGACAGTTAACAGGGCTGAGCAATCACAGGTGCACCTAGGGAAGAGTGGCATGCTGGGTGGGTCCCTCTTGAACACCACAGTTCTCTGCTGCTTTAGTCACATAAAGGAATAAAAGCTCCTTATTGCAGGTACCTTTGGATTAAGTGGCTTTTATTGGGTGAGTTGGTGTTGCTCATGTGTGCCTGCTGTGCCTCCCAGTCAGGTGAAGCAAGGCAGCTGTACTATCCTCACCTAGGGGTAGACTCTGCAGATGGGGCAGCTCTTCAGGAGAGTCAGGGTACCTGTGTCTAGCACGGGAATAAAGAAGCATGAACCTCAAAGGGCAGTGGTCAGGACAGAGGAGGGTAACAGTGAGACAGGTGAGGTGGGCTCCTTGGGGAGGAGGCATTACCTTTCCCTCCCCCAAAAGCTGTGTGGGGTCCTGAGGGCCAGCAGCAGTCTCCAGATTATGGTGCCAAGCACCTTCCAGTCACATCAGGGGAGATGGCAAAGCTCTGAGGTCTGCTTTGATAATGGCCAACCTGGTTCCACTGTGTGGCAAGGAACCTCTGAACCCCAGAGTCAGGAGGGAATCTCTTGAGTGGGTCCAAGAAAGGCCGAGCCCTCTGACTCCTATCTGGGGACCCCAGGCACTGGGGAGGGCAGCGAGCTGTGAGCTTACCCAGTATGATGTCAACAAGTTCCCTGCTGGTAGAGGAGAAGACTTAGACAGAGCTCAAGCTACTCTCAGGCTGGGATCCCAAGATTCTATTCGGAGATGACAGCCATGGGTAGGCCAGCAGGCAGGAAAGGATCATATCTGGCAAGACTCCTCGTGGATTAAGTGAGTCTGAAGCTATTAATGGGGGAAACTGCCAGCAATTGGTTCAAGTGGGGTTTTCTCCCTTTTAGCTGGAGTCCCCCCACCCATCTCCTTGGTTTGACAGAACTCTTCCCAGCACACAATGAGCCCCTCCCTCTCCCCTCCCCTATTCTGCTTTCATTTCTTGTCAGGGCATTTGTCCTGAGCTAACATTGCCATTGGACTACTGGGAATACTGGGTGCTTGTAAAGCATTCACACTGTCCTCAAGGGTCACCCTGACTGCCCTGAAGTGCTGCCCCACCTGCAGAGCCTGCCTTTAGGTGAGGATAGTACAGCTGCCTTGTTTCACCTACAAGAATCACAGCAGGCCCACTACAAGCCACACAATCCAAAGGTGTCTGCAATAAGGAGCTTTTATTCCTTTATGTGACAAAAGCAGCAGCGAACTGTGGTGTTCAAGAGGGATCCACCCAGCATGCCACTCTTCCCTGGATGTACCTTTGATTGCTCAGCCCTGTTAGCTGTCTGGAGAAGACCAGTTAGAAATAGGAAGCCAGCTAGACCCATACCCTCCAAATGAGAGTTGTCTCTAGCTTCCTGGTAGCCATGGGAAGTCAGGAAAAAACTAGGAAACCAGTGCCCTGATTGAAGGAGGAGGAGGGGGCTTGGCCAGGTGCTGAGTGAAAATGAGGCCACGTCAACTCCAAGGTACAGCTGAGGAAATGTTTTTTTTTCTTTTTTCTTTTTTTTGTTTTTGTTTTTGTTTTTTTTTTTTTTTTTTTTTTTTTTTTTTTTTTTTTTTTTTTTGTAGTTATGTGAGAGTACAGCTAGAGGCATCTGGAAGAGTCCAGACTGAACATGGCCGGCAGAATAGAATGGGCCATAAGAGAAGGAGACTGCAAGGAGAAGGAAAGAGAGAGGAGACAACAGAAGGGATCAGGAGAGGGAGAAGAACCAAGAGAACACATGACAGAAGTCACAAGGTTTTAAAGGAAAAAGAAGCTGGTTGGGGGAGGAGAAGCAAAACTGGGGGCACTGGAGAAGCTTGGAGTAGGGTAGGTGGTGAAGAGAGGAGCCAGGACTCAGTTCTCTGACCTGTGGTGGCCAGTGTCCCCTTTGATATGCTAGCAGGCACCTCAGTGCCCTCCTGCTTCATCCCAGCAGCCAGGAGGCAAGAAATGGGACTTGTTCCTCAGCTGGGTGGGTGGCACCAGCCAGGCTGATGAAGGCACATTCTCAGTACTTGCTGGTGACACAGAACATGACCATCCTCCTGAACGGGCCCTACGGGCCTGCCTGTCTGACTGGTTAGAACCCCAGGTCCAAGAGCCCCCATCTTGATGAAAGGTCTTTAGGATCAGGAGCTTGGGCCAGGACTGCCTGAATAGCTCCACTTGCCCACCCGGAGCCAGAGCTCAAGCTGGATGTCTCAGCAATCGTACTTCCTCAGAGACTTGTGCAGCTTTGGCTTCCTGTTAGATGGGCTGTGCAGAGTATCCGGGGCTGAGCAAACAGGTGATCACGTGGCCCTTGGTTCAGAGGGGAAGTGTGCTGGCTACCATGGCCAGGGGTCCAGAGTATACTCTGTTACGTACCGTATTTCCCTAACTCAGCCTCCACCAACCACCCCACACTCAGATTTGTTGAGAACACTGTTTCCCAAACACAAGGTGATGGTGGGTGGTGGGTCCCTAGAATCTGGTGTTCCCTGAACTCAGGTGCCCTGCTCCTAGTAACACTTATTGCTGTTACTATGACTCCCTTATGAGTGGAGAATGGGCCCTGACCCTGCAAAATTCCCCAGAATTCTTAGCCACCACTTCTGACAAGGGTGACTGGAGACACTACACAGGAGAAAGAGTAAAGACGGGGGTGGGGCTGGGGGAACACAACAGGCAGAGCCATTAAATTGTAACCTACAGCAAAATTGGCAGAACAGTTCATAGTTCTAAAAAAGCCCTGGGTGGTGCCTCCAGGGGCCAGGTGAAGCACAGGCCTTGGGATAAACATGGGGTAGGGAGAGAGGTGTTAAGCCATAGAGGGAAAGAGAGCTAGTGAGGGCAGGCACACAGTGCTCCTCCTCAGGCAGAGTCTGACCCTACTGTAATTGTCACTGTAGTGGGTGGGTGGGTGGTGCTATGATCTGGTGCTGTGCCTCCATCTGGTCTAGGTTCAGTGGTGGTGCTATCTTCAGGTCCTCTCTACACTTGCCAGTAGATCCAGGACTCTTGTCCCAGGTGACTGGGAGGTACCAAGGCTTGACTCTGGGCCCTGGGACTAGTACCTTCACCTGAAGACTGCAGGAACCAGAGCAGGGTGTGAGCTCTTTTAGGACCCCATTTGAACCCTCTCACAGTGGTCCCATAGCCAGATGACACCTTTGCTCCTGGTTTCTGTGGGGATGCTTGCCTGGAGAGCAGTGGAAACAGTGGGAATGGAATATGAATGAAATGGGTAAGGGCTGTTTTCCTCCCTAGTTTAGAAGACTTGTGAAGTTAGGACCTGCCTCTGTGACTTAGAGCTGCTGCATAGATCCCTATGCTGTGAGGGTCTGTCCAGCCCAGTGCTCCCACAAAGCCTCACAGACACTATCCTGCTTCCCAGACCTCAGAATCACTGGCAGGGAAGAGGGCAAAGGAGACCTTTACCTGATTTTGGCATTTGATTGGAAATGGGAGGAGGGGGTCCCTTTACTGGATCCTCCTCTACTTGGGGGCTAGGGCTGCCCAGGGAGGGGCATGGGAGTCCCAGGAGGAGTGAAGGTGGCAGGCTGCAGAAAGGCTGGGAGGCAGCCACTAGAGTCTGATGTTCCCTGAACTCGGATCCTATGAAGTAACACTGTAAAAGTCCTCGTTGCCCCGGCCTCACCCAACCCCAATTCACCTGGACCACCGTGTATCCTCTGCTGCCGCAGAAGGGGTCTTGCGGGTCTCCGCTGGGACTGGCTGCATCAGGCTAGAGCGCTGGGATGGCATGGGCACCGTTGTGTATCGTGCCCTCCCACCTCAGACCTAGGACAACCCACAGGGCAGCACCGCCCAAGTCCACGTGTCAGTCCCAGTGCTTCCGTCTAGCTCTCCCAGGACGTGTTGCCCCCGGAATTGAGTCCCCGCCCCACTGATGTCCCGGGAGGCAGGGCCAGGGACCTTCCAGCTGCAAGAGGCTTACCACTGGGACTTCCTGCTTGCTGGGGAAGAGAAATCCCTGGGGGATTGTGACCCCAGACCTACCAGAAATAACTTTCTCGTCAGGAAAGTGAGCAGGTGAGCAGTGTGTATGAGGATCTCTGTGATTCTCCTCCCTCCCTGTGTGTGGGGGGGTGGTGGTGGGGGAAGTGATAGAAGTGCTCACAGGGTTGTGTTCTAGTCTAGTAAAGATGTAAAGATTAAGGATCAATCGGCAACGAAATGCAAAGATAGTAAAACTTTAAGGCAGTCAAGTTTTTAAATGGATCTCTTGGAGCAGAACTGGGCTGGCAAGAGAACTGTTACACAGGTAAAAAGGGCAGTGAAGGTGGTCATTGACCTTGAAATCCCAGGCAAAGGTGTTCTGAACACTGACCACAGACTAGGCTTTAGGACCGGTCTCAGCCACTCCTCATGGAAGGCTTCTGAGGCTCTTTCCTCGCCGGCCTCATTCCTCCTCTATTTCCAGTTATTCTAAACAAATGCCTCCCCCACACAGCTGCAGGCCAACTGGGACACACCCACTAAAGGCTTCCACTGCACTTAGAATCTCAACGGTTTCCACCCTCCAGAGAATACCCTCTAAGCCTTCAACTGCCCAGCAGATAACAGGTCTTCAAGGTCATACACATTTGCATTAAAAGAATGTTAGGAGGCCGGGCGGTGGTGGCGCACGCCTTTAATCCTAGCACTTGGGAGGCAGAGGCAGGCGGATTTCC
>NW_022196897.1:167270125-167275015 GCF_008632895.1 Mastomys coucha | reverse complement strand
AAAAAAAAAAAAAAAAAAAAAAAAAAAAGAATGTTAGGACCTGAAGCTAGGGTATAGCTCAGTTGTTAAGCATGTGCTCAACGTGTGCAAGGCCCTGGACTCAATCTCAGTTCTGGAAAAAACATTCTGGTCCTAAAAGCCAGGTCAGTCTTCCATCCACATCAGATATCCTGTAGGACACAAAGATGATGGTAGAGAAAGGCTTGCTTCCCTAGTGACCCAGGGACTGCCTGTAAGTATATGGTACTGACAATCACTATAATGTGAAACTCTTCAGAAACTATGAAAGATCCAGAATGACACAGCAGGAAACCTTTAGCGTTTCTTTTTGAGGGGTCATCATTCTGGGAGCAGGTGGACAAACATAGAGAAGGGATGCTACCTTAAGTAGGTTGGGTGGAGGAACCCGCAAGACACTTGAGGTCAACAGGAGCATACCACACAAGGTGTTGGGTATATATCTCAGCCCAGAGCCTCGCAGCAGGTGAATAGGTGCTACACTGCCAGAATTGAAAAGGCTGTGGTCAGGGATTGGGGGCATTCCTCCCCAGGCTCCCAAGTCACTAAAGCAGAAGGTATGGGCACAGCCAGAGTTGCCTGAAAGAGGATCACATGGCTGGGAGGTGACCACCACCAGCTGTTGGCAGTAGTTGGGGTGGACATTCTCTTGGCTTCTAGTTGATACTTGTGAGCTGCTCCACACCCAATTTGGTGTGGAAACATTAAACAGGCAATGTCTGGCAGAGGGGTCACTTTCTTGTGCTGATTGACTCACTTGCTGCTTATACTGTCATCCTGGCTGCTCTTCCAGAGGTCCTAAGTTTAATTCCCAGCAATCACATGGTGGCTTACAACCATCTGTAATGGGATCGGATGCCCTCTTCTGTGTGTCTGAAGATAGCTACAGTGTACTCATGTACATAAAATAACTAAAAAATAAAAGCAACCCTAGAACCTACCCCAGGCCTGAGTCTCCT
This sequence comes from Mastomys coucha, assembly GCF_008632895.1. Taxonomy (NCBI): domain Eukaryota; kingdom Metazoa; phylum Chordata; class Mammalia; order Rodentia; family Muridae; genus Mastomys; species Mastomys coucha. The sequence continues at coordinate 167,274,038 of NW_022196897.1, read as the reverse complement.
CCAAGACTCCACTTAACTCCTCTGTAGCACAACAGCTCCAAAGTGGAAATGTCCAAATACATCAATCTGACTCCACTGTTACTGACATGCAACTATAAGGAGTAAGACTTCAGGAGCCAGATGTAGTGGATGTCTGTAGCAGTTAGGGCCAGACTGGGCTACAAAGTAAGACCCTGCCTGGAAAGAAGAAAAAAAGATTTCTCTACTGAACATAATTTGCATCCACTTTCTAAGCCAAATGTGTATATTGTAGAGAAGAGTTCAAGTAGCCAGGTCTGAGTCCACGGGAAGCAAGAGTGGACCCCATGATGAAGAAAGATGCTTGTGTATGGCCAGTTCTGTTCACAGAATAATCCCTGGGGCTCTGGGACAGTTTACTCTCTTTTTGGATGCTGGTGCTGAACCCTGTAAACACCCCAAATGCTGAGAAACAATGTCACCCTCACTTTCTATACCAGAGTTCTTGGTAACAGGATAGCCTGTTTTACTTTTGAGAACCACTTGGGAGGGGCTGTCAGGCTTCTGAGCCCACCAGAGGGATAATTCCTGTGTGTGCATGCACTTGGGTCAGATGTGTCTGTAGGAAGGGGGAAGTCAGAGCCATTTAGAGACTGGCTTCCAGGCACTGCAGGTCCTCCCTCAGGAGGCTGGCAGTCATGCATGGTATAGTAGATTCAAGAGATGAACAGTCACATGAAGGATGATAAGCAACTACACTGTAGTAGCCACCTTCCAAAACCCCCCAATCCAGAGTCTCCAGCAAACTTTCAGAAAGGCCAGGCAAGAGAACTTTCATCAGGACCTGGAAGAAAGTACTCCCTTGGTAAGTCACATGCAAGGAGCTGATTAAGAGCCCTTGTTCTTAACAGAAGAGTTTGGCTTTTCCATAATTCAAGTTCCAAGGCATCTGTGCCCTCTTTTGACCTCTGTGGGCACCAGGGACACACAGGATACATGGATATACATTCAGGCAGAACACCATACATACACATTTTTTTAAAAAATTTTTTAAAAAAGTCAGACAGGAAGCATCCAGTAGTCACATCTCTTGGTTACAGTTGGGCACAAGAAGTTCTGCAGTTTTCTTCTGTATTAGTGTCATTCTAGACCTTAACCTGACATGGGTCTAGGGGGCATGGATGAGCTGTAGATACAGCAGAATATTAAAGTCATACCTACCATGACACCACACATTCCTGCCCCACCAGTCCACCAGATTCATGTGTAACCCCATTAATGGGTTTACTGTCCAGGCCTTAAAACCACAATAGCTATTCTTGACTTCCGGAACAGAAAAACTATCTCAGGGCATATTACCCATTGCCTAGACGTGTGTTAGAGTCTGCAATAGGAAGTAACATCAGGGGCCATTCAAATGTTTTTTTTTTTCTTTCATGTAAATATAAAGTCTCATGTCAGGATGGCATTCCAAAATTGAGGGAATTCAATTCATGATAGGCAGATGGTACCTCAAGCCTCTCAGACTTAACATACATGAGCTCACATTCCAGCACAGCAGAGGTGTCTACCACCTGAATGTTTAGCATTACCCACTGGGAGTGTGAGGGAAGAGTGATGATGAAGAGTGCCATGCCATGGCACTGCCACAGGGATCAGGGATGGCAAGGCTCTTCCTATGTGCAGTCACAACCCACCACACAGTTCAGGATGCTTCAGTAGTGTGCTGCTCGGTTCCCTTGGAGGCTTTGTCTCACTGAATTTCCCTCACACCTGACTGAGAAAATGGCAATGGAGATGTCCAGCGTGGGAGCAGCTGCACACTGTGCAGGGCCTCCACAGTCATCACATCCTAGGGCCCAGGAAGGCTGCAGCTATCAGCCGAATAGACTGGCTCTATGCTATGGCACTGCTGGCACGGGAACAGAGCAAAGCCAACACGCAGCTACACTTTCCCATTCTTCCAGCTCTAATACACTAACAAGCTGGTTGGTAATGTGGTACCTTTTCAGGGAAGGAGCAGGAAAAGAGCTTTCAGACAACCATTCTGGGAAAAACATAAAAACTTTTACTAACAAATTCACAGCAGGCACCCAGAAGCCTCCCGACCTATACTTCTCAGATGATATGTGGCAGGGACACAAATGCCTCCAATGAAGAATTACAATTAGGTATACACATGAGTACTCCAGCAAGCTAAGGATTTATATAGACACTGCATCCCCTGCTGGCAATGCAGCTAACTAAGCTAAAAAAAGCAATGTCTGTGAAACAAAAAATATGCATGGTGTCAGAATAAGACATGTCAACAAAGCAGCAATGAATGAAGGCTGGTAAACAGACTGTGCCCCTGCATGGTGTCCCCTGTACACAATTCAGCATGTTGAAATGCAGGGGTGTAGACACACTGTTCTGTTAACCCGACATTTGGAATTTGGTCTTTTGTTTCTTCTGAGACTGGAGAGAACAACCTGGAAGGGAATCCCACTTCATTCTCTTGATCACATCAGTGTCTTTATCATGGAACATGTAAGAATCCTTCTGGAAGGATTCTCCTGGTTTCTCCTCTTTAAAACTAATAGCACAAAAGAAAATAAAGATGACATACTGCTCACCTCAGATCCACAGGTCCCACTTCAAAGTCACTATACAAAATCTTCAACTATATATACTATTGCGGGGGGGGGGTGTCTCAAACACCAAACCCAAACCATAATTCAAGTGACAAAACAAATTCTCATCTTTAGTGTGCAATAATTACCACACTTTAGAAAATTTCAAACTGGATTACTCCTTGCATAGCTCTACGATGTTGGAGCAGAGTACCAGAATATTCTTGTCTCATTTATTTCAAGGCACTTTCCACCAAAAGGTGCAAAAAAGAAATCAAGCTACTTTGTCTGCTGCAACAGGAAAAGTCTACATGTAAATCCTTGGAAGGGGGGTTTCTAGGCACTAACAGATCATGGATAAGCAAGCAGTTATATCTGACGTTCTCCGAGTCACTGTTATCTGTGGTATTGGCTAAGCTACTGATTGAAGTGTTAGTAAATTGTCAACTCCTTGGCTTACAGCCACTGAACATTTTATGCATGCAACAAGCCTCCCGTGTATTGTGTATTTGTGGATAATCCCTACAGAGAGAATCTCCCATATGCAACAAGCTCCTGTGGACTTGTGGATAATCCTTATAGACAGGACCTCCATTACTATACATCTTCATGCCCTCTAATTTTAAGAACATGTCAAACTGATTAGCTATACAAGTAATCTTATATATTAACAAAAGATACAAATATGCTGGCTATCTGGTGCTTTTTCGTATAAGAAAAGACCTTATATATAATATAGCCTAGGCTGGACTGGAAAAACCCTTCCTCAGCCTCGTGAGTGCTGTAATTACAGGTAGGAGCCACCATGACTGGCTTTATATGGTGCTTTAAAAACAAACACAGTATCTCTGATACTCCTCTCTAACTTCTGCTTCATTTAATCTATTAGCTACCTGAAAATTAAAACTTCCTTTCCCTCTGCCTTAAAAAAAAGTGTGTGTGTGTGTGTGTGTGTGTGTGTGTACCTGTGCCTGCCTGCTTATGTGTATGTGGAGGCCAAAGAGGCCATCAGATTCCTTGGAACTGAAGTTACAGGAATTTGGAGGATGCCTGACTTTTGTGGATGCTGGACTCTGGTCTTCATGATTATTCATCACATCTTCTTAACCAAAGACCCTTTTCTCCCAAAACTCTTCTATCTTATTCTTATCCTTAAACCAGATGGGAGGCTACATCTCATGAAGATACTGAAAGCCACCTGTCCAGGAGGTAAGGAGAGGTCTGCTCACTCCTTACTCACAGACCAGAAGAGCAGTGGAGGGTCATGACAGCAACAACTTCATCCTTGAGTCTGTCACTAATGTGTTTCTAAGGCGAATACTGCCAAAAGCACCTGGCCTCTG
>NW_022196897.1:167247266-167270086 GCF_008632895.1 Mastomys coucha | reverse complement strand
CCTGGCCTCTGAAATAGAAGCAGAGAGCTGGAAGACACTTCATTCCATCCCAACAAGAACAGAACCCTGTGGGTAAAAAACAGATACTGATGAACAATACTTAAGTAGGGAACAAGATAGAGACAGGTGGTCAGCTATGTTACCTGAGCAGCTCAGGTGCCAGCAAGCTGAACAAACTTAGTCTGACCAAGCTAGTCAGTATGTACTGTATTGCTCAAGAAGAAGGGAAATAATCCCAATACAGTAGTTACTAAGGACACTGTTTCTTAGTTGCCAATACCAGAACTCCTGGCTCTAGTGTTAGACAGGCAGGAACTTCCACCAAAGGACAGTACCCGCATCATCTTCACCATCCACATCCATGGATAACTGAGGGCTCTGCAGATCTATGCACCCCCCACCCCAGCCTTTAGCACTGACTCCATCAGGCCTGGACCACTGCCAAGAATCAACCAAACACACCTGTGTTGGGCATAACACATGTACACACTCACCACTCAGAGCACTGACCTACATATGCATACCATAACCCTATGGCAATGTCTTTTCTGCTTTCCACTGAGCAGGTAAAAAATAGCTGATGAGAAGCAGGACACACAACACTGCTGACACTGAAGTTCAATCTGGCTAGCATGAACATCCAACCCTGTGATGCTTGAGACCACCTGGTCATCCCATCAGCACCAGGTTGACTTGCTATTTATTATGCACGGTATTCCCTAGGCACATGGGAATTAGACTTTCAGCTATGAGTTAAGGTGCTGCCCCTGTGCCAGGGAAAAGGACATCCAAAACAAGGGCTATGTGGGAGGAGAACTTTTTAGAAGCCATTGTGGTTATTCTGGAAGTAAAAGGAAACCTTTATTTCCAAATAAAGTTATCTACAAGAGATTATTCATTGATCCACTATGAATGAGTCTCTTATCACATACAGCACCAAAAATATATTTTAAAAGATGAAAAATTAAAAACCCACAGCCTCACCTCTCTCACACACACAGCCTACACCAAAAGGCAAAAAACCAAACCAAACTCAATACCCACACAAAAGTTATCTTTGAATTAAGATTTACAAATTTATATTCTTTCCTATGAAGGAACAAAATGAGGAATAAAAAGAAAGAAAAGAAGGGGTAAGGAAAACCATGAAGGTCTGGTGAGACCTAGGAAGATAAACCCTGTCTGCCTGCACACAGCAGGTAGCAAAAGCACATCAGTATTGTTCATGTGCTGTCCTGTGTGAGGCCTTCAGCTGAGATGACACTCCCTAGCAGTGCAGCACACAGTGGCAAATCACATCTTCTGGAACCAGCAATCCGGAAGCACAGGAATAGTTAACTGCAGTGTGTGCAGCTCTCAGGATACAGGGCATGGCAGAGGTGGTGTCTTCCATCATGGGTTTGCCAGTGTTTAAAAAGGCCATTTTCCCCTTTTAAACAATGGGGGCCAAAGAAAAGTACAGGGGGAAAGGTTCTCTACTGCGGTGACAATCTGCCAGTCACAGCCGGAGGAGAGAGAGTCCTGTGCCTATTGACAGTGCTGGGTCCGTGCACATGCTCTACTTGGGCTCCTCAATCACACCTTTGCTGAGGTCTGTCATTTTGGGATATTTTACTTTCTTCTGGTCTAGCTCATTCTGAGCCCAAAGTAGCAGTTTCAGTAATTTTGCCAGCTTGGGTGTGGACTCTCGATTCTCATAATCCAGAACAGCCTGGTTAACTTCACTCCACACCTAGAAAAGAAACACATCTAATAGAAATGGCCACACACACACACACACACACACACACACACACACTGCCAGCAAGCCTGACAATATGCTTAAGACATCTTTTTTTTCCAGTGCTAGGGTGAGACTCCAGGTCCTTAAGCACGTTAGGTAAGCACTCTATCACTAAACTATTAGTGCAGCCCATCTGGATACTGTTCTTACCCACAAAGCTTGTTACTCACTTAAGAACAAATTAAATATGTAACTAAAATGCCACTCCAAGGGCACTAAATGACTGTCACCTGAAGGAGCTTACACTTAGGTCGGACTTTGACAGAGAGGAGCAGCACAATGTTTATATGAGCACCTGCAGGCAAGCCTTAAAGAGACACCTCAAGATTTTCAAGGGATCCAACATAGGGGAAAGGAAAACATGGGTCTTAGGAGGCAGTTAGCTATCACGCTTGTAGCATGAGGAAGGGAAGAGCAGACACGTCAGAAGACTATTCTGATTTTAAGTTGAAAATACTTCGGATACCTGTTTCTAAACTGACAAGAGAAAGGTTAAGAGAAGAAAAACTGGCAAAGGGTTTTAGACACTAACAGTCACAATGCTCTTACTTTCACAAGATAAAAGGGGACAGATTAGAGGAGTTGCCAGTGTTCTACTGGAGTATCCTGGCCCAGAGCCATGTGTTTCACCCCAACATAAGAGCAGGACATGTACCATCTTTTCACAAGTCCTCTGAGTGTCCAAGAACTCAACTCTTCCCTTACTGGCCCTTTACCTTTTGCCTTTGCATCATGTGGAGGAGGTCTCCAAAAGGCGACTCCTCAGGGCTATCGAAGGCCAGCAAGGCCAATGTACGTTCCATTTCTGTGAGGCATTCTCTGCTTTCCTCACCCTGCTCTGCCAGTTGCGTCTGGGCAAACTCCAATGCTGCTTCTGTCTCGCGCTGACGGATAAGCTCAATCAAGTGTTGTTGCTAGTCAATAACAAAGACAGATAAGATTAGCCAGCCTGTACATCCCAGTTAAGTGACACCCAGTATGGTCAACAGCAAAGACAACCAAATTTTGCTGGCACATATATAGATGAATAACCATAAACACTTGGCTCCCATCAAAAGTATATCCTATGGGGGGATTGAGTGTGTAACTCATAGTGTTAAAGTAGTTATTTAGCATCTAGGCAAGGCCCTGGGTTCTACCTTACCACTCCAAATTTCAAAAGACTTTCTTAGCATCTCCAAGTTGGTGCATTTCCATTTTAAAAGCAAAAGGAGAGATTGGGGAAGACTGCCACAGTGAAAAGGTTTGCTGTGCAAGTATGCCCAGAGCCCATTAAAGGCAGAAAGAATGGACTCCCAAGGAATGCGTCTTACTTCCAAGTGCACACCATTCTCTCCCTTCCCAACCACATCCACACACACCTTTAAAAAGTAACTAGTTTCAATAGTACATAAAGCAGCAGCTAGCTCAAAGCCTGTCTCCTCCCCAACACTAAGCAATGTTCCATTAACACACAATGGCAGATTTCTTTCTGAGCCAGTGCAAACAAGCCTAATTTGCCAGCCAAGCAGCCACATCAGACTGCTGAGACTCACCTGAAGGTGGAAGTAAAGGTACCGGTTTGTGTCTAGGAGCTCTGGGTGGAGGCTGTTGATCAAGGCAATGGCCTCCTGAATCTGACCCTTCAGAATCATCTCACGAATCTTGATTCGCTCATCAAGTGTTTCTAGGTCCACACTTGGTTCGATCCCAGACTCCATCCGAAATTTCTCTGCTGCTTCCTTAAAGCCCTCTGAAAAGAAAACTATCTTCACTGCTACGAAAGATAATCATGAGTTAAGGCTTTGTACTTCTAAATAGCCCAATCATCATTAAATGATCCTACAAATAAACTATACTTTCTTAGGGACCTGGTTTTTACTATTTTTGTGATTAGTAGTCAAGGCTGTCATTCCTTTGGAGCTATCCAAAAGGTTTAGCCTATCAACCTGAAGGTCTCAGACTGCTAGCCCATTGTGTGTTGTGACATCATCAAGGCAGGGATTACAGGTCAGGATGCCAGAGCAACAGAGACAATTGCAGGCGAGGCAGACACCTTGCTGCATCTTCACAGGCTGCCGTGCACTGGTGCCATTCCACCCACAGGAGCCTGGTGACACCACAGGACAAGAATCCTGTATCCACTTTCTAAGAAACTTAGCAGAACACAACTGGAGAGGTGCAAGAGGATAAAGGGTAATGAGAGACTTCTCATTGTGTGGCTTTTGAGAACCAGGCAGGATAACTGACTCCTTCACTCCAGTTATCAGTGAACTTTCTCCCCAGCAGGAGCACCAATTACTGTTTTCTTCTGCATATTCCCAGCCATTTTTCCTTTCATGTTTCCATGAGCTGGACAACCTAGAAACAGGCCACAATATTTTTCCAAACTGGCCAGAAGATATCATTTATTTGGATTTTAAATATACTCCAAAACATTCTTTTTAAAGTCTTGAGACAGACAGGCTGGCCTAGAATTCATAAGCCTATACTCTTAATGATCATGAAGGCTTAACTGTACAACTGTCAAAGCCAAAAATAGATGTTGCTTTAGGTCTCAAAGACCTGGAAAAATTATTTTATTGATAGAAAAAATATGTATTGTTTTTAGGGGTTAGGGAAGTTGAGAAGAAGTCTCATATTACTGGCCTTGAATCACAATCCTGCCTTAGCTTCCCAAGTGCTGGGATTATGAGTGTGGCCTACAACACTTTGGGCTAGAAAAGGCCATCTTTAACATGTCAGACTGATTTACAAATATCAAAGTTAACAGTGTTCTTATGATTTTTTAGTACAACCTAATTTTACCATTATGCTTCAGGGGTAAAGGGCTACTAGTTTAAAAAGAGAGAGCTATGGTCAATTGGTGTCCCCCTCACAGCCAGCCTTTACCTGTGACTAGGTAGTTCATGATGAGTCGGTTCATGTCTGCTCGTTGAACATGCAAGTTATTGAGCTTTTCCATCCATTCATCTTTGGTTATTTCGTCGGGCTTTTCTGCATAACTCATTATGATTTATTTCTACAGGAAAAAGAATAATTGGGGAAGAATTCTATGTCCAGTGTAATAATTTCAAAAAATAAACACAGCAATGTAGTAAGTGTAAGAGTGAGAGGATACTTTCAGTCTTGAAACTGACAAGCAAAAAAGGCCTGAGAAAATTACTGGGTAGCATCAAGGCCAAAGGTGGGAAGTACTGCTAGTGAAATAGAATCTGGAGTCTTAGAATGAAGACACAGAGACATTACAGTATGAAGGAGGGGATTAGGCTTGAAGCTAAAGGTATAAAGGGGAAGCACTACAGAGTTATACACTGAAAACTATGGTGTAAACAGGGACACAGCAATCAAAAGGAAGTCAAGTGTTAGTGAAGGGTGGAGTCTTCAACTCCTCTGTGGGAAAACTGATAAGGCGGCACAAGCCTCCTTCAGTTATTCCTATATCCTAGACCAAAGAATGTGGAGTTCACTGATACGCTTGCCTAAGATGGCAAAATGTGGACACCACTCTCTAAAACGTTCACTCAACAAGAGCCTGAATAAAGGAGCTTTTTTTTTTTTTTTTTCAAGACAGGGTTTCTCTGTATATCCCTGGCTGTCCTGGAACTCACTCTGTAGACCAGGCTGGCCTCTGAACTCAGAAGTCTGCTTGCCTTTGCTTCCCAAGTGCTGGAATCAAAGGCATGCTCCAATACTGCCCAGCTATAAAGGAGCTTTGATATACAAAAGCCACATCCAAACCCTTTGGTACGAGTGTTCTGAAAATAAGGCTGTAGTTTTTCATATAGATCATATGGCACAAGTTCTGGTTTGCTTTATGAATGATAGCCTCTCTAGAGACCTAAGTGCGGTACAAGCATGTATCACTTACTCAGTCGAGCATGCATATTCACACTCAGTGTAAAGGAAGCTAAAACATGTTATCAATGCAACAAATAGGTTCAAAAAGACTGTTCTGGGTGGATGTGTTGGCCATAATTTTAATCCCAGCACTTGTGGGGCAAAGGCAAGTTCATCTTCAAATAGAGTTCTGGGCCAGCCAGAGTTACAAGGTGAGACTCTGCCTCAAAATAAATAAAAATAAAGAACTTTTTACATTTAAAGTATTTAGACTTTAGAAGGAAATATGGATGCACATCATTTTAATAAAACAACACTAAATGGGAAAAAGAGAACAAATTAAAATAGGAGTCGAAGTGTGACACGAGTTGCAAAGTCAGATATGAAACAGACTACATGGCATGTTTTTAGCACAAAATATTGTGATCTTAGGCAAAGACATGGAATCACACAGGGATTCTTTCATGAGGGAGTAAAGCAGGATGGTAGGTAGAGGGCAATTAGGGTAGCTCTAGGAGTATGGGCTGAATCATTTACACTTGGTCAATAACATATACTTCACAGATATTACTTTGTGCACTGCAAAGGACACGCTGACTTGTTTTAATATATCATAAAATTGAAAGATGGCTCTGGTTTCTGGTCTGACAATGGAATGCATATTGGATGGAAAGAGCAAAGCAGTCAAAGGAAATAAGTGCTGGTATAGTGACAGCAGAAGAGAAGACAAGATCAAGCTTTGGCCTCCAAATCAATGGCAGCTGTTGCTAGACTAACTATGAAGGGACAAGAGAAAAGAACGAAGCACGGACAAACAGACGGACCGGCGTTTCAAGTGTCAGGCCTTAGAAATGAGAGCACAGAACCGTGGGAGAAATGCAAGTAAAACAGGTTGGAGGAGCAGGGCAAGTCTGGTGCAGAGGACACTGGCGGTAAGAGAGGTGTGGTAGGTCTCTGGATTACAGGTCCTGGGGACCCACGCTAAAAACAGTAATTTGGGAAACATGCATATACACATACTGGGAGAAAGATACGTAAGCAAAAGTTGAAAAAAAAAAAGATATAAGATATTAAGATTCCAAAAATCCACTTGCGGAGTTTGCGCAGTGAATGTTAGACTTAGAATTTGGGGCATGCCAGGACTTCTAGTTCTGGCGGACTTGAAGATCCCAGCAGCCCACAAGGCAGTAGAAGTATGGGGGGAGGCGGGAAGTGAAACTAAACCGGCCTGATGCCGCTCCACGCCACAGGATGACAGAATTCAAGGATTCGACTTTTATTCATAAGCAAGCTAAGGATCAGTCTGGAAAAATGTTCCTCAAGAAGGTCCTTGCCTCTCGATTTCTCTCGGCGCTGGGAAAGGTTATCAAGCAAGGCTAAGGACAGAGACAGGGGTTAGTGCTTCTGTAGGACTCATTTTGTGGTCCCAAAATGCAGCGGTTACAGTCGGCGGGGAGGCATCCTAAGCCGCGAGGATGACTTTTAACGCAGTAGCCGCGTCTTCACCTTTTCGCTGTTCCCTTCACCGCGCCTTTAATCGCAGAGACCTGCGAACATTTGCAGTAACTATTGCGGTCCCGGCAGCACCCGGACTAATAGCGCGGCCTCCAGACCTCCCGCTCCTGATCCCCGCTCTTGCCTCGGGCTTCGGATACCCTTGGCAGGTCAGCCTGGCGGGCACAGGCCCCCGACCTCTGACCTCCGCGCCTCGGCCCACCCCGGAGCCCCGCGGGGACGCTCGGCACGGCCGTCAGGGCCCGCTGCGGCCATCTTACCGTGCGGATCCCGCCTCCCGTGCGACAGTGTCTGGGTGGCGGCTCCGCGGCCGCTCCCGGGGCCGGGGAGGGGCGGTAGAGACGGCGGGAGATAGAGGAGGAGGCGGAGGCAGCGGCGGAGGCGGGGGCGGGGCGCGAAGCAGAGGTAGATACACCGGCGTCTGTCCCTCAGATACCTCTCGCGAGATCCTAAGATCTCGAGGTGCGAACTGGCAACCAATGGATTCCTCTCGCGAATCGGCCGGGGCGGGCGGTCGCCGGAAACCAGGGTCTCGACTTCCGTTCTTGCGCGGAATTCCTCGGCGGTGCCCTAGCTCTACGGGTTGGCGCGAGAGTCAAAAGGCTAGTATCGCTTCTGCGCAAGATGGCTGCTGCGGGGGCATTCGCGTACTGAGTGCTAGCGCGGGGATGGAGACGTGTAGACTGAGTTCGAAATGAAGGTCCCAGCTCTTTTCTTGTTTGTGTGTGTGTCTGTGTGTGTGTTTGAAGTGGGGAGCGAGGAATAGGTGTGTGTGAACCCGGGAGTGCGCAAGATAAGGAGGGCATTTCCCGGCCTATAGTCCGCCAGGCTCTAGTCCTAAAGACAAGGCCTCCGGATGTGAGCGAGCTCCTAGGATTTATTCCGGGAACGCTGTAATCGAGGTCAGATCAGCGTCAGAATAGCGATACCTAGAGCGATCCTTGTGGCCACGCTCGAGAGGGGACTGCAGAGGCTCTTGTTCTGGGCACTCAAAAAGGTGACTCCCTAGTGCTGGGGTTCTCAGGGAATGGAACATGCACGGAACTTAATCCCTGCTTTTAAGGCAATCATCGAAGCAGAGCGGATCCGTGCTTCAGAAGTGCTCACAGTCGGGACTCCTCCGGGCCACCGAGGGTACTCCCTACTTCTGGGCGCTCACAGTGAGTGTCTTTTCTTAGCGGTGTTCGGTGTGGACCTAGCTCTGAACTCCAGCGGAGGGGATTCCGCCCGCGGGAGTAGGGACCCCATTCTTGTTTACTCACTGCCTTAGATATTCCCGCAAGGGATGGGGGTAGTTGGAGGCCCTCTAAAACTGCTGGGCTGGAGTTGTTAAATGGGTATTTGCATATTTATGTGTTTATTGTCTGCCGGAGGAGAATGCAAATTCAGTCCTTGTAAAGAAATTCTGGAATGCTTCTGGAAGGAATGTTGGGCAGTTGAGATAGTTGAGTGTGCTTGCTTAAAAATGAACTGAGTCTAGGGAAAGCAACTTATTGAGTCACTGAAAATAAGGCCAGTTTAGCAGATCTGTCGGACACAATGACCACAAGTGGCTGTATGTGATAAATCTTTTAACTCCAGAGCTCTAACCAAATCTGTTCCGGTTGGTATTGACAAACTTTGTAGCGCTTACTTTAACCCTGGGTAAAATTGGATATTAACTCAAAAGTGTGCAGAGGAAGAGGCTAGTATCTTAGAAGAGATGGGTTAACTCAGAATTTCAGTGCCTCTATGGATGATGATGGATTAGCAGTCTGCTAGTGCCATAGTCTTTTCTACAAACTAGCTCCTGTTTAGGGTTCCTCAACCTAACTTTGAGCTCATCATCTTTGCTGCTTGCACGAAGCGTCCTTTACCACAAAGTCTTTCCTAACATTGTCTCATATGTCTTCTCACAGTACTATTTCTCGTACACCCTGACCTTCATGTAAGGCATTTGTTTGCCAGTTGATTGACCTTCCTGCTTCAGTCACCCAGACTCCTATTTTCCCCTTTGGGCTTTCCTGGGAAGTTTCACTAAATACCAGCAAATTTTATCTTCCTTTTGTTCAGGTGATAATTTTTATTTTTTGAATTTTCCAGATAACCTTTCTCTGTGTAGCTTGGATGTTAATAGTGTGCCCCACAGGCTGCTCATGGTGGCACACCTCAAGGCAGGTGAATCTCTGAGTTCCAGGTCAGACAAGGCTGTGTGTCCCATCATGCCCAGCTCAGGATTCTTAAGCTTTCCACCTACGGCTGTAAGGATATGCATAAGGATTTTTTCTGTGCTACTCTGGGCATATGGATATATAAAATAGACAAAGAAATCAAGTATTGACTGATAATTTCATAATGCCTTCTCCTATAAATACAATTTTACCTTTAAGGACAAAAGCAAATTTTTTCTAGTGGGATTCATATGCTTGCTTATTTTTACATTAAGTGTTAGCCTTGGGGCTGGAGAAACTTGGCTCAGTGGACTGAGTTTTAAGTTTCCAGCACTTAAGTCGGGCAGCTCACAGCGACCTGTAACTCCAGCTTCTGGAGAGCTGTTAACTCTGGCCTCTGGGCACGTATATACACATGAATAAAAATAAATCTTTGTTTTTTTCTTGTTTTGTTTTTAATTATTTTATGTGTATGAGCACACTGTAGCTGTACAGATGGCTATGAGCCATCATGTGTGTGGCTGACCTCTGCCGGCCACACTCGCTCCGGAGTAATTCACTGTAGCTGTCTTCAGACACACCAGAAGAGGGCGTCAGATCTCATTATGGGTGGTTGTGAGCCACCATGTGGTTGCTGGGATCTGAACTCAGGACCTTCGGAAGAGGAGTCAGTGCTCGTACCCTCTGAGCCATCTTGCCAGCCCCTCTTGTTTTGTTTTTAAGACAGAGTCTCACTATGTAGTTCTGTCTGTCTTGGAACTCACTTTGTAGACCTTTTAGTCACAGAGCCTCTGCCTCTCAAGTGCTGGATTAAAGATGTATGCCACAGCTGGGCAGTGGTGGCTCATGCAGAGAGTGAGTTCCAGGACAGCCAGGGCTATACAGAGAAACCCTGTCTCGAAAAACAAAGAAACAAAAAGAAAAAGTGTGTGCTGCTGTGCCTGACTAATCTTTTTTAAATAATTTTTTTTGGCTGGATGAGGTGACACAGGACTTTAGTCTGAGTATTTGAGTTCAAGTATAACCCGATCTATATAATTCCAGGTCAGCTAGGGCTACATAGAGATACTCTCTGTCCAAAAAAGAAAAGTCTGAATGAATTCTAAGATTTATTTTTTATTTGAATGTGAGTCTAGAGGCCAGAAGAGGATGTCAGAGGGGCTGGAGAGATGGCTCAGTGGTTAAGAGCACCTACTGCTCTTCCAGAGGTCCTGAGTTTAAATCCTAGCAACCACATGGCAGCTTACAACCATACATAATGTGATCTGATGCCCTTTCCTGGAGTGTCTGAAGACAGCTACAGTGTACTTAGATATAATAAATAAATAAATAAATAAATAAATAAGTCTTTTTTAAAAAACAAAAAAGGATGTCAGAACCCCTGGAACAGAGTTTATAAGTGGTTGCGAACCCTCTCACTAATGTATGAATGAATGCTAAGAAACAAACTCCATTTCTGAAAGAAGAGTAAATGGTATGAGCCAGTCCAGCTTGGAATTGTATTTTTTGAAAGACAATGTCTCCTTTGTATGCTGGTGCACCTTTTTGTGTAGGCAAGAGTAACAGTGAGTTTAGGGTCTCCTGCTCTACTTCATGGTGTGATTACAGGCTTATGCACAATGAATGCGAAGTGCTTGTGAACTCAGAGCATGGTGCATACTAGGCAAGCATCCACTAGATAACTAACTACATTCCAGTCCTGATCTTGATCTTTATTTATTAGCACAGTTCAAGTCAGTAATTCCAACAGCAGTTTTTGAAATTAATATTCTAATACCATCTAAAGATTACTAATTTGACACCCGTGCTTAGGGAAGTTTTTAAAATTAAACAATACTTCCTTCTTTTCTTCCTTCTTTCATTTCTTCTCTCCTTCCTACCTTCCTTCCCTCCTTCCTTCCTTCTTTCTTTCCTACAGGGTCTCAGTTGTTTAGACCAGGCTAGCTTTGAAGCAGTTTGCCTCTGCTTCCCAAGTGCTAGAATTAAAGGTGCACACCACTGCACTTGGCTTCTATTATATTTCTTTAAGTGCATAAACTTTGTACAGTAAAAATACTTTAGTTCATAACAAACAGTAGTCAGTGCATTTGTTAGTGTTTTCTGTTTGGTTTTTTTTGTTGTTGTTGTTGTTTTCCCCCCTAAGACAGGGTTTCTCTGTGTAGCCTTGGCTGTCCTGGAACTCACTCTGTAGACCAGGCTAGCCTCAAACTCAGAAATCTGCCTGCCTCCACTTCCCAAGTGCTGGGATTAAAGGCGTGCACCACCACCGCCCATTGAAGTCTGCCTGGCTGTTGCCAAATTTTTCATGGCCTTCCCCCAATTTCAGTTATAGAACTTCATACAGGATTGCAACTCACAGAAAAAATAGTTGTGGAACTGGAGAGGTGACACTCCTGCTCTTATGGAGAACCCAGGCTCAGCTCTCTTGGAGTTATTTCCTGTAACTCCAGTTTCAGGGGATTGGGTTCCCTCTTCTGGCCTTATTAGCACCTTGCCTTTGCATATGGTACACATACATACAGAAAACAGGCAAAACACCCACACATATAAGCATGGTAATATATGTCTTTGATCTTAGCCAGCACTTGGGGCAGAGAAGATGGTGGTCAGCCTGATCTATACAGTGAGTTCCAGGACAGCCAGGGTTATGTAGAGAGAACAGTATCTTGATGTCTCAAAGAAAAAAGTTCTAAACTATTTTCCTTGGCTTTCAACACCCTACCCCATATTGCCCAGTGCCTGATATCATGAATCCCCTAAAAACAAGGTTTACTGTGCTGTGGAGATGGCTTAGTCAGTAAAATGCTCAAGCAAAGGGACCTGAGATTGATCCCTGTGTACAAAAGACTGATACTGTGGCTTCTGTCATCCCAGTGCTGGCAGGCAGAAACAAGAACCCCTGGCACTTACTGGCAAGTCCAGTCTGAACTGGTGAGCTGAGCTCCAGATTCAATGAGGGGTCATTCTCAAAAATAAGAGATTGAGGAGGACACCTGCCCTACATTGACCTGCCTGAGTACACATGTGCAACTAACTTCACATACACACATGAATGAATGAACACACACAAAGAATAGTAACATTCTTATGTACTACGCATACTACGCATCTCAGTAAGTGTCCGTTACATTTTAGGTACTTTATATGACTCTGTTGACTAGGGACTAAATGAGTGCACCGTGCCAAGGCCCTTCCTTCTCCAGTGTGAATACTAGCAAAGGGGAGGTCAGCTCAGTTGTGGTTTTTCTTTGTGTGGGTGAGTACACACCAGGAGTGCATAAAGGCCAAAGGAGATGGCCTGTGTACTCTGCTTTATTTCTTCAAGACGAGGTCTTACTAAACTGTAAACTAAGCCAGTAGCCAGCATTCTCCAGCAGTCCTGTCTGCCTGTCACCACCATCCACAGCACTGAGGTTACAGGCACGTGCTTGTGCCCTGCCCCTGCTTGAGTGTCAAATGCTCTTACCCACTAAGCTGTCTTCCCATCCCCATGAGTCAATTTTTGTGTTAGGCTCTGAAATGAATTTGAGTTTGGGGTACACACAGGAAGGTTCCTGGGACCAGTGAAAGGGTAAATACAGATTGATTAGAGGTGGGTTTCCATGGTATGTGTGGAACAGACAGGATAATGGGGCAGAACATGTACATGACCTGTGCACAATGGCATCAAGGACCTAAGAGAGTAGAAAATAGGTGGGCATGTCCTAGGACAGCCACACTGGCTACAACCTGGGAAAGTTACCAAGTTGACAGAAACGTCAGCCTGGTTGGACTCATTAACTAGCTAAGCTTCCTGTGTGTAACAGGTGGACTTGGGAGAGAAGTCATAAAAGTTTGGCTGAGGTCGGAGAGGCTACTGTATGGTCAAAGGTACCACTGTTCTGTAAGCCAAGGCAGGAATTTGAAGTTTCATTATGAAAGAGTAGCAGTTCTCAAGCCTGGCTGTAATGGTACACACCTTTAATCCCAGCACTTGGGACACAAAGGCAGGTGGATCTCTTGAGTTTGAGGTCAGCCTAGTCTACAGAGCAAGTTCCAGAACAGCCAGAGCTACATAGAGAAACCCTGGTTATATTTTATTCCAGGGGTGGAGTGGGGTGGATAGCAGTTCTCTAGAGAGAGAAGAACTAAAAGTATATGGGCAAAAGAACTGGTAGGTGAGATAGCTCAACAGGTCAGAAGTATTTGGGTTTGTTGCACGGTGGTCTGATGACTAGACCTTGGGAACCCATGTAAAGGTGGCAGGGGAGAAAAAACTCCATCACACCTACCCTGGTAACGTGGATGTCCACATCAATAAAAATTGAGAGAACATTATCCAGGGGCTGAAGTGGTAGTTCAATGGTAGAGCACTTACCTACCACAGACACATCCATAATTGATTTAATCCTCAGCATTGAATAAATAAGTAATCAAATGTCACAGTTTTATAAAAAAGAAAAGCATTCTGAGGCTAAAATGCAAAAAGCTTCCATTAGGTAAATAATCAGGTACCAGGCTGCCATCTGGTTTTACAGAATAACTTTTACCCTCTTGAGACTGGGTCTCATTCAGCTGATAGACCAAGCTGTCCTTGAACCAGAGATCAGCCTGCTGCTTTCCTAGTTCTGGAGTTAAAGGCCTGGCCAGAACTACATTGTTTCCATGGATGCTTTCTTTTACTCTCAAAAGAAAAAAATATATAAATCCTTGGATTCTTGGGTCCTTAGCTTTTGTTGAAGAGAGCTACAAATCAGCTACACATTTACTCAAATAATTTTTTCCTGGTTGTAGGGATATTACACTGGTTAAGAGCCCTTGTTGCAGAAGACTCAGGTTCAATTACCAGCTCCCACAAAGTGGCTCACAATCACCCCCAAACTCCAATTCCAGGGGATCTGACACTCTTTTCTGACTTAAGTGGGGCCCTGGGCATAACGTGGTGCATATTCATACATGCAGGCAGAAATAAACTTGGGAAAAAAGAAAGATCGTTGACCTTTTTTTCTTTTTTTTAATTCTCTGTGAACACCAGAAGACATCATCAGATCCCATTACAGATGGTTGTGGTTGCTGGGAATTGAACTCAGGACCTGTCAGTGCTCTTAACTGCTGAGCCATCTCTCCAGCCCTGACCTCTCACTTTTTATAGGCAGGTTTGCACAGATTCTGTTCAGTTTGTGACACAAGCACTACAGTGTTTCCCTGGCTGTCTTGACTGGTTTTTGTATTTTTTGTTTTAAGACTGTTTCATTCTGTAGCCAAAGCTGTGGAACTCACTATCTTGCCACTACATCCACATCCTTGGAATACAGATGTCACTACACCTGGTTACAAAGTCTGAATTGTTTTTTTGGCTCTTTTGTGCTGCCAGTTCCTTGTGCTCTCTGTACTGTGATGGTTGGTGTTGGTTCTCAGCTGTATATGGATGTAGCACACTGCCAGATAATATCTGCTGCAAATTGGAACCTGCTGTTTTTAAAGTAAAATCAGAGACTGGTGTTTTGCTCTATTGCCCTTCGTGCAAAGCAGCTGGTGATTTGCTTGTTATAGGATTCTTCAGTGCTGTGCAAGTAAATGCATTTTTTCTAAAGTTAGCTGCTATAGATTACTCCTAGCATGTCCCTAGGGTGGCTCTGGGTTCAATCTCCAGCACTGTACATAATAAAATGAACTGTAAGTTAAATGTTGGATTTTAGTTTTTTATATTTTAAATTTTATCTAATGTGTATGAGTATTCTGCTTCTATGTATGTGTACATGCAGTGGGTGCCAGATGCCTGGTGCCTGAGGAGGCCAGAAGAGGGCACTGGATTCCCGGAACTGGAGATATTTGTCCGTCTGTAGATGCTGGGAACTTAACTCAAGGGCAGAGTTGAGGGACAGAGTAGGCTTCTCCTTGACAAGAATCAGAAAGGTGGTAATGAAGGGTCTCACCAAGGGAAGCAGAAGCAGCCTCCTACTGTACTCCCATGAGCTGGCATGCAACCTTGGGAAATGTTAGAAAGAAAACTACTCAAGACCTGGGCTTCTGAATGGAGCATTGGAGGCCTCTACAATTTGGGAGAGGCTTTACTAGACCGGAGCACATTATTGTCCTTCCAGGAAGCCGAAGTTAGAGACCAAAAGACTGGCTTCCAAGCGATGTCTTTGTGTGCATACATAAATAAGAAGTTGGTTGTATGGGGCAAAGCTGAGCGTCTATTCCGGTATTAACTGCTCTCGGGGCAATATGGCTAGTGTTCACAATGCGACCTCTCTCTGTTTTCCTTAAGTTATTTGGGGGACAGTGAAGGAATGTCACGCTAGTTAGCGCTAGGGGGAAAATTCTTAAGTGCCTTCGTGAGAGGACTTGGGGTGGGGGGCAGTTCCTGCCTTCGTAGGCACGTATGACCAGGCATTGGCTCCTGACTCCTGAATCCGTATTTAGGAAGAAATGGATGGGGCAAGGGTGTTTCTAGCACGGAGTAAAGCATAGTCTGAGGGAGTCCCTGTTGGGTAGACGCTCCTCCGGGCTCCGCACACACCCTGCCATAGGCTGAGAGATTCACGGCTTTGGCTCTTTCTCACCGGAATCGTGCGCTCCGAAGCACCAGTCCCCGCAGGCACAGAGGGTTTCTAAAGCTTTTGGAATGCTGGGCCGGGTGTTGTTCCAGGATAGCTCGAGGAATCTCTAGGTAGCTTTGGCTCCCAGCTTAGCCCCTTGGTTCCGGACGCGCGAAATCTGTCAAGCGTGCCCAGCCGACGAGGCTGGCGCTCCGGTGAACCGGGGTGGCGCATGCGTGCAAGGAGGGCGGCACAGCCGCTCTAGCCTCGCCGCATCTCGGTGGCCGGTCGATTTCTTCCGCTTGCCGCGCGGCCCACCACTCTAGGACGGTAGTCTCGCTGGTCTCTGCTCTAAATCTGTGGTAGCTCTGGAAATGGCTGCGGGATCCCGGCGGCTGGGGTAAGTGGCTCTGTACAGTGAGGGAGGGCAGGAGCCGGGTGGACCCGAACCGCACTTGGAATAGGGACAAGGCGGAGCGGCGCCATGCCGGCAGCCTAATTCCAGCGAGCGGCGCGATAGCGCCGAGAAAATGGCGTCGCGGCCCGTGGGGCCCTTTCCGGCCCCGGGCTGAGGGATCACGGAGGAGCGCGCGAGGCCCGGCGGGCGGGCGGTCTGCGTCAGGTTTCTGCCGAATCACTGATTGTCTTATGTAGTGGGTCCGGGTCTGGGAGGCTGTGGAGCCCCTGAGTGTGAGTCGGAGTTAGGGGCCCAGCCTCCTGCGGCCGCAGGTCCTCAACACTTGTGGTAGATCACTCGTGGTGGGACGTGACTGGGCCTGGGCGCGAATTCGCGGGTGTATGAGCTGATATCTCCTGGGGGGACTTCGAGGAAGAACCAGCCTCGGCCCAGTGTAGGACCTGGGCGTTGCCTGGGCTCTAATTGCCTTTTGCCAATGTGGGTGGCCAGGTGTGTGTTAATGTAGATTGATCTCAACAGTGACTCTTGAGTAAGAGGCCCTAGGTTTGATTTGGAATGTTGAAACTCAGTTGTATACGGATGAGAAACAGCACACAAAAAAGGTTGTGTAATGACTCCTGCCAGCACTCATGACCAGCACTTTCTTCCTGCCTCTCAGTGCATGTGTAGCATCACAATAGCTTGCTGAGAACGTGTACTAGGGGACCTGAGATAGCTCAGGTAGGTCTTGACTGCGAAGTGGGATGCCTTCCTGTCTTCTGTTGTTCACAGAAGTTTTCTATTGTCAGAAAAGCTCTCTGGACCTCTGGTAGGTATTGCGTTAATAGGCTAAAGAATCTTAATTCAGTCAGTGCTGAGCACCTCAAGTAATGATTTCTCTTCAACATATGAGCACTGTGCCAAGCTGAACACTTCTGTCAGCACGGCATGTTACCATGTTTACCATGTTACACATCTGTCCTGCGATACTAGATGACTTCTGTTTGACCCCAGAAGAGCAAAGATTGGACTGTTTCGTGTTGCACTTACATCCCTATATAACGATTCATGTTGTAGGATCTCTTTTTTGTTTGGTTGGTTTTTTGTTTTGTTTTGTTTGTTTGTTTGTTTTTTCTTTTTTCGAGACAGGGTTTCTCTATGTAGTCCTGGCTGTCCTGGAAACTCACTCTGTAGACCAGGCTGGCTTCAAACTCAGAAATCTGCCTGCCTTTGCCTCCCAAGTTCTGGGATTAAAGGTGTGTGCCACCACTGCCCAGCTGTAGGATCTGTTTCTA
The DNA here is from genome assembly GCF_008632895.1 of Mastomys coucha. Classification (NCBI taxonomy): domain Eukaryota; kingdom Metazoa; phylum Chordata; class Mammalia; order Rodentia; family Muridae; genus Mastomys; species Mastomys coucha. The sequence goes on along the minus strand of NW_022196897.1, from coordinate 167,252,603 downwards.
ATGCTCACGTCCCAACTAAGAAATTGTTTCTAAGTAGAGTCTCCTTTAAGTCTTAGTGACTGGGTCCTTTATAGAAAAACAGTAGTCTCTGAGGTTGTGTGTTGATTCGGTTACAAAGGTTGTATGATTTGCAGCCAGTGATAGTGTGCTCTTTGGAAAGAGGAGGTCAAAGCCCAAAGTCTGAATTGTGCTCATTTGTTCTGAGTGTGCAGGCTTGCCTGTGAGACAGACCATGTTGACAAGGCTTTAGCTTATTTTCTGAGCAGTCATTTTGAGAAGTTAATAAGGAAACATAAGTAAGCAGTTGACATGCTTTTTAAGAATAATTCTGGAGGTAGGAGAGATGGCTTAGCTAGCTGTTAGGTGTTCCCATCTCTTTTCTACAGAAGCAGAGCTTAATCTCCAAGCATCTATGTCACAACCATGTCTAACCCTAGCTCTGGGAAATCCTATGCCTCTTCTAGCAACTGTGCACCTGCACGAAGGTGGCAGACACATTTAAAAATGAATAATTTTTTGCTGTGTCTATACAGTTTATCCCTAGGCATTACCTGACTGTTGGGGATAGAAAGTGCTGGTTCTTGGGACAGGAGCAGGAATTGGGTGCCTATATCAGGAGAGCCTTCCCCTGAGAAACCTGATAGGCACTGTCAGGATTCATTAAATTGTAACTTAAAAGCACATGTTTGGGTCTGAAGTAGCCTTCTTGTTGTCTGTTTATATTTGTGTTAATATCGAGGAAGTACTGGGTGTTGCTGCTATAACTTGCTTGAGAATAGAGTTCAGCTCAGCTGCAATAGATATAATACAGGAAGCCTTGCTAGAATTCAGTGTTGGACTTTATTATCCTACCCTTCCCCACCCACCAAAGGGAAACCCCCATGTATTGTCTCCTCCTAATCTTAGAGAAGGGAAGGAAGGTTCCAGTTGGAATACAGCTCCGCCTCTTGGGCTTTGGCCTGAACTTAGGTAGTAAGCTTTACAGCCTCCTCAAAGTAATGACTGAACCTAAATGACGAGGGAAGGGAGTGGGATTGGATTGGGTCTACTTAGGGCCCTTGTGAATCTTAGCTAGATAGAAAGGGTGCTTTATACAGACAGACAGCAATTGTGGGAACTCTGCTCAGTCCCCAAACCAGCCGTGCTCAAACCAAACTCTAGGGTCTTTATTCTAAAAAGTGACACAAAAGAGCCTTTGTTAATACTGATTTTTGATTTTACAGTTTTTTTTTTGTTTTTGTTTTTGTTTTTTGAGACAGGGTTTCTCTATATAGCCCTGGCTGTCCTGGGACTCACACTCTATAGACCAGGCTGGCCTTGAACTCAGAAATCCGCCTGCCTTTGCCTCTCAGGTTCTGGGATTAAAGGTGTGCACACCACTGCCTGGCAATTGTTTGATTTTGCAACTAAGTAAACCTTTTTTTGTTTATGTTTTTGTTTTTTGAAACAGGGTTTCTCTGTTTAGCCCTGGCTGTCCTGGAACTCACTGTAGACCAGGCTGGCCTCGAACTCAAAAATTTGCCTGCCTCTGCCTCCCAGATGCTGGGATTAAAGGCGTGTGTCACCACTGCCTGGCACATTTAAACTTTTCATTCATTATAAAACACTTTTAGTTAAACTCATGTGCCCTTATATAAATATTTTCAAAGTCTAAGACAACTTAATGAAAAAAGTAACATTTATGCTTTTATAAATCTATTTCACAATGACTGTTTTCTTCCATATGTTTCTGCTTCCAAGTGTCACATCGCTGTTGGTTAGCCTCTAAAAAAAGTGTGACTTTTCAGTGACAGTAAAGGGGCATCTGGTACCTTAGTGTGCTGTGCAGATAGCTCTGCCTGTCCAACTACCCATTTTTACCACTTACTATTCATGACAATTAAAAGTGCTCATTTTGTTTTTGCTTTTTTCAACAAGGTCTTGCTGTATCTCTGGCTGTCCTGTTAGTTACTATGTTGGCCAGGCTAGTCTGCCTCTGCCTCCTGAGTGCTTGGATTAATAACAAGCACCACCAGGCCTGGCCTTGAGTGTTCGTATTGTTGGGCATAGTGGTACAGGCCTTTAGTTCCAGCATTTGGGAGGTAGAGGTAGGTGGATCTATCTGAGTTCCAGGATGGCCAGGGCTACACAGAGAAACCATGTCTTGACATTACTCCCCACCCCCAACCCCTGCAAAAAAAGGAGTGCTCTTTTTGTTGAAATGACTTGAAAGAATATTTGACTCTAAACACCTAGAAGAACACCTTTATACTATGAGATGGTATCTTTGAACTATTTTTATTGACTTGACCAGTTTCTTGTCTTTGAGGAAAGGTATAGAACAAATGATTTTGTGACATCGAAGGTGCTGTTTCATTCAGTCTGTACTCCTCAGATGTTAGGATCTGCCATTGCTTAGGACATCGGCACAATCAGCTGGGGGTATCTGCAGGGGGCAGGCAACAGGATTGTGCTTAACTGGTTCTTGGCATTTACTATAGTATGTAATATGCTTTCATTGTACACAATGGGACTTAAGGTAGTAATGCTGACATAATCTGGAGCATAAATATGAAAATAAATATGAGCTCCACATCCCAGGAATTCCATATTCTTGCTTGTAGGATTGTCCTAGAAACACTAAAAAAGGACTGTCCAAGCCATCTACATGACACACATTGTTGGGTAGTCAGCCTAGGCACACAGTGTGGATACCGGGTTTCCTGATAAGTATATATTGTGATGATCTGGTGCTGACCTTAGGAGCAGTAGTTACCTATGCAAAGCCCACCGTCTCTGGGAATGAGAAAGAGACAGGAGGGGAACCCACCCTAGGTAGCTGCTGTAAGAGACTTGATGTTCTACCCCAAACAAGGGTAGCCTCACAGTTTCTAGTTTCTGGCCACCAGTAGACTTGAAATTTCCTCCGTGCATTGGTACCAAACTTAAAAGCCTGTACCTTTTAAACTAGAAGCTAGAAGGAAGGAATTTGTGATACAGAGACATCTGGAGGCCTAAGTGAAACATCAGTCCTGACAGTGGTTTTTCTCTTGATAGTGCTGCTTTTTTTCCTCATGTGAGGTTTGAATCAACAAGATTGATTTTTATGATTTCCTCATGTTTTCCTCAATTTTTTTGACCTGGCCAGAATGATTTAATAACATTGTGATTTGGTAAATAGCATTTGTTTTGCTGAGCAGTAGATATTGAGAGAAATGAAAATTGGATTTCTTAATTTCCCTCATGGACTGAAGCATCAGCATGTGTGATAGACAAGTTTTGCTGCTGCAGTTCTTGAGGCTCAATGACAAGAGCCAAGCATTACAGCCTGCTGGGTAAGGATATGGACAGCAAGCTGCTCCCACTGAGGTCAAGAGAAGTTTTTCATTTCTGAACAAGCTGAATTTTATATAAACTATTAGTTTACTGTATGGGAATTAAAACTGAATTGTAAAAGAACCTTTTCTTGATAATTTTTCATAAACAGTGTTAGCATCTTAGTCCCTTTTATTTAACAGAAGATGTTTAATAGAAAGTATAAATAATGATAAACTGATGTAACCTAAGAAGTAACAAATTCTGAGTTAGGATCAAACAATCTTTATTACAGCACTGGATATAATTTCTAACAAGTTAGAATTGCTTCAGAATTAACTTTGGGGGCCCTGGAGGCTATAACTCTTGTTCCATTCAGTAGAGTTCTCAGGTCCTAGGCTTATCCCTCGGCATTGCTTATGTCAGGTAAAGTATACCTGTTGTCCTAGCATCCCAGTACTCAGGTGGTATTTGAAGTCAAGTTCATCCTTACATGAGAACGTGTTCAGGGAAAACTGAAATTTAAAAAAAAAAAACATGTTTTGTGAATAGTGCAAAATGTACATGTGCACTTGGGTATTACAAGTCATGACTGGTTTTCTGGAATTGTGATGGCAGGCTTGTAGGAGCTTTCACTGAGGCTATCTTGTCACAGTTCAGAATAGCTCATACTAAGAACTAAGAAGTTAGTTCTGTGACTGTTGCTACAGACATCTTTAGGTGGATAGCAGTTAGAATGGTGATGGTTAAATCTTCAGATTAGACTGGTTAAAAGGTAGGTTGTGCACTACTGCTGTTTTTTAAAAGTTATATTTTAACATTTGAGGAAAGTAGGTTTTACCCAGTTTCTCCTCTGCATTGGTAATAATGCTTTTAGCTGAGTCAGGAAATGGGAAAGAATTTGGAGGTCCTTCTAGAGCACCTGGGATGAAAGATGGTGCACCATAGATGCTGCCACTGACTGTCCTGTACCACCCATTGCTATTCTAAGTAGAAATGCTGGAGACAAAATTCAGGTACCCTCAGTGGGCTTCTGTGGGATGCCTGGAAACCCCCCTTGGAGCTGAAAGGCCAAAACTCTCTGAAATAATAGACCAGCATGACATTTTCCTGGCAACTGATTTTTGCACCTATATATAAGGGATCCTGCGCTCCCACTGTGGGCTGGGTTTGTAAAATACACATTTCCCTTTAGAATATCTTTGGAACCAGGGAAGATGGCTGTGTGTCATGTGTTTGCTGAGTTTGATACCTCAAGCCTATGTGTTGAAAGCTGTTGAACGACGATTGCTCATTGTTCTCTGACCTACCCATAGCAGAGACATGACACACACCCAGAAAAATAAGTGTAGTTTAAAAAAGTGTAAAATCCTTGAACAAGATGTACATGTAGCTTCTGTTAGGCTTAGCTCTCGGGTGCACACTTGTGTCACTTTCCTATGAGTTGGCACTTACACATCTTGTGGAATGACTTCTTGAGTGAGCAGGCACTTTGGCTGCCAGGCTTAGTGTGTGGCATGTACACTCTCCAATGTAAATGATGTGAGTCTCAAGAAAAGCAACTGGATTTCTTGCTTAACATAAAATTTTCACTTTCAGTAGAAAATTAGAACTTTGGAAACTTGTATCCATTGTGAGCTTGGTGTAGCTTTCCAGTAATCAAATGTTTCTGAGTCAATCCAGATGCTTTTAACACTGCCTGAAGTACTGTGAGATTGGTACTTTCTTTCTAAGTGACTCATGTGCATGTGGTCAGAAAATGTAAATGGGTAAAAGATTGACCTAGTGCGAGACAGGTCGGTGGGTTAAGCAGGGAAAGTGAGAGTTTGGATGGGCTTTTATCATCTACAGCACTGCTGAATGCTGAGATGGCTGCTATTGATTTGATGTGGTTTCAAACAGCAGCCACAGTTATGTAAAAAGAATGGCATGCCTCTGTAAGACAGGGACTTTCTTCATACAAGTCACTCAAAACCATACAAGGCAGAAGCATGTTTGGAAATCCTGCTGTCTTAAGCCAGAGATCTGCCAAAAAAAAAAAAA
>NW_022196897.1:167236234-167247012 GCF_008632895.1 Mastomys coucha | reverse complement strand
TTTTAGAAAATGACTTCAGAAATAGCAGTAGATTCATTTCTCATAAACAAAAGATCTTGTGGAGCTTCAGAGTGTATTTTGCCTGGACCAAAAGCTTTGAAAGCTACCACCTAAGAATGCTGGTTAGCCATATATCCTGTTTCTGATGTCACCCTTAAGCATGTAATTGGCATTGTCTTTGAGAAATAGTAGCTCTTTTTTTTGGAGACAAGAATGTCACTACCATAGCCTAGGTTGGTTGGCCTTGATTGCATTTGCTTCCTAAGTATTTAGATTATAAGTATGTACCATCACACTTGGCTTAAGCCAAGCTTAAGCTGTGTGCGTTATATTTATATGGTGTGTGCATATGAATGTGCATGCCTATGTGCTTGACATTCTGTGTCTTCCTCTTTTATTGCTTTCTGCATTACTTCCTTGAGATAGGATCTCTGAACTTAAAGCTTGGCATTGTAGGTAAACTGTTTATGGCCACCCAGTGCTCGGGGCCTGCCTTTCAGAGGACTTTCCAATGTTGAGGTTATCAGCGTAGTACATGCAGCCAAGCTTTATATGTGGGTGCTAGGAATTTGAACTTGGGTCCTCCTCATGCTTACAAAGCAAGTGCTCCTACCCACTGAGCCATCCTTTAAGACCCTACATAAGATTTTAATGCTGAGATTTCATTGTATAATTTGGACTTCTGGTTAATAGGAATTAATGGATTTTAATTGAGAGGAGGGGAAAACTACCTTTTATATTGTCTAATGCAGTGACTCACACCTCTAATTCTAACATTCAGGAGGAGCTAAAGGTAGTAAGATTGCCATGAGCTCCAGGGAAGCTTGGATCAAAATCAGACCTGTCCAGAGACTGACAGAGATCATGCAGAATGCAGAAAGTTAATTGTAACCTCAGTGCACTCTGAAATGGCCATTTTTTTCTTCTTTGGGGAGAAGTTGTTAATTAATATGACATTATAATTTCATGACCACTTTTTGTATGAATTGTGCTGTATAATGACATACTAATTTGGGTTAGAAATGTAACAGTTTCTTTTTAACTTATTCTTTAGTGGTGTTGTGCTTGGTACCCAGGACCTAGTGCATGCTAGGCAGGTGTTTGCTACTGTGCTACAGCCCATCCCTTATTTAAAATGGTCTCCATGTATAACCCGGTTTGGCCTTGAACTGGCCTTTCTTCTATCCTCCCTACCCCCTCCCCCAGTACTGAAATTTCCATACCTGTTGCCATGGTAGCAAGCCCCACCAATATATTTTACCTTACAAATAGATTTTATTTTACTTTTTTTTTTTGATAGACACAGAATTCTTACTAGTTTTTACATTGGCAGAGTTACTAACTGTATTTTTACTTAATAATATTTAAGACTATTCTAAATCCTTAGAGACATGTTTATTTCTCAGGCTAACATGTATTTTTCACTTCAGTGTTGGGGGTTCAGTCCATGCTAGTTAGACGCTACAAGTGAGCTACATTCCCATCTATAAGTTGAATCTTTTAAGAAAATGGGTTTTTTTCTAGGTTATTTTATTTTATGTGTATGAGTGTTTTGCCAGCAGGTATGTTGCTGTACCACTTATGTGTCTGTTGCCTGCAGAGGTCAGATGAGGGTGTTGTATTTCCTGGGGATATAATTGCTAAGCCATCCTTTCAGTTTCTATAAGGTGAATTTTTTAAAATGATTTTCATTCTAGAGGTTATTGGATTTTTGTTTTGTTTTTTTTAAAAATAGGTGTTTGTGTCCTGTTTACTCTTCATGTAGTTTTTAACTCACTGGTTTGCTGTCTATTTAGTTTCTAAAGTGTTATATAGATCCAACCCAGTTCCTGTGGCCCGGCCCAGCCAATAGTTCCTGAACTCTTAAAGTTGGCTTTTGGTGGCTAACTTTCTATGTGATAGAAGCTAGAACGACCCCCTTGTGCAGATGACATAAGTAGACATAAGGACTAAAAAGGTCTTTGTCACTTTAAGGATACATGGAATGTTCACCCTTTGTCTTGGGTTACTAGGGAGACCACAGTTAGCTGGAAGGCAGTTGGAGCCAGGCAGAGAGAGGAAGTAAGAGGTGGGTTCTGCTCAGAATTGCTGGCTCTTGCCCTTGTGGTTTAAAAGCCTTGGCTTGAAACAAAGACATCTGGAGAGAGTATTAGATTGTGATTATCCTAAAGAGGAAGAGGCTTGTTGGATTTGTTTGTTTTTTTGTTTCTTGTGGGCGGCACAGAAGGTGTTTGGTTTTTTTGAAACAGAGCCTGAGAACAGTGTCATTAGTTAGGACCTTACCAGGAAGATTGGGTAAAATTTATATGTGTTAGATTGAGACAGGGGCTCCTTGTGTATCCCAGACTGGCCTCATACTCAGCTTCCGCCTACTTCAGCCTCTGAGCACTGGGACTACAAATAATGTGCCACCCTGCCTGGCTCTCAAATATACATAAATAACCATATCATATTGATGTTTAGTGAATATAAATTTAGTTCTCTAGATTTTAAATAACTTATGATACTTCTACACTACTAAGATTTTTTAAGAATTACATACATAATTTTATTCAACCTTTCCACTTTTTGTGTTTCTTCGTTCATTGTTGGGTATCTTTGTGCCAAGTCTGCTTCATGATAGGTTCTTATTGACTACAGAAGCAACTGATGCCTCTCCACTGCCTCTCTGCTCTCAGACATCTTTCTAGGTCACTCTGAGAATACAATGAGTAGAATTTACTTTTTGTTGTTGTTGTTGTTGGCATATGGTTTAGTCACAGTTACTTAAGATCTGTAATATGTTTTTTCTTTCCTATAGGAGCTTGGTCAAGAGGCAGTCCCCACTGTCCCTTTGGTTGTTCGCAGCTCTGGAATCTTCTCATTGATGAACTTTGACTGACAACAGTGTGGTGAGGCTTGGCTGTCTGCTGGACCCGGCCCCAGGTCTATTATTTTATGTAGGATTTTCAGCCAAAGGTTTCCAAGCTTTCAGTTTTGGGACAGGTAAGCGGCATTTGTATAAAGAAGTGAGTATAATGTAACATATTTATTTTTAATAATCTAAAGTATCAGAACTTTAGCATAACTTTTTTGGGGAGGGGGGTTCGAGACAGGGTTTCTCTGTATAGCCCTGGCTATCCTGGAACTCACTCTGTAGACCAGGCTAGCCTCGAACTCAGAAATTCGCCTGCCTCTGCCTCCCAAGTGCTGAGATTAAAGGCATGAGCCACCACTGCCTGGCAGCATAGCTTTGTTTAATGAATGACCATTGTTAAAATTTTAACTCATTGTTTTTCTTTTTCACTTTGGCTATTTTATTAGTGTATAAAGCTTGAAGTGTGTATTAGTTTCTGTCTAATGAAAAAACAATTTTGCGGAGGAAATGTGTCGTTGCCTCTTGAGTTCTGGGTGTGGAACACTTGCTAGGAAGGCTGGGTAGTGTGGTCCCCAGACTGCACTCTGAGTAGGGATGCGGTGTTGCCTGAAATTAGGCTGCAGCTGTCTTGCTGCAGCCTGTATCTGGAGTGTGGCTTAGTGGTAAAATGGGAGCTTAATTTAAAAACATTGTCATGGTACAAAACTTGTTTTGCCTAAACAGCAAATTTTCTAACTAAAATGAAGAAGCTGTTATAGTAGTTTCAGTTTATTTCCTCGGCTGTATTTATTTTCTTTTTAACAATTTTAACTTACGTGTGTGAACATTTTACCTGCATGCATGACTGCACCATGTGTATGCCGTGCCCACAGAATTCAGGGAGATTGAGGCAGGAGTGATAGCTTGGCTCTCTCATGGGTGCTAGGAACCAAGCAAGCCCGGCTTCTAGAGAGCAGTCAGTGCTCTTAATTGATTAACATCTCTCCAGCCCCAGCTGTGTGTATGTTTAAAGGAACATACCAGGTGGGAATGGTGGTGACATCTTTAATCCCAGCAGTGGGAGGCAGAGGCAGGCAGATCTGAGTTCAGGCCAGCCTGCTCTACATAGCAAGTTCTAAGCCAGTCAATTACATGGTGGGACCCTGTCTCTAAAATAATAAAGAAAATAGAACACACCACAGCCTCGTGAAGCCAGCTCTGTGCCATTGGTCTGTCTGTCCAGGTAGTCTGAGGAGTTAGTTGCACTGTGACTCAAGAACCACTGTTGGTACCTGACTTGGTTGGATTCTGGGTTTTACCATTTTAGAGAAGGTGACCAAAGGAGTGATTGTTGACTCAGCAGCAGCTTCAGGTGACCTGAAGACCAAGGTTACAGGATGATAGGTAGAGGTAGTGCCAGGCAGGCTCAGGCTCTGTAGCTGAGTGACAGTTCCTTACTGAACTGTTAGGAAGGAAGTCAGCATTTAGAGTACTGAAAATTTTAAATTTTCTGTGTTTTGTGTTTTTAGGGGTTTTGTTTTTATGCCAGTACTTCCCCTAAGATGGAACATGCAGTAAAATCATCTATCACTAGCATTTAAAGTCTGGACAGCTAGGAAAAGAATTCTCAAGGTATACTCTTTCCAATTTTATCATTTTGAACAAGAATGAAGATTTCATCTTTTAAAAAGAAAGTGAAAGACCTGGATGTGTGGTGGTACTTGTAAATCTCAGTGTTTGGGATGCTAAGGCATAAGGATCACTACAATTCTAAAGCTGACCTTTGCCGCATAGTAGTAACAAAACCTTAGGGAGATGGAGACATGTGCACACTTGGACAGTAGTGCCTTGAAGCTGTTGTTTAAATCAATACAGTGGAGTCAGCAGTCTTCAGGAGCCTGGCAGTTGTTCTTTTTACTTGGTGTCCACAATAGGACTCCATGCTTAGTTGGCTCAGTGTGGAAGACAGTCTCCCAGTCCAGGCTTTGGATGAGAATAAAAAAGGCAGCACCAGAGCCCCTGACACACTTGGCCAGACTTCCTGTGGGGCCAACCCAGTGGTGGCACGCATCATGTGCTCTTGTGCTCCCTGGTGGCCATGGACAGCCTGACTCTACACAATGCCTTAAGAATGGTGTGGCCTAGCACAACCTCCTTGTCTATTGGCCTCACTGTCTGAACATGTTTTTATGCTGCTGGACTGCCCTCACATCATAGTTTCCTACCCATTTTGTATGTGTTTATTCTTGGCTGGATGATTTTCTGCAGAGCATTCACTGAGTAGAGATTCTTCATAGTTAACTCACATCATCTCACAGATACAGCATTAGAACACAGTGATCAGAAGCATCTAGTTCATGTGCAGCTCTGCTCCTGTCAGAAACCCCTTATTACCACCCTTTGTAAGGGCACTTACTCAGTGCCCCTGGTGTGCATTCCAAGACTACATGGTATGGTGGTGTGGTAGGTTGTTAGTCACAATGTGCACCTTTTGTCATTAGGTATGGATGATAAAGGGCGACTGAGCAATGAGGAAGCACCCAAGGCTATCAAACCCACCAGTAAAGAGTTCAGGAAAACCTGGGGTTTTCGAAGAACCACGATTGCCAAGCGTGAGGGTGCAGGAGACACGGAGGTGGACCCCAGTGAGCAGCAACCACAACAGCATAGCCTCTCCTTGCGCCGCAGTGGACGGCAGCCAAAGCGCACTGAGAGGGTAGAAGAGTTTCTTACCACGGTTCGGCGCCGAGGGAGAAAGAATGTGCCGGTGTCCCTGGAAGATTCCAGTGAGCCCACATCCTCCACAGTCACTGATGTGGAGACAGCTTCTGAGGGGAGTGTTGAAAGCAGTTCTGAGATCAGAAGTGGCCCTGCACCTGACTCCTTAGGGAAAGAACATCCTGCCTCTTCTGAAAAGGCAAAAGGAGGTGATGAGGAAGAAGACACCTCTGACAGTGACAGTGATGGCCTTACGTTGAAGGAACTTCAGAACCGCCTTCGAAGAAAGCGAGAGCAAGAACCCGTGGAGAGGTCCCTTAGAGGCATTCAGAATCGTCTGAGAAAGAAGCGCCGAGAGGAAGATCCTGCCGAAACTGGGAGTGTCCAAATAGGCAGTGCTGAGCAGGACATACCTCTCTGTAAGCAGGAGCCTGAGGATAGTCAAGGACTGGTGTCCCAGTCAGAGAAAGATGACAGAGAACATCAGTCAGAAGGGAAAGCTACTCAGGGAAATAAAGAGGAAAACCCCAGGGAAGCAGGCAAACCAAAGCCTGAGTGTGAGGTTTACGATCCTAATGCCCTGTACTGCATCTGCCGCCAGCCTCACAACAACAGGTAGGTGGAGGGAGGGAGCTGTAGAGAACCAAGGGATGGAGACAGCAAGAAGACTGCCATTTGCTTTGATGCCAAACAAGCAGTTGGCTTATTAAGAAAAGATGAATGAGTCTGAAAAAAGAAACAAAAGGAGTGCGTGCATGTGGACTGCATAGAGTTGTTCTCTACCATGGCAGCCATGTGTGATCAGTTCTATACATTCAGTGTGTGCAGTAGGGGATGAAAAGCTCACTGCCTCACCCTTTCAAGCCATGTTCAAATGATGGACACTGTGGATAGGCAAGAACTATCTGTTGTCCCACAGATCCTATGAGAGTGTTAGAGGACATGACTACACCCAATGTAGTCTTTTGAGTTGGATGCCAGGTGATGATGGAGCATCTCTGTGGAATTGTTAGATGAAGTTGCTGCCGCTATTGCTGGGTGGAGATACTCTTAAGCCTCTAGTTCACTCTTAAAGTGTTCTAGCCAAAAGATGAAGGGCTGAGGATGTGGCTCAGTGGATAGAATACTTGCTTAGCATGGATGATTTCCCCAATACCTCATAAAATTGTGAGGTGGTATATGCCTGTAATCTCAGCTTTCAGTAGAGGCAGGAGAATCAGAAATTCAAGATCGTCTTTGGCTATGTAAGGAGATTAAGACATGAGAAAACCTGTCTCTAAAAGTAAGTAAATAGAAAAAAAGATGAGGGACTGGAAAGATAGCTCAGTGGTTAAGAGCACGGACTGTTCTTCCAGAGGTCCTGAATTCAACTCCCAGAAACTACATGGTGGCTCAAAACTATCAGTAACGGGATCCAGTGACCTCTTCTGGTTTGTCTAAAGACAGCTACAGTGTACTCATGTATGCATAAAGATGAAGCAGATTTGGAGTGCTACTAACAAAAGGGCACTTGGGTGTTTTTAGTTCTGATCTCACTTTAGATTTATTTGCATGCTGTTCACAATAGAATGTTAAAAGTTTGACTTGGTGATCTATTGGACAGTGACCACATAATGTTCCCATTTTAGGTTTATGATCTGTTGTGATCGGTGTGAGGAGTGGTTCCATGGTGACTGTGTGGGTATTTCTGAGGCCCGAGGGCGGCTCCTGGAAAGGAATGGAGAAGACTACATCTGCCCAAATTGCACCATTTTGCAAGTGCAGGATGAGACAAGTGGCAGCGCCGCCGACGAGCAGGACGCTGGGTGCAGACCTGTGGGTGCTGATGGCACAGACTGCACAAGCATAGGGACCATAGAGCAGAAGTCTGGAGAAGACCAGGGCATAAAGGGTAGGATTGAGAAGGCGGCAAACCCCAGCGGCAAGAAAAAACTCAAGATATTCCAGCCTGTGAGTATTTGTCTGCCATGGCAAGCACAGATATCGGGCTTACTACTGCTGAAGACAGCAAGGCTAGGAAGGTGCCTTCTCTTTGGGACAGTTGGGCTTTCCGTGGGGCAGTTACTTTATCTGTACGGCCCGAGCCCTGCAAGAGAACATCCTGTTGCTGTTACATCTTGTGTGTATCAGCTTAATGGCAGTCTTTGTCACTCTGGTTGGTGTCAATTGTGACTGCTCTGTCATAGCCTCCTTAGTGCCAGCAGCACTGTGCTCTAATGGTCCCTTAATCCGTTTCTCCATAGTGCTATTGACTGAGTTTGAAGAAAAAAATTTACCTTTTCACATGTTCTTGGTGTTACATGTTTTGAGTGCTGGCAGAGTTATTAGAGAAAGGTGCACTGTGCTCTGCTTTTAGCATGCTGGCCTGAGTTGTTCCGTGCCTGGCACTCATGTTTTCTTCATCATTCTTACTTGAGTCATCCCATGAGGCCCTAACTGTCACATTTCCCATGAGCTGAGACTAGCAGTCTTTACTGCTCAGGAGAACTTTCTCCTGCTGTCAACAGGTGTGTTGTGTTTCTTAGGAGGGTGCCACCGAGTGCATCTTCACTTCAGACCCCAACCTCCACAGCACGTCCTCTAGCAGGTGAGAGTCTGAGGAAACTACAGTCTTAAGATTGTTACTGCCTTAGCTCTCACTGTGCTGCAAAGTGAAAAAGTGGCAATGACTTTACACGGTGGCCACTAGCACCATAAAAAGTGGCAATGACTTTACACGGTGGCCACTAGTAAGCACCATTTACTGCAGAAAGTTGTCAGTTTGATGCTTTTATTATTGCTAGTATGTTAGACATGGCCTGAATTTTATTCTTTGTAAACCTAGATTTGGTGGAAGAAAAGTGACTATCTTAAAACATTTGAAGTTGTAAGTGGAGACTCCATATGTACTATTGCCATTATCTTGTTTCTGATGCTATGTTATAGACTTAGCTTAAAATTCCCACTCCAGTCTCCATGAGTCAGAGCCTAGTATAGAACCTGGACCCTTAGGGGCACCAGATCTTCAAGGCTTTGACTTGGCTAGATCTGTGGCCTCATTAGAAGGTAGCTAGAGATGACCATCTCTGGGAGCTCTCAAACTGTCAGGTACACGTTCTGTTCGGTCTTTTTAATATACTTAAAACTAAATGGTCACTAGGTATCTGAAATGTTTGTATCCTGTGTCTTTTGGCAATCTCCATCCACACCACTCAAAAACAACCAGGCTGCCTTTCTTCAAAACCAACAGTGGATCCCTTCTATTTTAGGGAACGGCACATTCACTCTTAAGAATTTTTCACTTGAAGGCTGGGTATGGTGGAGTCCAAATTCTAAAGGCAGTATGAGTTCAGTATATATATATTTTCCCCTGAGGGGCTGAAGAGGTACTCAGAGATGCAGAGTTCTAGTTGTTAATCAAGACCAACTAAGTTCATCTCCTAGTGTTCACATGGTTCTCATTGCCCGCATGGTTCTCTCCACCATTGGTAGCTCAAGTGTCAGGCCGGCTAATATCCTCTGTGCGTGGGCAAACAGACATGAAGGCAAAACACACATACATATAAAAGAATTTAAATTCCTTGACAGTTATGAAAAGGAATTTTCACCTGGATTTCCAAGAAGGCTCATTACGTAATAGTATGGGTCATCACATCTGATTACCTGAGTTTAATCTTCAGATCCCACATGGTAAAAGGAGAGAACTGACTCTACAACTCCCTAAAAGTTGTCCTGACTCCAGCTGTACCAGCTGTATACATGTGCAAGCCTGCACGGGTGCATGCACATACAATGTGTAACAGAAATCTTAATGAAAATTTGTAACTCATTAAGTCCACATTTTGCCCTTTTTTTTTTCCATAGTGGTTTGTTTTTTCTTTTTCTTTTTGGTTTTTCGAGACAGGGTTTCTCTGTGTAGCCCTGGCTGTCCTAGAACTCATTCTGTAGACCAGGCTGGCCTTGAACTCAGAAATCCACCTACCTCTGCCTCCCAAGTGTGCCACCACTACCCGGCCATAGTGGTTTATTTTTAACATGTGTGTCTAGGGAAGTAGTGTACAACAGTGTAGATGCCCTCAGAGGACAGAAGTCTGAAGTTACAAGTGGTGGAGGGCTATCTGACATGAGTTGTTTTGTTTTGGTTTTGGTTTTGGTTTTGGTTTTGAGACAGAGTTTCTCTGTGTAGCCCTGGCTGTCTTGAAACTCACTCTGTAGACCAGGCTGGCCTCCAAACTTGCCTCTGCCTCAAGTGCTGGAATTAAAGGCATGCACCACTATTGCCCAGCTCTGACATGAATTCTAACAACCAGGCTGGTCTTCTGTAAAAGTATCCTCTGAGACGTGTTTCCAGCCCCTTTCTTACTCTTACCTCGTCTGGGACCTGCACATGTTTTAGAGGGCATATAGATCTGAAACTCCCATGTATATAGTTTGTGTGCCAGGGCAGTCAAGGAAAATAGGTTTGTATAGTTCACGAAGACAGGTCTTACTATGTAGCCTGGGCTGGCATGAATCTTGGGAATCTCCTGCCTCCCCTTCCCATGT
The DNA here is from genome assembly GCF_008632895.1 of Mastomys coucha. Taxonomy (NCBI): domain Eukaryota; kingdom Metazoa; phylum Chordata; class Mammalia; order Rodentia; family Muridae; genus Mastomys; species Mastomys coucha. Next base: position 167,236,934 of record NW_022196897.1, on the reverse strand, counting down.
GCTAGAACTGCCATCATGCACAGCCAACAAATAAAAAATACATTTTTATTCATATAAAACTATTATTAGAGACAGCCATAGTGATGTGCACCTTACATCTTTAGTCCCAGCACTGAGGAGGCAGAAGTAGGCAAATCTCTCGTACAAGGACGGCCTGGTCTGCATAGCAAGTTTCTGGCCACCCAGAGTTAACATAGTGAGACCCTCTCTCAAAAACTACCCAAACAAAAATTACTGCTGGTGTCTTAATACCAGTGACCACCAATAGTGCTGTGAGTGAGCACTGACCACTAGTGTCTGAACTCATGATGTCTGAAGTCGCCTGTCTCGTTTTACAGGTTGTAGAGGCTCCTGGTGCTGCTAAATGCATTGGCCCTGGGTGTTCCAGTGTAGCACAACCTGACTCGGTGTATTGCAGTAATGACTGCATTCTCAAACATGCAGCAGCTACCATGAGATTTCTAAGTTCAGGTAAAGAACAAAAAACAAAACCCAAGGAAAAGATCAAGACGAAGCCAGAAAAGTTCAGTCTTCCAAAATGCAGTGTTCAGGTAAGCTGACAGCAGTCACCTTCAGGATACTTACTTGAAACAGGAAGTGTTTGAAAGGACTCTTCATAGACTGGTGTCTGTTTGCTTGAGCAATGCAGGAAACAGCAGTTGTGAGCAAAATATAGATCATATTTTCCTTCCCTCTCCCC
>NW_022196897.1:167202233-167236198 GCF_008632895.1 Mastomys coucha | reverse complement strand
CCCCCCCCCCCCCCCCCCCGCTTTCACTGAGGGATTAGTTAACATGAATATACTATAAGCAAGCAGCCATGTGGCTTTTTTTGAAGAAATAAGACTTCAGGATGTATACCACAGAGCTGTGTCCAAAGTCAAAGTCCACTTGTCATTTAGATAAAGACAGGCTCTATGCCTTGATAACTCAGTGGTAGAGTGCCTAGCATGCAAACAGTCTTTAGGAAGTGTTTCTATTGTTTTAAAAGCAATTCTGTAGTGCAGACAGTTCTTGAACTTAGAATTTTATTCCCTTAGCCTCCCGCTCAGCTGGGATTACAGGCCTGTGCCACCAAGCCTAAGTGACATAGTTTTTATTTTTCAAGACTGTCATTTTGGATCTTTGAACTCCCGTAAATGGGAATGTAGATACCATTTGTTATATATTACAGGCCCTTGTGCCTACACACAGCCCCTTTTGCTTTGTTTTCAGTTTGTTTTCCTGCCTTGCCAAAAGGCACTCATGCTTTTATCTTGGCTGGTTCACGCCTCGGCTGCATTATAGACAGATCTGGGCCAGGAGCCTTCACAATACCCAGATGTTACAAAAGAATGCTAAGGGTTATTTGATGTGTGGCTGTAGCCATAAAAAGATCACAGGATTCTGCCTAGCTTGGCTTGAAGAGTCTTCAGGTTCTAAAATAAAATGTGTATGTCTTTAATTGGTTGTTGAAGCAAAGGTGTCACTTCAGACCTTAATAATTGGGATTTCACTGATTATCCAGGCGGGGATTAAAATCCCTTCTGTGCACAAGAGACTAGCGTCAGAGAAAAGGGAAAACCCAGTGAAGAAAGTGATGCTGGCTTCCAGGAGTGAGACTTCCGGGAAAGAGGCAACCTGTGAGAGCAGCACACCATCCTGGGCAAGTGACCACAACTACAACGCGGTGAAGCCAGAGAAGCCAGAGAAGCCAGAGAAGCCCACTGCACTCTCACCCACCCTATTGAGTAAATGTACGTATCACCCAAAGGCTGGCTTCCCAGGCCCCTCCCATCATCTGGGTGGATGCCTGGGGCTGTCTAGGACCAGAGTCCTGGGTGTTCTGGTGCTGATGGTAGCCAGCAGCTCACTGCCAGCCAGAAACAGATACCAAGATGCCTCTGGACCCCAGGTGTTCCTGCCTAGCCTGTGGAGCTTCTCTGGGTAGTTCCTAAAGAGCTGTGTAGGCCTCATGTTGGAGGCAATTTCTTATTTCAGTTTTAGGTCTTGGTAAGTATTTGAACTGCTCTCAACAAGATGGGACAATATCAGTGCACTATTCAGACTCCAGGCTCAGCACAGACATGAATTCCTTACAGGACAGCTCAGCATAAACCATGAGTTTTTCCACGTTACCTGTTTTCCTCACATTAAGTCACCACTGCTCTTCTATAGCAAAAGTGCTTTTTTTTCATGAGTTAGGACAGTTTTGAAAGGGCAGGTAGACAATTTGTATCTTTCACATACTACACACCTACATAAACAGGTTTGAATTTTGAAGGTCATTTGTTGCTGCTCAGACCCCATGGTGAGTAATCATGCTGACTGTGCACCTACAGCAATATCCTCATCAAAGGGAGACTTGTGGTGGTGGTAGCTTCCAGATTCGTAGGTGCCCCAGATTCAGATTACTAGTCTGCTCCAGATTTCAAAACAGTGTCGATAGTTTGAGTAAACTTTTGAAACCCGAGACTAGATCACTGAGTTTAGAGCCATTCTTGTTTTACTGCTGTATAAGGCACACCATTCTTACTTTTTGTACAGTGGTTTCAAGTGAATTTTCAGCTGTGTTCTCATGATAGTGTTTTGTTCCATCCCAACCCCAGATAAGGGCCCTCATACCCAGGCTGGCCTTAAATTTGCTGTGAAGCTGGGGGTCTTCCTGCCTCCACCTAGAGTGCTAGAATTTATAGGCACACACCTGATAATCTGTTGTGGGGTGTGAATTCAGAGCATTAGGCCAGCAGTCTACCAGCTGAGCTGCAGTTAGCCATGGTACTGAACTACTGATCTTTGTCTTCATTTCCTGTGTGCTGGGATTACAGGCATGTGGTACTGGGGATCAAACCCAGAACTTCATGCATTGGACTAGGTAAACACTGCTGACATCTACACCCCACCCCTACTAGTGCATTTTACATCTTTTTTTTTTTTTTTTTAAAGCATCACAGGGCTAAAGAACCCTGAATTATAATGATATGAACATGCTACATGCTTCTTAGCCTTTCAGCAAGTCAACTAGGAGAGGATCTTCTGCATGTAGGTTCACAGAGTGAGAATGCAGTTGTGTGTGTCATTTTAGGCCTAGACTAACATTAGAGAAGTTGAGAAGGGGACATCGTGAGTTCTAGGCCAGCTGCGCTTACAGAGTAAGAACCTTTCTCTAGGGCAAGTGGGAGGAAAAGGAATGTAAAAGACCTGAGAAATGCAGTAAATTAGCATGTTCTGCTGCATTGTAGCAGGCCTTAGTGCACTTTAGGCAGTTGAGTAGTGGGTTTTACATGTAAGTATCTGTCGACCTAACAATAAATGATAGAAACCTGGGAGTATAGTCATAGTCCTGGGAGCTGAATATTGATTACAACTCAGCTCATCTTCATCTGTGTGCCCAGAATGGATAACCAGCTCTTGAAGTTCTTATTCGGGGGTCTCACACTAGAAGCAGTTAAATCTCTAGTTTCAGTTTCAGACCCTGGTAAGTATTATTGTAGAAGGTCCTATGCACTGGAGATTGGTGAAAAGTATTGAACATAGTGGGCCTAAAATCTGAGTACTGTCTTCTGTCTCCCTTCCATGAGGCGGGGGTTGGAGGGGGGTGGTAGAGGTGGGGGCCTGGGGGGAGTTACCCCAGGGGTCAACAAGGTGACCATTTCCTATAGAGGTGGGGGCCTGGGGGAGTTACCCCAGGGGTCAACAAGGTGACCAGTTCCTATAGAGGTGGGGGCCTGGGGGGAGTTACCCCAGGGGTCAACAGGGTGACCAGTTCCTATGCTCAAGGGGTTATTTGACCTCTCTCTCTCTCCCACCTCGTCCTTCACAATTGACTCGATCCTTAGTGGAGCTGGAGCTGATGGGTTACAGGGCAGGATAGTAGGACAAGTTAACAACTAATTACTCTTCCCAACATGCCAGCATCTTAGAATTGACCAGCATTCAAAATACAGCATGCATCAGGGACATGTTTCTAGACCAATTTCTTCTGATTTGCCCCCCCATCCCATAAATGATATCATCCTAAAATTGAGAGTGTCGTCATCAATGAGGAGCATTATCTCCTCTCTGCCACTTGCTATCTACATGGGTCCCCTTTGATCCCTCTTCCTCTGCACAGTGGGAAGGTACCACATGTGTCTGTGCAGCTGTGTCCCAAGGACTCTGGCCCCGTCTCCCCACTGCCTGTGTGCAGAACACACACGGGGGAGGGGAGGGAGGGAACCTCAAAGTGAAGCCAGTGCTGGAAACACTTCTACATTCTCATCTGCGTGGATGCTCACCATGTACACTGAGAAGACTGCATGGCAGAGCTGAGCTGAGCTGCTGCCCTCTGAGTGGATACAGGCAGGCAACATGCTGCCCTGCACAGGAAACCACTCCTCCACATGCAGGTGATTCGATTTCACAAACAGTTGTTCCTCTGATTTTTTTTTTTTCTTTCTAGAATATCTGTACAGTTTCCTTAATTTATAGAAACAATTGTCATTTTTTAAATTTCCAAAGATTCCAATATTGCTGTTACAGTTTTTGTATCCTTCTGTGTTTTATTTCCACTGACACCTCCCATTGCCAGGGGAGGGAAGTAAGCTGAACACTAAATATTCTTGGGTTATTAGAGTTTTGAAACAAAATTTAGTATTTATACTTATATCACAATAATTAGTATTTTGGACTCACTAAATGGCTCATCAAGTGACTTAAAACACTGGTGTTTGAGTGGATCTTGACATGACATTTCATCGGGCTGTAGGGAATTAATGCAAAACCCCAACCACGTACAAACCCAAACCTGGGGAGTGAATGCATCCTGCACAGGTGACCAGGTCGGGTGGAAGAGCAGGGAGAACACAGGGTTTTCCAGGGTATCATGAGGTATGGGCACATTTCATGGGATCATGAAGGAGCCTGTGGAGGGTACCAGAAACTTAAAGCTAGGGGTGGGCCTGTGTTTTATCAGCTGCATGAGCCGTTTATTTGTCTTAAGAGTTGTTAGTGGCAAAGTGGGGATAGGGGAACGGCTTTGCACAACTAAACCAAGCCCCTCCCAATTTGGGGGCGGGGGACAAAATTGGTACTGGGGGGTTAAACTTGGCAGCTGTTGAATAATATTCATAGAGCTAAAACTTACTAGGTTGTTGGTTACATTCTTTTGGTATCATTTTGCTTTTTATGGGTCTTAAAAAGCCTACCATTGAGAAAATTGGATCATAGCATTAACTTGAACCTGCGAAGTGAGCCCCTAAGAATACTCGTCTGTTCTATAGCCATCCCTGTGCCCTTCGCCTCTCTGAATGACCTTCCTGTAAACTTAAGGAGCTGTGGATCAAAGAGTTAACACTCCAAGAAAATCCTTTTGATGGCATTGCTGATCTCAAGAGTGCAAAGGTCTCCTCTGAAGATGCCTGCCACAATCATTAGTATAAAGTGGTAAAATGCTTCTGATACACACCAACATGCACATAGTTAACATGCTTAGTATCCAAAAGTTAGAACGTAAACATAGATCAGATTCTTAGCTGCTTTAAAGAAGGTTTGAGCAACATTGATTTGCCACAAACCTGGAAGAGCTCGGCAAGAACCTAAGGTAACTGGTTGCACTCTCTTCACCTGGCTGTCCACTGCACTTCCAGCTTTGGCTCCATTAGGTCTGGAGGGTCTAGAAAGACACACAGATTGTAATATGCTCCTGTCATGTTAGTTTTCAGTAAACAACTTAGTACAAAGAAATAATGGTTAAAATGAACTTCGCTGAAGTCATCTGTACCTGCTATGTTTGGGGAAATCTGAAAAACAGCAGCTCAGCTTCCACATAGCTGAGCAGATTAAATACACCACACACCCACACTGCATCCCAGTGACTAACAATGTAAGAAATTACCAATCCAACATGATTTAAGCTGAAGATTTCAAGATACTGTGTGATTGGTTAAGTTGCAAGAGTTGGTCTCTGCATTAAAATGGAAGTCAAATACTGGACATCAGTTTAAAATTATTTTCATCATCCAGTTGGATGTGGACCTCTACAGGGTCATCGTAGTTACAGTGGGCATTTGAGGAGCATCTGTGGTGTAACCTGTACTGCTTTTGTCCAGGTCTCATTTTTATATATATAAAACAAAATTGGTAAGATAATTTTTTTGATTGTTTCAATATTATAGCCCTGGCCACCTTCCTTTACAGTCCTGCCTCAGCCTCCTGAATCCTGAGATTACAGGCATTTGTATGAGGTGTGGATAAAGGAACATTTTTTTGAAGCTACTTAAGCATGTGTAGGAAGCAACAGCAAAAACATTTCCACTGCCATCTCACTGGAAAGAAGTATAGTGAAGCAATGGGAAATCCCAAGTTAATGTAGCCCAGAGCTTAGGAGCAGAATTCAGCACCTGGCCTTGTTTCAAGGTGCTGCTTGGTCACTGTCTTCAAAAAAAGCAATTCCCCTTAGGCTTCTGGAGGTGAAATACCTGCATGGGGCCAGCTTGCCCTCTAAAAGCAGCCATCAGGTAGCATGACTGGGATGGATAGGACTATAGATTTGGACCCCTACCCTGCTCCTGGACGCTGTCCCCCATTAGATTTCAACTTCATGCAGTTGTAGGGTTCTGCCTTGAGGCCCATGAGCAGGGTTTATCCCCCTAATGACTTTCTCTTGTCTGCCTTTGTGGATCATTACTGCCACCTGGTGACCAGCAGAGCTATAGTAACCTTATTAATGAACCTATGGTGTGAGAATAGAGTTGTGTTCCCACGTAGAGCACTCTACTTCCCTACTCCTTCAAACTTGAAGCAACTTAGTTTCCATTACAAAGAACTGGTCTTGACAACCTTTGCTTCCACTTGTGGTCCTAAGGACTGGAAAAGTCTTCCTCCTCCTTATTGTTGGTCAATACCGTCTTACCCCACAAGAGGGCAGAGAAAGCTAGTAGAGACAGCAGCCCACAGTACAAAGTGCTATTTGTAAGATGGGTCTCATTAGTTACAGCTACTTAGTTTTTATATAGTTAGAAGTGAAAAGTGAATTCTGCAATTGGAACAGTAGCTCAGTGAGACGTTTGTCCAGTGTGTCCAAGGCACAGGTTTTGAAAACCCAGCATTGGGGTTGGAAATGGAATAAGGATTTACAAATTCATTTATTCAGACATGAAGATGAATCCCTGTTGCTGGCATTACTGCCCTAAGTCAACACCACTGTTATTCCTACCTGTAGGGGCTAGAGGAACATGCCAGTCCCTTGAGCAGTTGCAATGCATAGCTCTTTCCCTGTTTGACACTATTCAAAATAGAAGAGGGCTTGGTGTTTCAAGATGCTAGTAGGCAAATGGTTAGGGAAAGCCACCATTTATGGGACATGCCAGTTTGTAATTACATAACGTGACTTTTATGCACTGTTGGGAGTGCTGCTAATGTGCCCTAACATCCTTAAGTGGAAAGAAGCCACCAGAGCTGTAAGGCTGCAGAGTGATGGTTAGGAAGTTATGTTAGTAGATGCCATTCAGGTATGTCTGCTCTCAAACCATCAGGAGTGTCAGGAATAACCAAAATGTAGTCGGGCCAAGAGAGAGTGGGTCTGTGGTGAAACCTGTGGTTTTGAAGTCCAGAAACAAGCATCACTTTGAGATGTCCATACTGCTATATGGAGGAGCTTTGTCGAGGTTTTGGTGATGCCTTGTTAGTTTTATAGAGTGGCACACATTTATCATACCCCTGTTCAATGTCACTGCTCACATAGCACTTGTTCCATACCATTATCTGAGTGTTCATTCCTTCTCTGTTCCTTCCTCAAAGGAATCTACTGATTTTTTTTTATCCCCACACAAGCCAGCAGTCAGACATGCAGGTAAATTGCTGCATATACGTGTAGCCAAGAACTGTAGACTTCCACTGCAGAGTCCTTGGACATCGCCCTTGATCTATGGGAACCTGGCGATACTCCTTGCCTCAGAATGTGTTCTCTCCATATATTTGTCATATACACTATATTGTAAAAATAGCTCCCTGGCAATATTCTATTGTTCAGAGTGTATTCCTAATTTCTATTTTGCAAAAGTCTGCCTCTATGTATTTCCTGTCCTCATCTAGAAAAACATCAGTTTTAGGTAGATGTCATTGTCACTCTGCAAACCTCTAAAGTACATTGAGGCTGAGGTTTGGCTTGCTTCTGAGCAAGCACACAGTTCACCTGTAGCACAGTCCCTTGGGGTGGAATTGAAGGGCTTCAGATGAAATGCATCTGATATCTAGGTTTCTCAGTATTGCTTCGTAATTAACCATATGGGGCTACGCCTCAGACCGGTTGGTAGTCAGGTGGCGGTACCTGGTGGTGTCGCTGAGTACATAAAGTAGCTTGTGGGTGTGGGCTTTCCTTGTGCGTGGATCTCTGCTCTGCTCTGAGCTCTCTGATCTTCCTGGTATATTGGAAATGGTTATATGTGAGTACACTGTCCCTGCCTTTTAGATACACCTGAAATGTGCATCGGATCCCATTACAGATGGTTGTGAGCCACCATGTGGTTGCTGGGAATTGAACTCAGGACCTCTGGAAGAGCAGTCAGTGTTCTTAACTGCTGAGCCATCTCTCCAGCCCCTCATTTATGATCTTAAAGTCATGTTTCAGCCATATACATGCTGAAACTAGTGCTGGATTTTTTGCAGCATATTGTGTTTAAGGATTGCCTATCTAGATGAACCATCTCATAGGTGTTTGTTTCTTGCCTAGTAGGACAGCAGTCCTGAGCCACATGTTCCCAGACATTTCCTTACTTCATCTGACCACTTGGGCTGCTGGTCAACATGTTAGACAGACAGACAAACATCATTCAGTTCCATGACCCAAGCTGTAGTACTGATCTCTACTGATCTGACTCACGGAGGGATGGAGGGAGGGAGGAGAGAGAGACAAGAGTCTATTCCCTTCTTGAACTATGTACATCCTGTGACCTGAACTTGGGTTTGTCTGCATGTACATTTTTTGAGACATTTTGTGTGCCTTTGATGTAGGATTTTAATTAAACTGATTTGATTGCTTACTGGCATGTAAAAGTTTTGGTGCAAGCCAAACCTTTGACTTAGCATTTGTGTTAGACAATCAATCTTTTGGTTTTTTGAGACAAGGTTTCTCTGCAGCTCTGGCTGTCCTGGAACTCACTCTATATACCAGGCTGTCCTCAAACAGATTCACCTGCCTCTGCCTTCCAGATGCTGGGATTAAAGGTATCATCATCATTGCCCTGCTTTGACAAGCATTTAAAACACCTGGTTGTCATTTTACCCTGCTGAGAGAATTGGGCATGTGTGGTTGGGGATGGGGTTGTATCAGTAGGAATCAATTATCATAGCATCTGGTGCTCATTGCTCCATGGCCTTTCACCGAGAGAGTGTGGTGATTTCCTTTCACATAAATTCAGCAGGCTGAAGTCTTCCATTCTGGCATCTGACTTTTGATGTGAAAATAGGTTGGCTGATCTTCCCTATAGCAAACTTGTCAACCATGTCTACAGTGCGCTCCTGGTGGGGGGTGATGAAGTAATGTGTACCCTTGGCTGATGGGAAGGTGTCTGCCTCCAGGATGCTTGGGGGTTGGCTCAATAGAGGAGAGATTTTGTGATTTTCTTCTTTTCAAAAAGGTTTTTTTGTTTGTTTTTTTCGAGACAGGGTTTCTCTGTATAACCCTGGCTATCCTGGAACTCACTCTCGTAGCCCAGGCTAGCCTCGAACTCAGAAATCCACCTGTCTCTGCCTCACAAGTGCTGGGATTAAAGGCGTGTGCCGTCACCACCTGGCTCAAAAAGGTTTTTAAAAGTTCACACAAAAACACCTTGTCTTGTTAATGAAAATAATCCTGTAAATCTGCCCTATTTTGATGGCAAGTTTGTCCTTTATTTTACAATTTAGTGATTAATTGGAGCTTTTGATAATTGGCTTGTTTGAAGTAAAAGGTTTTAATGTAATGATGCATGAAAGGTTTTTCTTTTTAAAATAAGGAGTGATTACCATCATAAAATACTGTGGAAAACCTAAGTTTCGAGATTTTAAAAATCTGCAAATGTATCTAATTCCTTGATTGTACTGGCTGTTTCCAGGGTAGACATGGTATGATGTCAACGTGCTGTTTTGTATGCCGCTTGCATCTCTCAGTGTGTGTTCTGCTTTCCAGCCATGAAGGATGACAGGAGAGTGGAGGACAGAACAATGGCAGCAGTTACAGTCCCGAAGAAGACAGTTCCTCCAGGTTCCTTGATGAGCAGACAGACTTCACCTAGAAATCTTGTTCCAAAGAAGCTTCCTCCTTACTCTAATATGGCAGGAGCCAAACCAGCCATTAAGAAGCTGCCCTCAGGCTTCAAGGGTACCATCCCCAAGAGGCCATGGCCCTCAGCCACCCTGTCAGGCACTTCTGCCAGGCAGGCAGGACCAACACCTGTGACAGCTGCTTCCAAAAAGTTGCCTGGCTCGGCTGCTGTGGTGGGAGTTACCAGGAAGCCAATGTCTGCCAATGTTTCTGCTGCCTCTCCAGCCCCAGGACGCCTTGGGCCTGTGAGCCCAGCTCCCACCCAGCCCAATTCACAAATTCGGCAAAATATAAGGCGCTCCTTGAAAGAGATTTTGTGGAAAAGGTGGGCCTTTTTTGTGGTGTATATGTCATATCTCCCAGATGTAATTGATGATCATATTCTGGATTTTCCCACTAGGCAAATACTCCCTGGTTTATGTAATCCCTCTTTTCATTCTATTCAGAGTCAATGACAGCGATGACTTAATAATGACAGAAAATGAAGTAGGAAAAATTGCCCTCCACATTGAGAAGGAGATGTTTAACTTGTTCCAGGTTACTGATAATCGCTATAAGAGCAAATATCGCAGCATCATGTTCAACCTTAAGGATCCTAAGAATCAGGTCTGTGTACCCCAGACTAGATGTTGGGAATTCTTGACCCAGAGTAGACCCTCACCTTCATTTCTGTTAGCTTCACAGTGTGATATACCAAACAGCATTTGGAGAAGTATGCATCCTTTTATGTGGGTCATCATCTTCACTGCCAGAACTGGAATTATTAGATTTTATAACCCCCTCCTCCCGTTTTATTCGATTAGCTTAAGCTTCTCTGCAAAAATCGCATGCCCACTGACCTAAGCTTGAAATTTTTCATACCAATTTTCAGGGATATTAGATGTATGGTGTGACATTTTTATTTTATCTTAATTTTTTATTTTTTGAGACAAGATCTTACTGTAACCATGGCTGCCCAGGGATCAAGCTGACCTCAAATTCTTATGACATCTGCTTATTTCTGCCTAGCAAGTTGGGAAATTAAAAGTTGAAGTAACTTTCTCTCTTAACTTTCTTGCTCAGCCCCTTGATGTGGGCCAACCTTCGTCATTCTCCACCATGCCTCGCCTGCGTTCTGCTGCTGGGACTTGTTCATGGTGTTCTCTTGACTCTGAACACACACCCTAACTTCCATGTTTTAGAACTAGAATCAAATGCCTTGGCTGCATTGCCTAGAAGTGATGTATTCCTGCCTTTATTTCTAACTTTTTTTTGGGAGGGTGGAGACAGGATCTCAATAGCCTCAAACTCAGACCCCAGTGTTAGGATTGAAGGCCTGTACAGTCTGTCCTTTTAATTACCTTTTTTGAGGCAGAATCTTGTGCTTTTGTTTCCCAGGTGTTAGAATTATGTGTACCACGTCCACTGGCTTCTAACTTTTTAACCTATATTCCAAGTTATGTACATGATTTGTGATCCTGACAAAGCAGAGAATCTGCTGTCCTTGAAGTTGACTGTCAGCTGGATTATTGCTGCCTGAGCAGCTGCTCACAGAGGGTTAGGGACATTTCTGCACTGTGCGGATCAGTGCTTAGAGCATTCAGGGTCCATCTGATTTCTATTGTGCTGCTTTGTTTTTCATATTGACCCAAAGTAAAATACATCACTAAAAGTTTATGAATGAGGAGATGAAAGGTGCTTTTTCTTTCTTTTCTTAAAATAGGGGCTCTTCCATCGTGTTCTTCGAGAAGAAATCTCCTTGGCAAAACTTGTCAGAATGAAGCCTGAAGAGCTTGTATCTAAAGAGCTTTCTATGTGGACAGAAAAGCCCACAAAATCTGTAAGTGCTGAGGAGGATAGCTGCCTGAAGCCCTAGATGTTTCCATTTTCTACAAGTCAATAAGCTAATTGTAGAATGGATGAATATTCCTTCTACCTAGAACCCAAAGCTGAAGCCTTCATTTCTGTCCTTCTCTAGGTGATAGAGTCCAGGACTAAGTTGCTTAATGAAAGCAAGAAGAACACTACTAAGTCAGAAACCATTCCTGACATGGAAGATTCTCCACCGGTATCAGATTCAGAAGTGAGCATTTGGGGTGTATGGTGTTTGCACAGAGACCAACATTTCTTACCTGTTTTCAAGGCATTAAGTCACTGAGAAAGTCACTGACATTTACACAAGTCTATATGTGTGCATGGTGGCAGTGCTTACCAAGTGCCTGTATTCATTAGGATAATAGGAGTTCCTTTGTTATTTCAGACAGTCTCTCTTTGCAGCTTAGTCTGGCCTAAATCTTTTCACTCGGGGATTTTAGGGGTAGAGACTACTGCACCTTACCTGGCTTAGTGGGATTTTTCTCTATTCTTTTTTTTTTTTTTTTTCCAAGACAGGGGTTTTCTGGGTAGCCCTGACTATCTTGGAACTTTCTTTGTAGACTTGGGTGGTCTTTAACTCAGAGATCTGCCTGCCTCCACCTCTGGAATGCTGGGACTAAAGGCCTGTGCCACCACCATGCCTGACACTCCATTGGTTCTTTATTGTTTTTGGTATTAACTTGGAGATGGATTGAATTTGGAAAAGAAATTATCTGCTTGAACCCGGCATGTTAGCACTTTCTAGATCAGTGGTTCTCAACCTGTGGGTTGAGACCTCATTGGGGGTCAAACAACTCTTTCACAGGAGTCTCATATCGGATATTCAGCATATCAGATACTTACATCACAAATCATAAGTTTCAAAATCACAGTTATGAAATAGCAACCAAAATAATGTTATGGTGAACTATAATAATGCATGGGGAACTATATTAAAGGGTCTCGGCAATAGGAAAGTTGAGAACCACTGTTCTAGATAGAAAGAGGACCAGGAGTTTCAAAGTCATCCTCTGCTACATTGTGGGACAGTCTCAAGAAAACAACAAAGGCGCTCTTACTCCTGCTTCTCTCCCTTGCTTTTTGTTCCCCCTCTCTTCCCATTCCCTTCTCCCCTCTCTCCATGTGGACATGGCTGGCCCCTACTTCTCTACTCTCTCCTTCTCTGTGCTTTTCTCTGCCTCTGCTACCCTCTTAACTCCCCTCCCCATGCCTTAAAGAAACTATTCTCTACTAAAAAGAAAACAACAAAGGCAAGACCTACTTGCATTTCACTTGTAGGAACAACAAGAATCAGTACGAGCTGCCCCTGAGAAGAGCACAGCACCTCTCCTGGATGTCTTCAGCAGCATGCTGAAGGACACAACAAATCAGCACCGGGCCCATCTGTTTGATTTAAACTGTAAAATCTGTACAGGTGAGCATAATTTATGGGTTGAAACTATGGAAATAAGACAAAACTTGGTTTTATTTAAAGTTGCTCTTCTAACTACCTGTATTCCAGGCAAGTTTAGACAATGGTTTTTGTACTTGTGTACACGATTGAGCTGAGCTCTTGAACGTGTTCTCCTCCCCTCATGTTCTTCAGGTCAGGTTCCATCATCGGAGGATGAACCAGCTCCTAAGAAGCAAAAGCTTTCAGCTTCTTCTAAGAAAGAAGACTTGAAGCCAAGACATGACAGCTCTCCACCTGATGCGGTTCCTAACACTGTTGATGAAGGGATTGCAGAGACGCTGCCTGAAAATACCTCTGAGCCAGACCTGGAGAGTATGTCTAGTCTGAACCAGGAGAGAAAGGGTTTCCCTGAGTCTCCAGGTGACAGCCATCCTGAGCCCTCTTCTCTGGGTGGCCTTTCTCCCTCTTCTGCCTCTGGCGGGAGTGGGGTGGTCACCACAGTCACAGTGTCTGGTCGAGACCCCAGAACCGCCCTGAGTGGGTCATGCACAGTCACAGCCTCCATGGCAGCCCAACTGGACAACTCCCAGGCTTCAGAAACCAAACTGGACATGCTAAAGCCTACATTGACTTCTGCAGTAGTACCCAAGTCCATACTGGCTAAGCCATCTTCCTCTCCTGACCCAAGATACTTGTCAGTACCACCATCTCCAAGGTATGTTTTTAGGATGGGGTCTAAGCAAACCTCAAACTCTCCCTTTAGACTGACCAGGGAAGCTGGTGATTAGACTTACCAGAAACCTGATAAATCTTTAATGTCCTGAAAATGCTCAGTTTATATTTAGGCTGCCTAGTTTATATTTAGGTGTCATTCAGGTCTTAGATACAAAATTTTTAACTTAATGGCTTTTCCAATTTGTTGCTTGTTCAACTTATTTTCTTGACCATATGTCTAAGTCATTATGACTTAAATAGTTGCTTGGTAAGAAGAAGCCACAAACCTTAGGATTCTCTTTTGCTCCCAAGTATGAAGTCATCATACTTTGAAATATCCATTGTACAAAAGGAAATTAATATGTTTTTTATTGTTTGGTTTTACAGCATTTCAGAATCACGATCCCCACCAGAAGGAGACACAACCCTCTTTTTGTCTCGACTCAACACGATTTGGAAAGGATTTATTAATATGCAGAGTGTAGCAAAATTTGTCACTAAGGCATATCCTGTCTCTGGGTGTTTGGATTATCTCAGTGAGGTCAGAACCAAGAACTAACACTCTCACACACTCTCTCTCCCTCTCTCTCTCTCTCTCTCTCTCTCTCTCTCTCTCTCTCTGTGTGTGTGTGTGTGTGTGTGTGTGTGTGTGTGTGTGTGTGTGTGTGTGTGTGTTTATGCTGCCCTGTAGCCACATTTCTGTATGTGCCCAGTATGGCCAGAGACAGATATGTGAACCAGAAGTTAGGCATCCCAGTTCCCTGCCTCATCTTCTGAACACAATATTCTTGGAAGGCATGTTAACCACATGTTAGCCTCCCACACTGGCATTAGGTGACACTTTTCTTTAAAGTTGTGGTTTCATTGTGCAGTCTGGTGTTTTAGAGTTATTGTGTGAGTAGCTGAAGGCTGCAACTCAGGTGTTCACTGCATATTCTTCTTGTGTAGGATTTACCAGACACCATCCACATTGGTGGAAGGATTGCTCCAAAGACCGTGTGGGATTACGTTGGCAAACTCAAGTCATCGGTCTCCAAGGTACCTGCGCACAGTGTGCTCACTGCAGCAGTGGGAGGTTGTGTTTACTCACACTTTTATAATTTATAAGTACATGAAGGTATGAAGTATACTTGAGTATAGTGTCTATTTTGTCATAATGGTATGAGTGCATTCAGATTTTAGTAAATACACAGGCTTTGTGTTTCCTCAATTACGACTAAGGGAAAAGAAAGCAACTTGGAGGCATTCTGGCTTAGGCACAGAGTCTTAGCTCACACATAGTCTTTGGGTTCCTAAAAATCCCTTAGGTCAGCTGCAGGCAATGTGTGTGAGGATTCTTTTGGAAGTTGTCTATAATTTGTACCAGACTGAGGGGAGGTGAACCATGTATAATGACTTTCTAGTGTGGAGATACCCAGATGGCACTTGCCGAGTATCCTGTCTGTGGCAGTCCTGTCATCACAAGATGGGGAAAGCTTGCTTGGTATCAGACAGCCAAAACTGACAACTGTACATAATTACTCACTGGAAGTCCTGGGAGTGGCAGTGGTTTCAGCCCAGCAGTCTGACTGGAACCTATGTTCTCTACCCTTGATTAGTGTTAAAGAGTAGGCACTATGACAGTCAGGTCAGAATTACTAGACAGTGTGCCTTAGGGTCCACATCTGAAGGAGGATTGAGCATGCTTCTTTGTGCTTTGTTTCCCTTACAGGAACTCTGTCTGATCCGCTTCCACCCTGCCACCGAGGAGGAGGAGGTTGCCTACATCTCTCTCTACTCCTATTTTAGCAGCCGTGGCCGCTTTGGGGTTGTAGCTAATAACAACAGGCATGTCAAGGACCTGTACCTGATTCCACTGAGTGCTAAGGACCCTGTGCCATCCAAACTCTTGCCCTTTGAGGGCCCAGGTAAGCACCCAGTTTCTGGGAGGTGATTAGGTCTAGCCAGTCCCCACACAGTCCTCTTCACTGACACAGTCCTCCTAGGTTGTCACAGGAACATTGGCCTCCTGGTCCAACATCCCAGGAACTAGCTTAGGATGACCAGTGGAACCATGCATGGCAGGAGAATCTGTTCTCTGAAAGTATCTCAGTTCATATGAAAATTGACTCCTGCTTAAAACCAAATTGTTTGCTGCTTTAAACCAGAGAGCTGTTCAAGTGTCAGGACCAAGACCTAGAGAGGAGAGACAGGGCCTGCCGGGATCCAGGGGTGCCTTCTACTCCAGAAAGAAGGTTACTATCACTGTTACCTCTCTACTCAAAGTGAGCTGGCCTCTTTCATTCCAAGGGACTTGATTCCTAGGGAGTCCAGTAACAGTGCCACAGAAAAGCATCCTGAAATGACTGCTTTTCAGTCACTGCACATATTGTAAGTTCTTTAATCTCTTGCATACTATTTAGATTTGCTCTTTCCTTTGAAGTATTGTTTAATGGATTACATACAAAGAAACACAGGGTGGGGTCCAGATGACACGGAGGGGCCTGGTCTAGTGGTTGTGTGGTTCTGTGGAGCACCATCAAGGTGTTCTCGTGGCCTCAATTAGACCATTGACACTAGGTGCCTGAAATGGTCATTTCTGTCATGTCCCCAGAGGATTAGTCTTATTAGCCAGTGGGTTTGACATGTGTTAAATATTCTTGAATGTGCTGTCATAGACAGCTCCTGAATACCCCGAGGCCTGTACCCCACACCACTTGTACTACACCTAAACTGGCTAGCCCAGAAAACCCCAAGCCCATTGCCCCAATCACAGCTCTCTACCAACAACAGACTGCTCCTAGTTCATGGCATGGGTTTTACCCGTGCCTGCAGTTACACAATGAGCACATTAAGTGCTGGTTTGTATCATAATTCTGGGTTAAATGTCAGTGGTATGATGCACTAGATGATTTTTAGTGCCTAGCACATTTCAAAAGCAAAGTATATTAGTTCATTCTGTGAAGCCATATTGGGGATATAAAAAACAAAAAAACAAAAAAAACCATCATCTGAGTGGCAGAAGGTGCCCTGGAAGTGCTTGAGGACAGCCACGTGAAGAGCTCTGGCCAGCATATTCATGATCATGGGCAAAGAGGTATCCAGTTCTCCTGGAAGTGAAGATCCCGAAGCTGACCCTTGGCACCTGTTTGAAGAGCAGCCAGTTACTTACATGTGTCTCAGCTGGCGGGTAGGAGTTTATGTCCACGTGTGGCGCCTCTAGTGAGGACAGGTATTGCCCCGGGCACCTTCCTCTCTGGTGGAGAAGCATACCTTTTATCTCAGAATCGTGAGTTAGATCCCTTGGCTCTTGTTTGCTTATAAACAAACCAGCACTTCCTCCTTCATATTCTCTATGCCTCGTCTTCATCTCAGCATTGCCAAGCAAGGACAGACTGTTTGGAGTGTTGAGCCTGCAGAGTACATGGGCACTGAGGTGCATGGGACCCTTAACCAAATAGTAGTTGGAGGAGATTGCCAGGGCCAGGAAGAAGACCACCAGAGGAATGGCACAGCCACTGTCACTGCACAGTCATCTGGGTGCAGGGTGGTGAGTAGCCAACTGAGATAGGGCAAGGTCACACTGTGCTTCCAAGTGATAGGAATTGGGGCTGGGCATACTATATTCCACTAAGTGATGGGCACTGACCACCAAGACTCATGTTCAGTGGCTGGCCAAGTAGAGGACACACTTGCTGAGGCCATGACACTGAAGGGTGCACTCAAAAGGTAGGGCTCTAGAAAAGTAATGAAATATTTCATAATTAGACTATAGGACTGATAGTGTTTAATGATACTGTTGCCACAACTCCGTTTGTGGTATTTGCACACTGTCAGTGCAAACAGCCTTGGCCTAGTCCAAGCTGGTAGCTGGACCTGTGTTGTGTACTGATGGCTTGACTTGGCATTTTCTAGGTGTAGGAGTGTGTGATTGTGTGTGTGTATGTGTGTGTGTGTGTGTGTGTGTGTGTGAGAGAGAGAGAGAGAGAGAGAGAGAGAGAGAGAGAGAGAGAGAGAGAGAGAGAAAGAGAGAGAGTTTAGATTATGTTTGTGTGTACAAGGATGGGCTGGGGGCCTTTTTCCTGGCTTGGTTTTACCTGTCCTTAAAGCATCTAATCTTAACAGAAGCCTTGGACACCTTAAGCCATCTACAGATGGTAGCTCTGTCCTTTCAGCCGACCTGTGGCCCCACATGAGTACCAACTACCCAAAAAGCTGGGGGTCAACACATATACCTAGAAAATTACTGGGGCTTGGGTCTGCATACTCAAAAAGCCCTTACCTGGTTGTAAAGGCTCTCTGTTTAGGCTGTGAGTGGTGAAGTTCTAGCCTTAAGCTGCTATTACAGCAGGTGCTAGGATATCCTGGTATGACCAGGTAGAATAATCTCATACAGTGTACTTATCAAAGATCATGATGGGAGTAGAGAGGCCATTGCAGGAAAGTGACCCACTGGTTTATGTACCTCAGTATCTACATATGGGGCCACTGATGGTCTTCCATCTGAACTCAGAGCCAAGTTGTTTCTGACATTGGCCTCTTGAGCTCTATTTTTCTTATTTGAAGGAAGCCTAAGACCTCAAAAGTTCTCTGGCCACACCCCAAGAATATCCCTTGCCAGCAATTGGTTCTTGCTCTAGAGTTTGTGGTTCACAGACCCAGCCAATGCATCCTGAGCCCCTGGGTTTCTTAATGACACTAGTGCCCTAGTGGTTTTATGATTTTCCACAAAAATGCTGTCTGTTCTTACTCTGCCGGACCCTGATATTTATTATCTAGTATGGCTATTTCAGAGGACAGCTAGGAAACCTAGGTCCCTCTGACCCAGCTGTCTACCCTCTCCACAGTAATTCAGATGTTTGTCTTAAAGCACCAGCAGTGCAGGCAACTGTGGCCTTAGTCAAGGGAGCAAGACTAGTTACAGGGAATATTTCCCATTCTACCCAGTCCTGACAGAACTGAGTCCAAAACCCACATGCCCTCTTGATATTCATTGGGGCACACTACCTGGTTGGAGAAAAGCCAAGACACTTGGTTCTGAGGTTGGTGCCTGTTGCACCCCTCAGTCTGTCAGAATGTAGTCAGTCTCCTCCCCAAACCACCCTCAGGTGCTCTGAAGGGAAGGGCGTGTCTCTATCCATAGAAAGCACTCCTCAGGGAGTGTCAACTCCAGTGTTTTTGTGTTTACTTTAAACAATTCCATTAGCTGGAAAGTTCTATGCTTTGAAATATTAGCAGGTAAGCACTCCAGTTTTCTTGTGTATGTATCAAAGCTTTGCACAGAAACTGTAACCAAAGTCAAATATGGTGTTGAATGGAATGTACTACTTTGATGATCTAAATCAATAAAAATATGTCATGGAAACTGGTCATTGTTTGTTTGACTTGGAACCATGTGGTAGCTAGGGCCACATGCCCTAGGTCTGCTTCTGCTCCTTGTAAGCCAGCATAACTCTCTTCTGGTAGTACAGTGGCTCCCAGTGTCCTGCCAGGTGGTACACCCAGGGCGCATGCAGACTGGCTTGCTCCATGATATCATTTGTTCTTGGGCACCTGGAAGAAGATGGACAGCACCCTTGTTACCCCAAGTATGCACTGGGTGCAGTGGCTTTACCCTGGTCTTAGAGCGTCAGAGTGCAGTAAGGACATGTGTGTGAGTGTGTGTGTGCTAAGTGGGTTGGGAAGTATACAGTTCCCTCATTTGCCAAGTGTGTCCAAGTCATAACTAAAAACTCCACAGTTTCTGATGCAGCAGGTATGAACATTTAGTTTTAACAAATTCAGACCATTAAAGGATTTTCACTTTGAACATGTTGAACATACTGTTAGATTGGGGGAAAAGGTCAATTTGACAGGTATGAGGTCAGCAGGAGTCAGCTTTGGGATGATTCTGTTAATAAGCAGGAATTCTGTTAATAGCATACACACAAATCACAGCAGCACCTCCTACTTTCTGTAGAAGCAGGGTTTCTTCCACATTTTCTAGACTGTTACTAACATGACTGAGTCCAGGCTTTGAGAGACTAACTGGCACAACTTTTCAGTTACACCCTTGTCTGGTTTCTCTTTCCTGTCTGATAACCCTGAGTCCAAAGGCCAGACATCTGCTCTCATACACAGGAAACAGCACTAAGCTATGTATCCTGTAGGACAGCACATTTTACATGCATCTGGTATGTTAGTCTCCCGTGCTTGTTTTGCCTCATTGTGTGTCTCGTAAGAATCCCAAGGAGGGTGGTGAGCAAGTAGCTGTCACCCTGTGTAGTGGCTGGCTCTTGTGAACCCCACATCTGTACTGCAGCTGGAGTGTCCATTGCTTCTCAGGCCATATACCCCACACTCCGGGGAGCTGAACTCTTAACCTGATGGTTGACAAAATACAGCAAGCCTGGAAAGTGGACCCCAAGAAACCTGGACCTCCACTGCCCCTCCTCCAGGTGTGGGGTAGAAATGGGGAGTTGTGTGTCACACATTGCTTACACAAATGGAGCAGAGTCATTAACAATGGGACATGCCCTCCTCATCGAAGATACTTCAAGGCCAAAGATGAATAATTAAATTTCATTGTTGACAAGATTACACTGTTCCCAGGGTGCTAGCTTACAGTCAAATTTGGGTTTGTTTGTTTTTTCTTGTTTGGTTTTGGTCTGGGCTGTCCTGGAAGTCACCATATAGTTGGCCTTGAACTCATGAAGATCTCCTGCTCTCACACTCCTGAGTGGATAATGCACATTGAGCCACCATTCCCTGTGAATGTTGTTTCAGAATAGGGCTGTACATTCTGGGGAGGTTAGCCAGAAATTTAAAGAACATGGACCAGCCTGTGGAGCTCTATGGTATGCACATGATGCCCACGTGACATAGAAACATCTGCTGGTGAAATGCAGCCTGCTGTGGCTCAAAACCAGCATAAACAGCTACCAGTTGGAGCATCTTGCTATGCTGGGACACATATGCTGGTGTTCTTTTTCTTTTTTAAACAATGAGTACTCTAGACTCCATTTTGACTTTTTGCAGTCAATACTAGTACAGGAGTCTATACAGTGGAGGGCTCATCACCTGTACTTAGGTAGTCTGAAAGCCTTTTCTGGAATGAGGTAATAGGGCCCCTCTTGTGGAGGACTACTGTCATCACTGAGACCCCCACAGCCCTTAGCACTGTGTCCCCCCCTCATAACCTGCCATTCCCACACCCCCAGCCAACCTAGTGTCAGATTTTAGAAAGAGGCTGACGTACAGAGCCATCTAGTCAAACATTTGAGGCCTGAATGTTCCAACAGATTTTCATAACTCAAACTTGAAAGCTCTGGCCATTTTCTACAGACAGGCTATAAATATGGGTTAGCAATTACCCTAGACTATAGATCTTAACAAGCTATATAGTACCTAGGAAGCAAATAGCAGCTGCTGTTTTTAAGTTTAAAATCCCCGTAATTTCTCCTTAGAAAACTTGATTGATAGCCTTCCACACATTCTGAATGGAGAAATTTAGATATGATGTTCAGTGAAATTGGCCTGCTCTCCACGATTTTTTCTGCCTTCCAGCTCTTTCTCTGATACACACCAGATAATTACTGCCCTATCAGTTTTTGAATATCCCTCTAGGAAGAGGCTAGCGCTGGAAAGACGGAGGAGGCCTTGGTATAGGGTCTCCTCCCCATTGTGTGCTAAGCTTTACTGGAATTTGGGAATTGTAGCACTCTTAAAACTACATGATATGTCTAAACGCAATTGTTTACAGTAACTTGAACACAGAATCTTTGATGATTTTAAGTGGTTAAAGGTTATAATATGAATACATCTTTATAAAAGTAAATTGAGTAATATGAACAGATTGATTGTTTCATTTTACACTTGTACCCTTGACACTGTGTCACCCCCACCCCCCAAGTTACAACTTTTGTAACCTGGACTTTTCTTGTTTGTTGTACATACCACAGTGGGAAGCTGGCATTCCTGAGTTGGCTTGCCATACAGTTTTAGAGTAGTCTTTGCCTTTAAAAGTAATGTGCCCTGAATCTTCCTAACACTTCCTCCCTGGGGTGTGGCCATTACTACCATTATCAAATGCCCTGTTTTTCATTCAAGCCCAGGACTCAGTGTTTACAAAGACTTGAGCAGTAGGTAGTTGGTGGTTGCTTTGTAATCCTGCAATACCCTGAGCTCAGCAACACTGCAGTTGCTGGGAAAGCGATTGTGTCCACCATTCACAGCTCAGTAGCAACTACTTGATACAGGAATGCCCAGTGAATTTTGTTTTAAACTGAGCAGTTTTCTCGTTACAGTAATTTTGACAGCAGACACTAAATTCACTGTACTACTTGTGTGTCATTGTAGCTTCAGTTTAATTGATCCTTATCTAAATATTTGCTAACTTAGTATATTTAACTTAATGTGTGTTAAATTTAGCTTAATATGTTAAAGCTAAAAGGGGGTTGCTCTCTTCTGGCATGCAGAAGGGGCAAATGAAAGAGTAGGGCTGAGACTTCTAAAACATTGTCAGCCCTGCCAGTCAAATGTTCCAGTAACCAGCAGCTGCTTGACTCTCTCACCTTTTCTGTAGCTTTCTCATTTCAGTAACTGGAAAGACATAGTATAAATTCTGACGTGGGATGGGATTGCTCACTTGAGTTCTTGTTTTCTGGTTTCTGATTAGGCATTGATCTGTCATCACAGGCCACTTTCAGACTACTAGGTGGGACTGGGTATATATGCTGGCACATTCAGGGACTGGAGTCTCTCAGCCTTCTGCTGCAAACAGCCTCTCAAACTTGGCATTTTATTTTACCAAAGAATCTCTTTCTCTGCCTATTGAGGTTCCCCCACAGAAAGCCATGGAAAAGGATGGGAGCAAGGCTCAGATTCTAAAGTTTGTATAAACGTTTTGTTTTCCAGGTCTTGAATCACCACGTCCAAATATAATACTTGGGTTAGTAATATGTCAGAAAGTGAAACGCCCTTCAAGTGCTGGCGAGTTAGACAAGACAGATGAGAAGCGGACTCGACTCCAACAGGAAGAACTAGAAACTTCAGTCTATCCCAAAGTAACTGCAGCTTTGCCATCTGAGAAGAAGCCTCCCAAGTACAATGTGCACTCTGTAGACACAGCTGCCAGCACCACACCCCCTGGCTCTCCTCCACCCCCTCCTCCTCTTCCTGAACCTCCAGTATTGAAAATACTGTCTTCCCTCAAGCCAGGGTCCACCAGCACTGTCACAGCACCCACCACATCAGCAGTGGTCACTACCACAGCTTCCCCTGTTACTGCTACCACTTCAAAAACAGCCTCGCCTCTAGAACACATCCTACAGACTCTCTTTGGGAAAAAGAAATCATTTGAGCCATCTGGTAAAGAACCTGCTGGGTCTACTCTATCTCCACATCAGGATTGCAAGGTCAAGGGGGAGGACACCATGTCAGCAGCTCCTTTGTTGGATCCAATTGTTCAACAGTTTGGTCAGTTCTCAAAAGACAAGGCTCTGGAGGAGGAGGAGGAAGATGATAGGCCCTATGACCCTGAGGAAGAGTACAACCCTGAGCGAGCATTTCATACCCTGCTTGCTGAGCCAGGAAAGCCTCATGATGTGCAAAGTGTTCCTGAGACAGCTGAGAGGGAGGAGGTGGCCTATGACCCAGAAGATGAGACCATCTTAGAAGAAGCCAAAGTGACCATTGATGACTTGCCTAATCGCATGTGTGTGAAAGTCAGCTCTACAGAAAGACCTGCCGACTTCACCACCGATGCCTCCAGTGCGTCTCTGGTAGAGCAGCAGAAAATGTTAGAAGAGCTTAATAAGCAGATTGAGGAGCAAAAGAGGCAGCTGGAGGAGCAAGAAGAAGCCCTTCGACAGCAGAGGGCTGCTGTGGGTGTGTCCATGGCACACTTCTCTGTGTCAGATGCATTGATGTCACCACCTCCCAAGTCGTCTTTGGGCAAGACAGAGCTTTTCTCTCAAGAGCAGCAAGCCCCGGACCCAAGTCAGGGAGCCCTGAGCACCAACCACAACTTGGACTCAAGACAAAGTAGGGACCCAAGGCAGGCCAGGCGGCTCGCTGCAGAAAACACAGAGAATGAATCCCTTCCTAGGGCCCCCACAGGAAGCACACCTGGCCCACAAGGCACCCTACCTGCCAGGGAGACTCCTGCTGGGACTGCAGTAGTCCAGGGGCCTGGACTGGCTGCAGAAGCCAAGGAGGCAATGGCTGTTCCCTGGGCTCCAGGTGAAAACGCTGTGTTGAGACCTGAACATGACACCCAGAAATGTGAGCACCCTGGTAACCCTGTCTCATTTCCCCTGGACACCAGCCACCTTCCTACAGCTGGGGATGGCACAGCCAGGCCAGCACCACCCCGCAGAGTGCTGCTGCCCACACCCCCTAGCACCACCTTTCCACCCAGCTTCCCTTTGCAACCTGAGGCCCAAAATTTCAGTTCTGGAAGCAGGGACCCTTTCTCGGGGCCCACATTTATGTCTCAGGAAACATCTCTTGGCTCAACCCAATATGAGGACCCCAGGGGTGCTCAGTCTGCTGGGAGGAGTGACAGCCCAGTAGCTGATATGGAGGACAGCAGAGAACCACAGCCTAGGCCTGGTGAGAGCACTACTTCATTTCCCCCACCTGGGCAGAGGGGAGGGGGCCCTCAGCCTCAGTTTCCTGGCCAGCGAGAACCTGCACCACGCACTTTTGGGATGTCAGGTCATCATGGCCCCAGTTTCCCAGGACCTAGGGGGCCAGTCCCTCCTTTTTCAGAAGAGAACATTGTTCCTAACAGTGATGGATCAAGAGGCCCTCCACCTGCCAGATTTGGGACACAGAAGCCACCAATCCCTTCCTTATTCTCTGGGCAACATGGGCCACCTCCCTATGGGGACAACAGGGGACTCTCACCTTCTTATCTTGGTGGGCCCAGAGGAGGAGCACCACCCCAATTTGAAGATCGCAAGGATCCTCATGGGGAGAAAAGGGAATTCCAGGACACTCCTTACAACGAGATGACAGGTGCCCCTGCTCAGTGTGAAGTACCAGATCAGGCCCAGTTCATGGGGAACAGGGCACCCTTTCAGTTTGGAGGCCAGAGACGGCCACTGCTAACTCAGATGAAAGGGCCCCGTGGAGGACCTCCACCCTCTCAGTTTGGAGGCCAAAGGGGACCACCTCCTGGTCATTTCGTGGGCCCACGTGGGCCCCATCCTAGTCAGTTTGAAAATTCCCGGGGTACTCACCCTGGCCAGTTTGAAGGGGCCAGGGGCCAAGCGCCTGTTTTCATGCCAGGCCCCCGGGGCGTTCAGCCCCAGCAGTTTGAAGAACAGAGAGTGAACTCACCACCAAGGTTTGCGGGCCAGAGGGCATCAGCACCCCTGCCATATGGAGGACCAAGGGGCCCCGCACCCTTTCCTGAAAAAAATGAGCAGCCGCCTTCTCGATTTCACTTTCAAGGCCCATCTTCACAGCCCGTGAAGCCTCCCCCTCGGCCCCTGTTGGAGCTACCAAGCCATCCTCCTCAGCATAGGAAGGACCGATGGGATGAGGCAGGCCCAGCCACTGCTCTGCCTTCCAATGCTGGGCCTGGACAGGGCCATGAGGCTGACGGGCAGTGGGCCACATCAGAGTTCCGAGAAGGCAAAGGCCATGAGTATAGGAGCCCAGCTTTTGAAGGGAGACAGAGGGAGCGATTTGAAGCAGGACCTAAAGAAAAGCCTCTGGACGAGCCTGAAGGCCAAGGGTTGGAAAGCCGGCAGAGCCGGGCATTTGAGGATAGGAGGCGAGAGCGAGAGAGAGGCAGAAACTGGAGTCGAGAAAGAGACTGGGAAAGGAGCCGGGACTGGGACAGGCATCGGGAGTGGGACAAAGGCAGGGATAGGAGCTCCAACAGAGACAGGGAGCGAGACAACGACAGGGGTAAGGAGTGGGACCGGAGCCGTGAGAGAAGCCGAAATCGCGACCGGGACCGTGAAAGGCGGCGAGAGCGAGACAGGTCCCGGAGCAGAGACCGAGACAGGGACCGTGAGAGAGCCCGAGACAGGGACCGGGACCGAGGCCGGGACCGGAAGGACCGCAGCAAGAGCAGAGAGAGCCCTCGGGACCTGAAGCCCGAGGCCAGGACCTCTGAGGGGGGCCCTGCTGCAGCCCAGGCCTAGAGGCCATTGCACTCAGGGCTGGTGACATGACCTGCTGGTGTGGACAAAGACCTGTGTCAACTATTGTGTATATAGGCTCAGCCTGGCAAAGACCCCTTTAAAAGCCAAGTGCATAAAATGTGTTGAGCAAAAAGAGTTTTTGAAATAGCTATGAACTTATATGCAGGATATAATATTCTGGACTTCAGGAATTACTGTAATTTTGTGTATAATGGTTTGTTACGAAAGTTCCCAACTTTACAATTCTGATTTTTTTAAAAATATTTCCATTTAAAATGAGAGAAATGGGAAAATGTCTACAAAAGCATATTGCTTTTTTTCAAATTATAAAGCTTTTTCCAATAACTTGACTGGTGTAAGTTTTAAGGGGATTTCAGTGGAGCTTAGAGCTAGGTTTCCCTATGTAGCCATCTCTGCTTCCGTCTATCCAGGGGCTGGCTCTCAGTGCTGTCCTGGTCGGAAAGCACTTTTGCCGAGGTGAGCTGGGGGCTGTGCGCAATTGCAGCTGTGGGAGAACGGCCTTCTGAGCTCCCAGCGATGCATCACCTTAGAAGTTTTTTCAGAACATAATTAGAAATAATCTGTCCTAGTGGAAATTGTTACATTTTAAATAACAATTTATTTTTAAATGTTCAAATTTATCAGCCTAAAGAAAGAAAAGTTCAGTTCAGAGCAGCTTAAGAGGGAAGAGTCAGGAGTCAAGCATTGCCCATGCTGCCCTCTGAGTGGCTCTGCAAGATTCACAGACTCCAGACAGAGGGTGGGTTTAGAAGCTTCTCAGTGGGATGGGGCAATATTTGTACCAAATCTGGAAACGAGGAGGATGGTGGTGAAACAGCCTGCTTCATGAAAGGATATCTGCTGTGTCACTCCGGTTGCCTCTGAAGATGCTGTGAGAAGGTTGGCTAACTTATCTGACTGTGCAAATATGTTTGATAGTTCCTTTTATATTTTCATAAACTTACTTTTTCAGATAGAGAATTAGCTTCGTTTGTTCTTTGGAGTCTTATTTCACTGTACATCACTACAGATTTTTTTCACTTTATAACACATGTTTAAGTTGAAAAGACATGGGAAAATAGCAATTTGGGATATTTGCTATTGTAAACCAAATAGTAGGTTAAATTACATGAAAGTGTCAGTTTCAACATTAATAATATGTGAAAGGTTTTTTTTAAAAAAAACATGTAAAGTAAAATTTTCTAACTTAAATGCACAAGCATAAAAATCAAGTGTGTTTCTTTAGGTTTACTTTGTAGAAATTTCTGTACATTGTATTTTGTATTGCAGAGTGTTATATCACTGTCCATTGAAACACAGGACTTCATAGGTTTTGTTACTTGAAGTAGAATAAATATCTACAGAGTTCTTGTCTCTGTCTTCACTCAACCTTGACCCCTAGCTATCACAGGTGCAGGCAAAGGCATCCCTCTCTCTGCATTGGATGCTGCCTGCTGTGTGGTGTCACTGCCCACAGAGTCATGTGCTGGCTAATGTTCTATACAGAACCCTGACTGCAGCTTCATGGGATTACAGGCAGTCTAGAGGTGTCACTGGAGGCAACATGTGCCAGAGCAAAAGGTAGTGGATCAAAAATGCACAAGTGCCATGGGTAGGATCCAGCCTTTCACTGCTGGCTTTTTAAAAGGCGCTGAGCTGTAGAGCCAATATTCTAGTGGAGTTGGCCCAACTCAAGTGCATGTGGTCCTGCCATTGACTGCCACCTACTGGTAAGACTTGGACCTAAATCCAGCTGCTATATCCCCACATAAGTACCCAGTTCAGCAAAAACTTGGTAGGATGATCCTGACTGGCGCCCAGCAGGAGTGTTTGCTGGGGTGCGGAGACTGAAGGCAACTCACTCACCAAAGAAGCCCCTGACAGCCATATCCACTTTCTGTTTTAAGACAGTCTCACTATATAGCCTCAAATTCACAGCAATCCTGCTTCAGCCTCCTGAATTCTGGGATCATAGACTGGCACCATTACCTCTAGTTCCCATCTTAATTTGACCCTACATGTGTGCCTTGGCTGGGTTATATCACTTGTTTATTCCCAAGCTCTGTGAAACCTATTGCAGGGTTCGGTAGACAAAGCTTCCAGCTCTGGCACACCTGAGAAGGCAGAGTTGGGGGAAATGAAAAGAGTTATTAGGGTCCCCAGGGTATGGTAGTGCCCTCCACCTCATACTAGACCCCTGGCAACACCAGCTAGGACATACATTACCAAGTCCAATAACAAGCATGCAATGGTGCCTGTGTCCCCAGTGCAAGCAGTAATGACTGGGTATGTCTACAGTCATACCAAGGGCAACAACCAAGGGGAAGGCAGCTGGGAGGTACTGGATCTCAAACCTGCTTCCCACAGCAAGGCACACAAGTGTGAGTGTGGAGGGGGGAGAGTCCAGCCAATTTTACACCCAGCAGACTGTCAGTAATGCTTACATATTTGCTTTCCTCATTGCTGTGACAATATCTGACAGAAACAAGGAAGAAAGGGAAGAGTTATTCTGATTAGTAGTTCCAGGGGGATTTGGTGTATTGTGGAAACTGGAACAGCAGTCATTGACAGTGAGAGCTTGCGGCATGTCCTTTTCACATCTTACTGAATCAAGAAGCATTTCTGGGGCTGGACAGATGGCTCAGCAGTTAAGAATACTGGCTGCTCTTCCAGAGGTCCTGAGTTCAATTCCCAGCAACCACATGGTAGCTCACTACCATCTATAAATGGATCTGATGCCCTCTTCCAGCCAACAGATGTACATAATGATAAAGCACTCATATATACATATATGTATATATGTGTGTGTATGTGTGTGTATATATATATATATACACACACATATATATATATATATGTGTGTGTGTAAAATGAATCTTTTTTTTAAAGGGATACATTTAAAAAAAGAAAAAGCATTGCTCAGGACCTGGAGTACAGTTTGGCTAGACCCCTCAAAGCCATCCTTCCCTAACTTGGTGGCCTACGTCAACCAGCTGGGTCCCCTGTCTTAAAGGTTTTAGCTCCCAGGGCAGAACCTTGTGTATTCAAAATGTTGAGCCTGTGGGGGACATTTCAGACTCAACCATAACACTTTATCTTCTTTTAAATTAATAAAATTGAGATTGTATAGAATTGTAGGTTTATTTGGTTATTTTTGACTTGTCAATAAACTAGGTAATTCCTCAAAGCATACGATGTTTACAGCAGGGCTTGGTAGTACATGCTTTGTAGGCAGGCAGATGTCTGAGTTTAAGGCCAAGGTTGCATAGTGAGACCATGTCTCAAAAACAGTGCTGTTTGCAAGGTTCCTATCTACTTTTTCTTTTTTTAAAAGGTATGTTTTGTTTTGCTTTTTAGCTTATTTTGGAGTCACCTGTGCTCTATAAGAAGGCCTGGCCAACTCATTGGATCACCAAACTCGACTTTGGTAGAACTGTTTCTTTTTTCTGTCACCAGAGCCTTATCTGAAGTGAACAGATATGCTCACATCTTCCCAAGGAAACCTGGCTGCCTGGGTTCTTTGTCCTGAACAAATCAGTCTACAAAGATGGGGAAACTGTGAGTAGTGTGTCATTCCATGGTGCACACCAATTTTGTCAACAACCACAGTGCAACTGGGCCACAAAGACATAACAGGTGGCAAGCAGTACCCCTGTCCCCTTAATAAATCTAGCATTTCTCAAATGACTCTGTCACTACCCACCCAGCAACAGTCAGAGCCAGCTTTGTTTGAGGGAATATAATCACGCCCAGGAAAGAAAATGGGCTCCAAGGAGCTGGGACTGAGCTATTGAAGAAGTTTGTGGCCCTACACAAGCCAGCACCAGAACAGGTAGTTTCCCAGTGCTGTATAAGCTGGAGGGTTGAGGAAAGCAGGAAGGTAGGCTCTGGGGGGCACTGCCCGTGTTTGTAAGCTGGGCCCTCCTGAGTCTATTATGGAGTGGCTGCATAAAGGCGATAGTTGGAGAACAGGTGGCCAGGCTGGGACACAGGTGAGAGTCAGCACAAGGGACAACCTGGGAAACTGGGTCGGCTTTGGATCTTGATGGCAATGCTATCACATGACTTACTCCTCAGGATCCCAGACTTAAAAGAGTGGACGGGAACAACAGAATGGAGTTCCAACTCCTGTACACATATATGTGCAAGCACGTGTACACTCACCCTCACACAGACATACACACAAGCAGAGAAGCTAAGCAAGTGCAAGGTACAGCCAAACCTTTATAGGAGCAACAAAATTTAGGAGTAATGCAATGTGAGTACCATACAAGCAAAGCCCATTCTCCAGTACAGAGAAGCCTGACTGTCCTGTCAGGAAGCACGTCTCTCTACTGCTCTTCACAGCAATGTAAAGAGTTCCAGAATTTCAGGGACCTCACGATGGCTTCAATGCTAAAAAGGATTTCAGGACTGGCTATATATTCCTTTTAAAGGTCTTACTGTATTTATGTATCTACACACTTACACACTGATGAACATCTGTGTTGCAGATATGTATGTGCCACAGTATGTCTATGAAGGGTCAGAGGTCAACTTGAGAGAACTGATTCTCTTCCCCCATGTGTGGGTACTGGGAATCAAACAGGTTGTTGTGTTTGGTACCTGATGAAGGTGTGTTAAAGTAGTTTTAATTTGCATTTCCCTAATGGATAAGGATGTTGAACATTTCTTTGAGTGTTTCTCAGCCATATGAGTTTCCTCTGCTGAGAATTCTCTGTTTAGATCTGTACACCATTTTTAAAACTGGATTATTTGTTTTTTTGCTTAATGTCCAGTTTCATGAGTTCTTTATATATTCTGGATATTAGCTCTCTATTGGATGTGGAATTGGTGAAAATCTTCTATCATTCTGTTCCCCCTCACCCCCAGACAAGGTTTCTCTGTGTAATAATAACCTTGGCTGTCCTGAAACTCACTCTGTAGACCAAGTTGGCCTCGAACTCACAGATACCACCTGCCTCTGCGTCCCAAGTGCTGGGATTAAAGGTATGTGACACCATACCTAGCCTTCTTTCCTATTCTGTAGGCTGTTATTTTGTCCTATCGATGGTGTCATTTGTCTTACAAAAAGCAGCTTTTCAGTTTCATGAGGGCCCATTTATTAATTGTTGATCTTGATGCCTGTGTGTTGAGGTTTGGTTTGTTGTTACATATTATAATATTAAATTTTGTACCTGAAGGGAAGGTTTAGGCCTACTCTAGGCCTACAAGTAAATTTTTATGTTTATAAGCTTTTGTTATATAAACCTTGTTTTTTGATTTAAAACTATTGATTAAATAAAATTGGCTATAACCAATTATTGGAGGATTAGAGGTAGGTGGGTTTGGAGTGACTTGGTGGGGAGAGAGATGAGAGGAGAAGGTGGAAGGAGGAAGTAAAGATGGACTGTGAGCATGTGGCTGGGAGAAACAGCAAGTATCTGGGGAAAGAGCCAGGCCTGCAGTTATTAGAGTATATTAGGGTTACCCCCCAGGAACTGTCAAAACCAAATAAAACAACCATAGTTTGAGTTTTATTTATTTGCAAGCTAGTCAGGGATAAGCATAAATCAGTTGTATTACATTTTGGTGTCTGGTGTGGGGCATAAAACCGAACTATCTGAGACAAGTTACCTAGGAGAGAGGCACAACCCTCTTCCAAATTGAGGCTTTCAAGTTACTGCTGCTTGAGAACAGCTGGACTATAGCAGCAGGGAAGGCCTAAGCTGCATGCTGCTCTGGAAAGCCAGCATTCTGGGTTCACTGAGTCCCCAGCCCACTGTCTGGTGAGAGGTGCCGCCACAAGCAAGCATGGCAGGGCACATGGGCCAGATGCCTGGGGATGAAGGCCTAAAGTCGAGCAGAAGCAGGGAAAGTTGGAGAGGCCTGGCCACGGCTGGCAAAAGGCGGAGCAAGGAGCCATGAGCTAGCTGAACAGCTGGGGCGGGTTAACAAAGCACAAGGTACAAACTGAGGTCCCAAGAGTCTAAACTGATAAGGTATTGAATTTAAAGAACAATATAAATGAAGGGAAACTAAATATTAAAAATAATAGAGAAATATTTAATTTAAATATAGAAAATAGAGTCCATAGGGAGAAATTTCAAATTAAAAAGAAAAATGATTTTTATATTTGGGATGGAGGGAATGTATGTCATCTCTGAGAGAAATCAGAATAAGACAGACTTGGAGAAAGACTTGGAGAAAGACTTGGAGACTTGGAGAAAGACTGTGAAACTAGATATTGGATTATACAGATCATAAAACAGGGGTTAAAAGAATCTTTGAATCAAAATGGAAAACCTTCAAAGGAATTCAGTCTGGAACTTCCAATAACATCAAAAAATGTAATTCCACACAGGAAGGTTCCATAGGAGCTTGAGTAATTAGAATGGCAGCCCATAGAGATGCAATAACATTAAATTACAAATCCAGATTCTGTTTACTGATGCTAACTTAATGCAGTATCACACAATGGATTGTGCGTTTCATTTTATGGAGGTTGGAGAATTGAGATATGTACAAGTGCTGATACATCATACTACTGATACATGATCAGAGTTCCAATGGACTTTTGCCTTGAGCTTTAAGGGGGATAATTCTGAAATTGCACATTTGTTAGGGATGCTGGCTATCTTGGAAATGCCTTTACACATTAAAACTGATGATGCTTGGGCTGGAGAGATGGCTCAGTGGTTAAGAGCACTTGACTACTCTTCCAGAGGTCCTGAGTTCAATTCCCAGCAATCACATGGTGGCTCACAACCATCTGTAATGGGATCTGCTGCCCTCTTCTGGAGTGTCTGAAGAGAACTACAATGTACTCACAAACACAAAATAAATAAATAAATCTTTAAAAAACAACAAAACAAAACAAAACTGATGGGGTTGGTGAGATGCCTCAGCGGTTAAGAGCACTGACTGCTCTTCCAGAGGTCATAAGTTCCAATCCCAGCAACCACATGGTGGCTCACAACCATCCGTAATGAGAAGCAAATAAAGAATCCTATGGGCCGGAGCAGCAGGGCTGGAGCAAGAGGGAGAAGGGGGGGCAATAAAAAACAAACAAACAAAAACTGATGATGCTCAGATATACATGTCCATTAAAATACAACAGTTTTATGGCCATCCTGGCATGAAGCCTATTGTGGAGACAGGATACAGTCCTACAGGCCACACCATTGTAAAAAAGACCTGACAGGACTTTGAAAGAAATGCTTAGAACAGAATAAGGACATGGTATCTCCCAAAGATGGTTTAAAATGTGCTTTTTTCACTTTAATTTTTTTTTAAAGCCAGTGAGACAAATAGCACAATTGCTAAGGTACACTGGACTTCAGGAAGGATGTTGAGTTAGATCAGCCTATAGAAGTCCTAATACCAAAATGGAAGAAAGGGGCTATGTTATGTTGAGGAAGAGATTCTACGTTTGTTCTGACAGGAAAAGAAAAGCCATATCTTCCATGTAAATTATTGAAAATAAGATTTGACCATGGAGGACCCCCTGAAGATCTTGGTTATAAACAAAAAGAGGGAGATTGGCAAGTTCAACAAGACAGGTAACGTATGTGCTGATCCTGCTACTTGAGAACAGCTAAGACTGGCTGAGACATTAAAAAAAACAGTCTTTGCATAGCAAATAGATATTGTTGACTACAAAATCCTCAAGACTTTTCATATCATTCTTTTAAATGGTACAGATAAAACTTTGATATTACAATCTGATATACAATCCAAACTAACTTTTATAGAAAGACAGTTGTCTTTCACCTGCTCAAACAAAGGGCAGGGAAGCATCCTTAATTGATCTGTGCATGCTGCACATTCCATACAAATGTCTTATAGAACTAGGTATTGCATGTAAGGTTTGTATACTGCAGAATAGAAGATCAAAAGGGCAGCCCTGACAGGATTCACCCTTGGGGATGCTGGGAGGCTGAGTGAGACTAGCTGTTCCTGCTTGATCCTGCCTCAACTGTACCGAAGCTGTTTCCTCTAAAGACTGACTTACCTCCAAGACATTTTCAAAACAGCTAGCTCACTTACTCCAACCTTCCTTCCTTCCTTCTTTCTTTATTTATTAATTATATGTAAGTACACTGTACCTGTCTTTAGACACACCAGAAGAGGGCAACAGATCTCGTTACAGATGGTTGTGAGCCACCACGTGGTTGCTGGGATTTGAACTCGGGACCTTCGGAAGAGCAGTCAGTGCTCTCAACCACTGAGCCATCTCTCCAGCCTGACTTTCAGACTGTCCCAATCAGAACTTCATTTAAGCCTGTACTTCCTCAATATATAGAAACTGGACAACGAATGCTACAACTAGCTTTCTTTCTTTCTTTTTTTCTTTCTTTCTTTCTTTCTTTTTTCGTTTTTTTTTTTTTTTTCGAG